>NC_047507.1:27223357-27588357 GCF_902827115.2 Pseudochaenichthys georgianus | reverse complement strand
TTCTGTAAGTACACTTTTAATTTCTTCATATATAAATATGTTCGTAAATTAAAGTGGGATTAAAGTGCGCAAAGGTTTTAAACTGTTTGTGTTTGCAGGGAGGGGAAAGACTGGCAGAGGGTCAGGAGCGTTTTCCAGCAGAAACTCATGAAACCCACAGAGGTAGTGAAGCTTGACCACAAAATAAATGAGGTAAGAGGCTTTAAATGCCATAATGTGTATTTTATATGTGTTTATATGATCGATGACTGACGGCTTGTGTCTGTAAATGTACAGGTGTTGATGGACTTCATGGGCAGAATTGGAAAAATAAACGTCAATGGAAGGATTAAAGACCTTTACTTCGAGCTAAACAAATGGTCGTTTGAGAGTAAGTTGTACTTTTCTTACTCAATATTTGTTATCATCAGTTATTTGGTGTTTATAATTGTTTCGATCCTATGATTAGTGTATACAATCTGTAAAAAAATAGCAGAAGAAAATGGTTAAAAGTGTCTTTAAATGTCCAAAAATGTTAAGTGTGCTTTCACATAAGTAAAGATAACAATCTTCACTTAAGCATCTGGAACATGATTGAAAATAATTAATGTATAAAACATTTTTGAATCAGCTTTACAGCTCGTTATGTTGTTTGCCTATATCTTAAGAATGCATGCTAAAATAGTTTTATACATAAGCCATGCTATTTTCATTACCTCTATCTTTGAAAAACAAATGTATATGACAAAGTTGTATGTAGTTTGAAATATTTAATTGAAAACCCTTCATTCAAAAACATTCAGCTCTGGCTCTAAATCTTACTTTTTTGTAACTTTTCTTTATTGTTCAGCCATCTGCCTCATCCTCTACGACAACAGATTTGGTCTCTTGAAGAAGGAAGTCAACGAGGAGGCTATGAACTTCATCACCGCCGTGAAAACAGTGAGTTCTCCTGTTGTTTGTTCCTGCAGTGTGTACTGTAGGAGAGGACACCTCTGATACTCTGAGGTGCAGAAACAGCGTAGTTCATGAGGTTCACCTCACACACAGGTCAGCCAGTTTCTGACAGAAACAGCGTAGTTCATGAGGTTCACCTCAAACACAGGTCAGCCAGTTTCTGACAGAAACAGCGTAGTTCATGAGGTTCACCTCACACACAGGTCAGCCAGTTTCTGACAGAAACAGCGTAGTTCATGAGGTTCACCTCACACACAGGTCAGCCAGTTTCTGACTGTATTTACTGGGATTGATTTACCTTGGTAAGCCGATATCAGGAGTTGATACAGGCAAAGAGGTTACAGGGCAAAGAAGAAACAACCCTGATTAAGATTGCATCAACGTCTTTTGAGTGAGTGGACGATGATTGGATTGAACGCCTCTTTGTGTTTCTCCGTAGATGATGAGCACGTTTGGCATGATGATGGTCACACCGGTGAAGCTCCATAAGAGCCTCAACACCAAAAGATGGCAGGTCCACACGGAAGCATGGGACTGCATCTTCAGCACAGGTACGCACAGTGGTGAAGAAATCATTCAGATCCTTTAATTAGTTAAAAGTACTAATTCTACACTGTACAAATACTCTATAGAAAGTAAAAGTCCTGCTTTGAGAATTGTACCTTTGTTAAGGTAAATTCAATCAGGGAAATGTACTTAAAGTGTTAAAAGTAAAACTACTCCCTTACATCAAATGTAAAAAAATAAAAGAAAGCACATCTTTGCATTTGAAAGGCTGGAACTATAACATGTTTTTCACAAAACAAAAGAACATTTTGTTATTGTTCCAGCTGTACTTAAATGCAATAAGTTCTTCATATGATTTGTGTGTAAAGTAACTAGTAATTCAAGACGTTGAATAAATGTAGTGCATTAAACAATGTTATATTTTCTTTTGAGATATAGTGTAGTAGAAGTATAAAATAGAGAGAAATTACTCAGGTAGAGTCCAAGTGGCTTACATTTGTACTTAACTTGATATACACTACTTAGTCACTGCCACTTGGTACACACACATGAATACGATACACTACAGTGACTACACAATCACACAAACACTCAGATTTCTTAAAGTAGTATTTCAGTTTGATTTCACTGCTGCAAAACAGTTTGATCTTGTTTCCCGTCAGAGGATAGATAGAGGAACAGAGGTAATTTGAGCTGAGTGCCTCACTGTTTATGTGCACTTGGCACTCTTTGCAGCCACAGTCGTAGTAAACCGCATGACCTGAGAGGATGAAACCAGCCAAATAGTTGTAGTAGCAGGTGGAGGGAGGGCAGAGTGGGGAGGGAGAAGGTGATGCCGGTCGTGCTGTTTATTTTAATGTGACGACTTCTCACACACATAAAGACACTTTCCCGACATTTGGTAGGTACAATAAACTACCCAGGGGGAACAAACACTTCTGGGCTGCGCGAGATCAAGTGAGGTCAATTTTATTTTAGTGTTTTAGTAAAAAAACAAACTGTCAGTCAGACTTTAAGTACATTTGTTTTTGTGTCATGTGATTTTTAAAGGATGCCCAGCACTTATATGCTCATGTGTCTCATGGACAGTCAGGAATCGTAGAAGAACAAAAATAGAAAGACATCACATACTTGATCATACTGTAGTGTACATATGGTTCTGTACATGCTGTACAAATGATTCTGTCCATCTGATTCACATCATATGGATCCGACCTAGGCTTCTAAAAGCGGACATTTGATTTCACACGTCACACATTCTGACACGCTCACATAGAGTGTAATGCATGAAACCTTACAGTAAATGGACAGTTATATCCCAAAGAAAAATACATATGTGGACATGACTTCATCCTGATTGAAAAGATTGCAACAAAGATGGGACATGTCACTACAATCATATTAGCTGATCTTTGAAATAGGACAAAAACTTCCCTTTAGACCTTAAAAATAACATTTCTTGTCAAAAAAAAAGGAAAGCTGAAGATATTCTTAAAATGATGTAAAGCAGAGAAAAGAAGCAAGTCCTCAAGTCAATCCGATTAATGATGAATCAGAAACTGTTTCAGCTCTCGTTGTTAGCTATACAAGTATTAAGGTCATCACACTCATCACCATTGAACAAATGCAAGATTAGGTTAAATGAGAGTATGATTACATATTTTCGTTGTTTTGTGTTTCCTCAGCCAAAGTCTACATCGACAGGAGGCTGAAGAACAACTCCGCCAGAGCTCCTGATGACCTGATCGGCGACATCTTACACCAAAGCAATCTCTCTAAGAAGGAGCTGTACGCCGCCATCACAGAGCTGCAGATCGGAGGAGTGGAGACGGTGAGCAACAAAGACACACTTAACTTTAGGAATAGTTTGGTAAAATACGCGTTGAATTACCTTTTTTCTGAGAGTTAGATGTGAAGTTCGATATCAGAGACAAGAGAGGTATCAATCTTCTCTTATTACTCTCATCAAGAAAGACATTTAACCTAATTCTCCATACTGTCAAAATATCTCTGCCTATTACTGCTTTTGGTTTATTACACCTTATACTCTTAAAGAACATAGCTGTATATTTATCACTTAGCTTAACCTTTTGAACGTTTTACCTTTCGCCTGTTTTCCTTCCTGGAGGGAAAGGGGGAAAAAAACTGTTCAGCCTCAAACAGGTGATGCAGTTGCAGTGCTTCACAAGAGCAAAGTAAATGTGTTGTGGATGTAACTGAGGAGCCTTTGAACATTCCTCAGCTCCCTCCAGGACCCCACTGAGGAATGCACTTAGAGTAGCTGCCTCACTTAGTGACATCTCTGCCTCTCTCTCCGTCTGTTTATGTTTTTCAGACTGCCAATGCTATGCTGTGGGCTATTTTCAACCTGTCACGTAACCCAGGTGCCCAGAGGAAGTTGTTTGAGGAGATCAGAGAGGTGGTGGCTCCCGACCAGGACCCGTGTGGCGAGCACATCAAGAACATGCCATACCTCAAGGCCTGCCTCAAAGAGTCCATGAGGTACAGCAATAAGAGGGTCATGTTGGGGGGGTGTAAAACAGCAACATGAAGCTCCTGATGATTCTACAGCTACAGTATGGGATTGAAATAGCAGGCCATGAACTGCAGTGACTTCTAAAAGCAGTCCAAGTAGTGTCATGGAGGCCTATTTTTTCACACACAATAATTTCTCCTATTACAGTAATTTTTTGAGCAGCTATAGGCAATAGGAATATATACAGATATCAATATATCTTTAATAATACACATAGGATAATATCATGCGAATAATCCTGGTTTAGTTCAAACAGACTTTCTTTCCAACTCCCTATACTTCCTCCCCAAATAAAGATACAAAACTCACATTAAGTAAAGTTGATAGGGAATTTGACTGATACTGTTATTCATTTAAAATGTGATATTGATATTTTTGATAATACATTTATATTATAACATATACATATAATTGTGTAATGTAAATCTGATATTGTGACAGGCCTAATGGGATAAATCATGATGGAGATCTTGATACAAAATGTTAAAGTTGTTGAAATTGTGATACGATATGACAGACACACAAGCAATGCAGCACAGTTAAAAGACACAACTATAAAAGATCATACAAGATATAACATTCCGCACATACCGAGGTGAAACAGCTCAAGTTTAAAATAGTTCGAGCTGCATGTAACATGACATAATATCCACAGATAAATCGGGTCCAATCGGGCACGCAGGCTGCATCACGGTTTCCCTCAGTACCACGGAGATTAAGAGGCGAAACTCTCACACATGACTGCCTCAAAAACATGAGATACTGGGGCTGCAGTCGAATAGTCTATTTAGCTTAGGAACCTTCCTAACGGAGTGAAATGACCCGGAAGTCCTTCAGTGGCAGCCATGATAAGTGCCGTTCGAATTCTCTAGAATGATAGGAAAGGAGGTTTCAAACTTCCTTTATAACCTCCTTTAGCTTAGGAACCACTGGACCTCCCTCACCGAAAGGAGAGGAGAAAATGCTGCCCCACAATGCCTTGCAGCCGCAGCATTTGCCGTCACAACAGTCGGCCGTTCACGGAAACAACTGATTATGACCGAGAAATGATATCATGAGAGTTACGGTGCTTATTAAGCTTTTTAAAACGTAGGTGGCAACTTGCCAAAGTGCTTTGTTTTAAACGTTCATCAGTATTATAATCAAAAAGAGAAATATGAACGTTAGTTTTGACTGAAATTATCAAATAAAGTCAACATTTCACAGCCTTTACTGAGCTGTGTGGAGTTTGTTCAACTTTTAAAAGATGTTTGAATGGTGATATACACAGTGATAGATGTTAAGGACTAACGTTTATAATAAATACATCTGTATTGATTTTAAGATATTTTCATAGTTCATACAATCATACGTATTGGGATCATTGGTATTAATGTGGACCGGAGGGAGAGGGTGACGAGCATAAGTTTCACTTTCCTTTTTTATTTCAATTCCAACTTTGGTCCTGAAGAATATGTTTCTCTGTTGTCCACATTCATAAAGCAAAGCAGCAGCATCAGAGCACGGAGCAGAGTCTCTAGATGAGTTTACAGTAGTCCCTCGTTCTTATTAAACATCCATGTTGTAGTCCGCTGTATAGAAAACTGTGGTTTCCATAGTTTCCCCACAGCAGCAGACGCACATTTATGACGTCCGCTGGCGCATCATAATCACGTCGGATAGTGAAAGTGCAGTCGGATTCTCTAAAGTACCGCAGTCTCTTCTCCTAAATCCTTTTGAATTCTCCTATCCACTATCCCTTAACCCCGTAACGTTTCACTCAGAGGTCAAGGAATAGACGATAGGGTTAGAATTTAGGAGCTGATTTTTGGACTATTCGACTGCAGCCTGGGGCATGACCAGCATCAGGCAGGCATCCCAGCCTAAACCTTGCGGTCACGTTCAAGTCACTTCCTAACCCCTCCATAAGCCCCACTTCTTCTCATGCAGTCACAAGTTGCCTAACATGTAATTTAAGGCTAATGCCATAACCGCAGCACACAGGGAATGTATATGATCCCTGACTGCAGATTAAATCTCAGCACATCACGTACAGTGAAAAACATTTAGAGGAGTTTAGCTACCGTTAAACAGCTTACATAATATGTGTGTCATGCTACACCAGCGTCACTGAGGCTGTATTCCCATGCATTTTTTTTTTCTCTTCCAGGTTATCACCATCAGTCCCGTTCACCAGCAGGACTATGGACAAAGACACTGTGTTGGGAGATTATGCTATTCCCAAAGGGGTAAGTGGCTTAGTTCTTATTACCAAACACTTGACAGAAGCAGTTTACATTTCACTCTCCTCGTGTACTGTACAAAGTCTAAATGGAGAATATGCCACTTAACTAACTGCATGGTAGATTTAAAGTAACTAGGTATTTATTCTACTTTATTTATATCAACTGTGCTATCCATTTTATTTATCTTTAATTGATTTAGTAAAAATGTTCTTGACCTTTGCTCTAACATTGTACAGTTCTGATTTAGCAAGCCTATAATACAATATCTATAAATAATTGGTATATTTTTCATCTGTTACAGACAATTGTAATGATAAACAGCCACGCAATGGGCACAAACGAGGAATACTTTGAGGAAGGGAAGCGGTTCAAACCTGAGCGCTGGCTGCGGGAGAACAACAACATCCACCCCTTCGCCCACATCCCCTTCGGCATCGGGAAGAGGATGTGCATCGGCAGGCGGCTCGCAGAGCTGCAGCTACAGCTGGCCATGTGCTGGGTAAGATAAAGCTCAGTTCAGGCCAGAGTTTCTTTCACTGCAGACTGTTTTTTTTGTTTTTTTACCCATGTCTCTTGAAGTTTTCATCTACTAATCAAATCAAACTCTTGTTTCTTTCTTATAGTTGGTCAGAGAATATGATATTGTGGCAACAGATAATGAGCCACTCAACGTGATCCACTCAGGAGTTTTGGTTCCCGAAAGAGAACTTCCTGTTGCCTTCATCAAGAGATAATGTGAGTAGATCTCTCTACCTCGATCTCCATCTGTCTAAACCATTTATTTGGTATTTTAGTAAATATGCTGATTATCTTTTGTTACCAAGAGTTAGATGAGACAATTGATAACACTCTTAAAACTGTCTGTTAAACATGAAGCTACAGCCAGTTAGCCTAGCTTAGCACAAAGTCAGGAACGTACTGTATAAGGGACAAGTTTGCCTTCATGGCTTTCTGCCCAAACCTGATCAAGATATTTTCTTAACATCCTTAGTTGTATTACCTAAACCTTTGGTGGTTTCTGTCAGAAAGCACTGAAAGAAACTTTGTTTCATGTACACTCGAAACCTCCGTTTGTCAAATAAAGCACCTCTTACACTCAATAATTAAGACACCAGATCTCTTTCTGTTAATCTGATCTAAAATCCGATTTGTGCATGTAAATGAAATCCCAAAGTTTCCTCCAGATGGAGTTTCTTCTCATCACTAAGTAACACTCACACTTCTATTGGCTAGCGCTCCAACACATTGTACGTGATAGGCTAAGGGGTGGGACATTTCTAAGCGCTTGATCAATCAAAATGGAGCTGGGCAGCTAACCAGTCAGAGCAGACTGGGCTCTGGTTTCAGACAGAGGGTGAAAAGAGGTGCTGCAGCACAGGCAGGATGAGAAATATAAAGACCTCTTTGAACATTAAAGCATGTATGTAAACATGTCACAGTCGAGACAAAATACAAATATGAACCTGAAAATGAACATAATGAGCTTTAAACTCTGGTATGTAGGTGATATGTTCTCAATAACTGTAAATGGACTCAAACTTTGGGGTATTCACACATCATTACATATTTATTTTCCTCTCTGCCCTCAGGCTCCATATTCAACTCGTGTGGACGTAGTGACAGGAAAATGATACCTCTGTTGCCATGGCACTGATGATCCAGTGACTCCCTGTATTGCTGCCCTGTAAATAGAAACGAAAGACACAGACATTATTATACATGTAATCATGCCATATATACCTCAAACTTATTTAAAACAATTACTTGTGACTGATGATGACTGACCAAAATACAATTTGTGTACAAATTAAATGTTGTACCAAGCAGCTGTGTATGTAAATGTATAACTATTACTTTTCCTTGTTTAATAACTTATATATATATATATATATATCGCCTATATACATTTAAATATATATATATAGATCACTTTGTTTATTTTTCATTGTGTATATAACGTACTATTATGATATTGTAATATTGCACATTGTTTTATGTAGAGACATATTTTGTTCACTGAATTAAAATACACGCATAAATGTATCAACCTGTGTTTATTTTGGTGCATTGCCAAGACTTGGTACTATTGACGATTAGACTTTTTACAGCTTGAGTACAGAGCTAAATAAATATGTAAAACGCTTATGTTTCCTGCCCAGGTCTGCATGCCTGTTTTCTTTATTAGACAAGCTCTGTTTTCTTTAGAATTCAATCTGATGCTGGGTTAAACTAAGGATAATTCTAGTAATTTTTCACATAATAATAAATAAATCGAAATCCTTTTCAGATAAAGAACAAAAGTTTGATTAAATACCTTCAAAGGACGTTTAACGGTCACATGTGGTTAGCGGAAAGTTTTTCTGTGTAGCTTGTGACTCTTAAAATGAAGACATGTCTGCTGGTGACCAAGTTCTGGCCTCAATGTGGACAAATTGTGAGTTTAAGATTTTCAGGCAAGAAAATCTTAAGTGTGCAGGAGTTGACATTAAAAGTGTCTATCTTATCTTTTTCTTTAACACTGGAATAAAAAGTTTACTTCACATAAGGTAATTTTGCTAAATGGTTAGACTTTTGAAAATCTGGAGGTAAAACAATCATTTAAAATAATTTTCCACATAAATAAACTTCTTACATACGATAAAAACGTTTTATAAACAAGCATGTGTCTTGAAACCAGAAAAAAGGCAAGACTAGTTTAACTTTATATTGAAAGATTTATCTATTGAAAATAAGTGATGAGTTTTCTAACCTTTTCATAAAACAGTCACCATGAACTTTTGGAATATGACAATATAAAAACACAATGGTTGTATTGATATTAAATATAAACAAATGTAACATAATAAAATAACATTATAAAGATAGCAGTGTTCTCTCCCTTGCACTAAGATGTTTTCAACATTTCAACATAGGAATAGATTACTCATCTGGAATTCTGCTTACCTTAAAGGGTCCAGCTCTGTCTCAATGTCTGTTATGTTGTCATTAAACAGATACAAAATCTAAATATTCCCGAAAATGTTTGATGCAGGCCGAAATGACCGAAAGAGTCTTAACAAAATATGAACATACAATAATAATAAAAACAATTGAATTAATTATATTCTCATCCTATCAACATCGACGACTTTTTAAACACCACATTTTAAATAAAGTTTGATTTTGTATGAAGAAACACATCTGACAATTCGTTAAAGAATACCAGGCAACAATTTCTCAAGCTAATAGACAGATATTTGTACTGGATGGACATGTTCGGGAAATCTTAAACTTAAAATCTAATTCATTATGGTTTAATCTTGGAGATAGATTATCAGGTTGTATATCCTCTGTACACACAAACTAGCCTCAGGCAACATAACTGACATTGTTCCTGGCAAAAGAAACAGGCTGCCTTTTATAAAAATACCAGTGCTGGTAATTAAAGTGTTGCATTGGAACGGTGCGGATCCTCCCCCGTCTCCATGTTTACTTAAACGACTTCCAACATGGCTGACGTAAGGTGAAGTAAAGTGAGGTTGGTGGAGGTGAAGTGAGGTGGGGTTAAATGAGGTGAGGTGAAGTAAGGTGAAGGGCAGCATGCTCACAACACTAAAGGTGCTACTGTTTAAAAACACATACCAACTGTAAAGGTGCTTCTGTTCAAAACATGTAAAATCCCATTCTCTCATAAAGCATAACAGCTTGCCTTCAGGTCTACTCCCTAGAATAAGGGTTACCAAGGTTAACAAACAAATACACTTGGTTTGTCCAACTTTACAATACCGGTAAAGCATCAATGAATTGTTTAGTATATTAAGTTGAATAATGTACCTACCATTACATCACACATCATTTAACTGCTCACATCTGGGACACCGTCTACTTAAAAGACATCATATAAGGAGTACTGCACGCTCACTCTTAAATCACCAAAGGCCTGAAACTCAGATTATTGTAATGGCTTTTATGACTGTATGTTTTTTAATATATTTCAAAGAGCTAAACTTAATTTAAAAGTGTAGTATGTTTATTTGCCTCTGTTAATGGATATGATAAACTCAAAGGAAATAAAGAAGACTGAATAAATGTCGACCTTTCTTAACAAAACAAGGGTTAGGAGTTGGTGCTTCATCACATTGGAAAACAAATGTTGAGTCTCAAATGACGTAGACATGTGGAGTTGAAAATCTATGCCAACACCAATTTGTGTACAATTAGTGTTTATTTCACCACTTTGGTTGTGCTATTATGGCCCTCGTCTGGTGATGGGGGTTGCTGATATGGGATTATGGTTGTTTTGTTGTTTTTTTATTGTTTTTGAATTGCCTGTGGACTGCTGTGTGACAAATTCAATAAGTAAGTACTGACAGTGCTAATCACTGAACCCAATTGGGACATTGTTTCTAAGATATATTCAATATTTACCTGAACTACCCAATGGTGTATAAATGAAATAGTTGGTATAAATTAATCAGCTATAACATTAAAATACCTCTTATGCAGCAACTTTAACTGGGGTTTGACATCACATCTACCAAACTGTAGAGACAGAAGTTGTGCAAATCTACAGTCTATAGTGCAACTGAGTTTTCTGAGCAGCGTAATTTATATGTTCATCTAAATGCAGGTAGTTGGCGTAACTGATCATGCATACAGTAGGCCCCAGTCAGTATTAAACCACGACCCCTGGTTTTTAGTTCTGAGCTATAGAGCCTTGATTGAGTAATCAATGTGTTAAATGTAACCAGCACTGTGAATAATGCAGTGAAGATGAATTTCTTGTAACAAGTCCACTTTAGTGATTATTCCAGGCAAAGTTTATTCAATACACATACTAATAATAAGAAATCTTTCAATTTAAGTGAATAAATGTGAATTCAGGACACAAACCCTGTGAAAGCACACTTGTGAAAATATGTTTTAAAGAGGGATTTAAAAGGGGATAAGGAGCTCACAAGTCTGATCTCCTCAGGGGGGTTGTTCCAGAGAGTTAGAACAGAACATGTCGGATTACACGGTATAATAGTTTACTGTTAATGTACACAGAAATTACTCAAGATTACAAATGTTATGACATTTAGTAATGAATAGGAGCATATATTTCATTTTATTAAATGGAATGAGAAGCAAAATGAAAACAATTGAAACAGTAAAGAAAGATATTACAGGACTGTGTTTTTTTCTTCTTTTATGAAACAAAACAGAAATCTGACCACTTGTCAGATGTATTTGTTGGTGTGTAGCCAATGGACTACTAACTATATAAAGTAAGTAAAACAAGTGCCGCTCTGTCAAGCTACAACAAAAAGATGCATGAATGTTATGAATCTTATACTTAAACACTAAAGCTCTTGATGTTTTCTGATAATGTTCAATTTGTGGCAATTGATGACTATAGATAAATATTTTCATCAATTATTTATTGATGACTGTGAGTCAAAGTGCAGACATGATTAATAGCATAAGTTAACGTTTATTTAACAAACTTTAGCGTTAGCAATGCCGGCTTGCTAGCTGTATGCAGACTGAATTTGCCAGATGTTGCCACTGAGTGCAGTGCCAGAGCTGATCAATTCGCTTCAATACCACCACCTAGTGGACAAAAGGTCCCTTCACTGCGTTTTGATTTAATTTAAAACCATTAATTTATTTTAACAGTTTGTGTATGTACTTATTGCGAATGATAACCAAATATATATACATCTAATCATGTGTTACTGTCTAATGTCATACTAGTTGTGTTTACCCTCTTTTACAACTCCTGTGACTCTACTTGACTCTCACGGGAGGAAATGTGGAGCACGCACGCACGCACGCACACACACACACACACACACACACACACACACACACACACGCACACACACACACACACACACACACACACACACACACACACACACACACACACGCACACAAGTCTGCACCTTCTGTCAGCTTGTCACCATCAGCAGTGACAGGAAGCGTCTTTGTTCTTGTCGCGGTGTCGAAGGTTTTATTTAAGCAGCTGCGTAATGTTTTAAACGTATATCTTAGAACAACGAAAACAACTGTTATAGTGTTTTTTTTAATGTTTGCTCATGCGTACGGGCTAGTTTAGCTTATTTGGCGAGTCTGAAAGTTATTACAAAAGTAAACGTGGATAAGATTTACATGATGACTTCAGGGGGATTGGGCTTCACCGATGGCCTGGAACAAGACATCAGCCAGGAGGAGCTGGACTTCTCCGACCTATTTCTCTATAATCCACCTGGGGAAGACTTTCCTGTCAGTGATAAAGGTGTGTAATCCTTACTAGCCTATGCAGTATGCTTTAACGTGACTTTCCGTAGAATATACTTTCCAATTATTGTTTTTTTTATATTGTGAACGTGTAAAGAAAGATACATTTTATGTTGAGGTTGGAGTCAAGTAAAGATTTCGGATATCCATCAGTGGGTACTTAGCTGTCAGGTAGGCTACTGATGTTATTGTACTCCTCTAATCTTCCTCATTCACGGTCATTTTTAACTCGGATACATCATTAAAACCCTTCTCTCTATTTGAGAAAATACAGAAAAGTTGCATTGCATTGTATTGTCAATATCACAGTTTAATGGAGCAAACACAATTCCTTCTAAATTCAGTCTTCATTGTTGTTACTTTACTTGGATGCTTGAGCTTCACTGTACAGCATGATGCATGGGCGTTTCTGTCATTATTTATAATCATATGTAATAAGGTCATTTAACAGATGCACAATATTATGGCATGTAGAATAATATCTCAAAACAGTGGTTCCCAAACGTTTTGGTTTGAGTTAACCCAACAGCCCTTTCAGATTAACTCACACAAAATTAGTAATTCATCCATTCCCAAAGTCTGTTACAAATGTTATAGCCGAACACTATAAACTACTGTTATTGATAAATCAATATTGAAGATGGATATCGTTATTTTTTATATAGGATTAGACGGTAAGTATTTAGGTTCGTCAGTAGTCGTAATAAAAACAAACGTTGGAGTCAGGCTAAATGTTTGAACAATTTCTCCATTACTTACCTAATATCAGGAAACTAGTAGCCTAGTCTTTTAGAAAGTAATTCCTTACCTCATTTTTGACAGATGACTCAAGGGCTCTCCTTCAAAACAACAACCAGCCTCCTCTGCTGGTGGTCGACCCTCACACTGCCTACATCTCCAGCTCCAGCCAGCAAGACCCTTGTCCAGACCTCTCCTCCCACAGCCCCACAACAGAAGACCTGTCTGAGGCCGTGATTGACTCCCTGGGGCTGGCATCAAGACTGGCAAACATCCCTGCTCCGAGTCCTAGGATTGAGATCACTCCGTCAGGCGACTCTTTCAGCTCTCAGACCCTGGAGCCCAGCCTTGGCACCAAAGCTCTTGGGGCCTACAGGGAGTGTGTGAGCCCTGCCAGCAGCAACTCCTCCTCTGGCTGGCCTGCAGAGGCATACTCTCCTTCGGCATCACCCTGCATCTCCCCTTCCAATGGGGTAGGCTGTGGAATAGGTTTGTCCAGCTTGGAGCTCTGTACGGTTATCCAGGGCATCCACAATTCTTCTGCCCACTCCTCTCCTGGAGCCTCGCCTTGCAACAGCATCACAGACGAGACCTTTCTCCAACCTCAGCAGCACCGCACCGCCTCATCACTCCCCCACCAGCGTTCCCGCTCTGTTTCGCCACATGGAAAGAGATCCTATGACCAGGCTCATTCCTGTCGGGGAGGCACTCCTGTTAAGCAGCGCTCGAGGAGTCCCAGTCCCATCCCTTCTCCCCATGAGCAGCAGGCGTCCTACCTCCAGCAATACCAGGCCCAAGCGGAGCTCCAGCCCCAGGCTCAGACCTCCTCCTCAGGATTGGAGGAGATGCTGAACAGCTTCAGCTCCTGTCCACCCAGAGCCATGCCCTTCTCAGCGGTGCGAGATGTACATGGGCAGGCCCATAGACAGGACTGTGTGTATGGAGAGAGGTATGACTGGGCCATTGAGCAGGAGAGGATAAGCAGGGCAGGAGCTGAAGTCAAGTCTGAAACGTTCTATATGCTGCCAGCTGTTTGGGCTCCTCATCCAGTTCACCAAGGAGCCTTTGGGTGTGGTACATTACATTACATTGCATTTAGCTGACGCTTTTATCCAAAGTGACTTACAATAAGTGCATTCGACCAAGAAGATACAAACTAGAAGAAAACAGAATCATATAAGTACATCAGGTTTCATAGAGCAAAATATTTCAAGTGCTACTCAACTGGCTTTAGGTAAGCCAGCCCTTTATTAGTATATAAGTGCTTTGTTAGCAATGCTTTGTTATGTTATCTGTCCTTTCCTATCACTTACAGAGAAGTTATGTCTCTGAACTTATTTGGTTTATCTTATCTTGCAGATTACAGTATACATCATACATGATAGTATATTTTGTGGTTTAAGGTAACATTTTGAAATATCGTTATTATTTTTTCTTTTCAGTTTCCCCTCTTATTGCTTTTTTCTGTCTATCTTTTCCCCAGTGGTCTCTCAGTGGCTCCACTCCCGTCTTTGGAGTGGCCGTTGCCCAGCCAGTCGGGTCAATACAAGCTTCTTATCCAGCAAGAACCCAGATCTCACCACAGGGCTCACTATGAGACTGAGGGGAGCCGTGGAGCTCTGAAGACGCCTAACGGAGGTCATCCGGAAGTTCAGGTGCTCCCCCTGGGTGTGGGCTTTGGTGGAATGTAACAAAAATGTTTAACTCAAGAACTATAGTATTTTCATTTTATGCGACTCTAAACTTTTTAATGTAGGCCTACTGGTGAGAAGTGAAAAAAGGTGTTTCTTCTTATTAACTGAGGGTGAATGGTTCCTTTTTATGAGTACAAAAATATTTACCCTAATACCTTTTTTTTTTTAAACTCTCTTGGATCAGCGGGACGTTGTCACACAGCTGAAACAGGGCTGTGTTTCTGAGCTCATGAAAAGTTAACCTTTTTTTTAAACCTACTTTGCCGTAGGTTAAACCAACAGAACAAAAAGATGTAGAAAATGTTTAAAACATTTAACATCTACAGGTAAACATTAATGCAGCACTAATATTAACAACATCATTAGTAAAACATTGATAGATACAATTTTCCTACAGAATGAGGGCTTCTACTTACATATTGTTACATATGAGTACATATTGCTGATAACATGCTTTTTGAAAAGTTTTGAATGCAGGACTTGTAGTGCAGCAGGAGAGATTTAATTGACGACGGTATTTCCCGGATAATGTTGTGTTTATGAAAGCAAACAGCCATGCAAATGAATGAAAGAGCCTCACATTACTACTCCCACAAGGAAAAATGATTAGGTACGGTTGCTAAAACGCCCTATGCAAATCAGTGTTCTTGACATGCCAGTTAGACAGTGACCAGTGAAATCCTCCTCACAGGGTTAGGGTTGAACAAGATGTATTGTGCCGTCTGAATTTGTTTACAGAAACCATGGAGGTTAATTATATTGTAGTTAATTGAATTCAGTGTGAAGCAAGCATTTAATCGCCTTTGTTGCCCTTACTAGCTCTGTGGGTACGAAGGCACAGCTCCACTGGGCCTGCAGGTCTTCATAGGAACAGCAGACGAGAGGATCCTCAAACCTCACGCCTTCTATCAGGTGCACCGTATCACCGGGAAGACCGTCACCACACCCAGCATGGAGAGGATGATGAATGGGACCAAAGTGTTGGAGATTCCTCTGGAGCCAAAGAACCACATGGGTGTAGTGTGAGTATCACGAAGACACTCTGGAATACTTTTTAAAAAGGGTTCACCCCACAATTTAACATAGCAGTTTTTACTCTTACCGTAAGATGTATTTATGGAACAGATGCTGTTGGTGGGAGTTGCAGAGTGTTGGTGGTATCATCCTTAGAGATGTCTGCCTACTCTCGAATATAATGGAAGTAGAGGGCACTCTGCTTTTGGTGCTCAAGGGCAAAAAAATACATTTTAAAAACAATAGCATTGTCTTCGTTCAGAGAAATCCAAGCTAATCCACAGTTGTGAGTTGTGTTGATTACCATACTATACTTGTCAACCGTATCACCGCACAGAAGGAAGCATACATCTACTCTTTTTGAGTTTTTCAAAAGTTGTTTGCAAACACCACATTTAGTTCCATTATAATCTAGAGAAAGCAGAAATCTCTATGATCAATGTCTTTATCTCACGTTAAAAACAAGTAAGACGAAAAATACTCAATATTTATTCTGCTGTGAAGTGCTCCTTTAAGTAATCTGCAGTCACATCTGTGGTGTTTTTGCATTTGCTCTCCCATAGATACAGATGCGGAGATACATAAGACTGAGTTGACGTGACTATGTCATCTGTTTTCTTTAGATGTACTGCTAAAAAAAAGTATTTGTGCTAATGGTTCTTCTCTTACTATTCTCACTCATGGGGGAAATTGCTGTTCATGCTAGCTACGCATTTGTTTCTGCTCCAAAGAAATTGCAGGTGCCACTGACTGAAAATTCAAGTGCATCACTTCCTGTGTGCCAGAGAGTGTTTTTCCAAGAAAGACACTGGGTGTTCACAGCCCTGCTTTGATTAACTTGTGTTTTATCAGTCTTTTCTTATATTTTACAGGATTGACTGTGTAGGAATCCTTAAGTTGAGAAACGCCGACATTGAACTAAGGAACGGTGAGACGGACATTGGACGAAAAAACACACGCGTGCGTTTGGTGTTCCGTGTCCACATTCCTCAACCTGGAGGCCAGCTCGTGTCTCTTCAAGCTGCCTCTCAACCTATTGAATGCTGTAAGGAGGGTTTCATTCCTCATAAGATTCATTTTGCTTTCTATCACTTGGTAATGAGTATGACATCTAATATTGCAATATTCATTTGCACTACTATACTAATGCCTTATTAAACAACCTCAAACATACCTTCTATTGTCTTTTACGAGAATGCTTACCAGTAGTCAATATTGCAATTCTGGAATTTAATTATAATATATTTTAGTGGCCACCTGCCCTAAAGATGTTTCCTCTAGATGTTTTCTGATCTCCCTGTGGTTTCTGATTACGCTGTGTCTTCCTGTTTCCTCAGCCCAGCGCTCTGCTCAGGAGCTCCCTGCAGTGGAGAGGCAGGACCTGGACCGATGCTCGGTACACGGAGGGCAACAAATGGTCCTTACTGGACAGAATTTCACATCCGACTCCAGAGTGATCTTCTCTGAGAAAACACAAGGTGAAGTTTTAACCTCCGTACTGCTTCTAAAAGGCTTTACTAGGTATCAAAGATAAAAAAAAAAGATAATATTTCACCCGAGAGAATAGTTAGAATTCACTTTCTTGCCAATAGTTGGATGAGAAGATTGATAACACTCTCATGGCTGTACAAATGTTAAGCTACAGCAACATTTGCATCTAATCCTTTCTGATGCTACTCTATATAAAAAAGTAAAAACATTTTAGAAATAAGGCGATGTTTATTCATTTTAAATGTAATTAGGCCTACATTACAACATATTTACACACAGATCATGCAAGGGCGGTTTCTCTTTTATGTTTGGTTTAGTGCTTCATGCCCACCTCAAGTTTTACCTGCCGTTTTTTATGATGAACAAAGAAAATGGCTAGAAATCTGACAAATATCACACCTAAGTATAATTGTTAATAAACACATACAATATTGTATGTGTATCACTATAAAAAGCAGAAATGACTCGTTCATTCATCTCAATTGTTTTTTGTGACTGAGCCATGTTAGCCCCCAATCTTCACATTTAATTTGAAGCAAGATAGCAAATAAGTTCCAAAAATGTTTAATTGTTACATAAAAGTTATTATAAAAACTCTTGATGTATATGTTGACCTACAGTTCTTCTTTTGTGTTTATAGACGGAGAAAGGCTACTATGATTAGTCTTTGATTATTTTGTGCAACAACACTCCAAATGTCCTGCTCGAGCATATCCAGCATGTCATATTTGTATTTTCAGAGTATTTGCATATCGCCTGGGCAACATTAAATTCAAGTGACGCACATCTTCCTTCAGCCCCCACAAAATGAGCCACCCACTTTTTAAAACTTTTATTGTTTTACTGGCAAGGGACAACTTTGTATTTATTTCTAAATGGAAATGTCTCACCTTGTCACCGCTGCTCCTGCCCACACAACATTTTCACATTGGGTTACATGGTTTAAAAGCAGGATGGGTACAGTTGACTACATGTAAAGCCTCCCTGTTGCGCGGGGTTTCATGCAACAGGATGTGGTTAGAGAGACTGATAAAGATTCAGAACCAGAGCAGAGGCTTTGTGTGTGTTTAGTTCAGAGCGTGGGTAGAAAACAGAAACAAAAGGTAGAAACTGAGATGTGAATGAAACACTAAGCCAGACCGAAAAGAGAAACCTGATTTCCGCTTTCTGCTGTCTGCGTGAAAATGTGCTCACATAATCAAATTTTAAAAAGGACTGGCGTTATTGTAATTCCTGCAAATTCTTATTTTTATATACAGTATAGTAGCAATATTAATAGTCAGATATTGTGGAAAATGTGCCCTTTTGCTTTCATTCAGGGATAAGAACATGCAAAAATAAGGCTACAGCCAGCAGGTATTAGCTTAGCTTATCACAGAGGCTGGAAAGGAAACAGGGGAAACACTTACCAAAAGTAACAAAATTAGCCTACCATGGACCTTTAAATCCCAGAAACCCTATTAAACCACGATTTGCAGGACATCCAGGTATTTTCGGAATATTGCATTTTAAATAATATGTATTGTGCCTTAATTAATCAAGTGTCTGGTTGAATAAGTATTTGTTTTATTTGCGTGAGAGCTAGGATAGCTGTTTCTCCCTGTTTCCAGTTGTTATGCTAATCAACATTCTGCTGTCTGTAGCTACATATTTCTTATATTTCTCACCATCTTATCTTATTCTCGTAAAAATATCAAACTATCGTTTTAAACTCCATCTGCCCTCTGCTTTCAGATGGGCAGCAAATCTGGGAGATGGAGGCCAATGTGGACAGAGACAAAACACAAGCTGTGAGTCACACATGCTATAAGGAATACGCATCATTTTACATGTCCAATAATGTGAATGTGTATATATTTAATCATCAAACCAACGGCATCTCTTACAAATTCACATAAACAGAAAGCAAAACATGTCACCACACACAATGTGCTACTTTTTACATTTTTGAAAGAGTTTTTCATTTCTGATACTGATCTTGATCCTAAACACAAAAGCAAGAGAATTGGGGCATCAGCCGCCTCTCTGTTTCAACATGACAGTTTATCTGACGCGTGATCATCTTTTCTGTGCTGAATCCTCATCTAGAACATGCTATTTGTTGAGGTCCCTCCGTTCCGAAATCGGACCATTTCCCACCCAGCAAAAGTCAACTTCTACGTGATCAACGGGAAGAAGAAACGCAGTCAGCCTCAGCACTTAATCTACACTCCGGGGATAGGTAAATATCTGCCAACCGTCTCAGATCTGTCTATCCTGGAAAAAGAGGGGTACCTTGAATGTTGGAGAAATGGGATGGGGACTAAATTGTCAACAGTGTCCAGGAAATAGCTCACCTTTAAACAGCTTAAACTGCTATATTATTAAAGTCAGTCAAAATCAGCTACTTGCTTCTTGGTATGATCCCCATTTTACACTGATGTTTTACAATTTTACAAGAAATCAGAACACACAAGAGTCAGTCATTAAACTGCAGCCACAGCTCAGGTTTTTGCGTAGGGGCATGACTCTCACTTGCTCTAAAGAGGAAAGTCTCTCAACTACTGTTTTTGCTAACAATGCACCACCTACATACAGTACATTTCTTTTGTTCTAGCCATTAAAGCAGAACCGCTGGATGACTACCAGCTGAATACGTATGGTTACTCAGACAATCAGCCCCTCACTGCCCTGTCAATGAAGTCCCTCTACCATCAGGAGCGCAGCCTTCAAGCCTTGAATGTTTCTCCAACAATGTACCATCTAACAACTGCAGACCCGAGAGCCCATGTTGTAGTCCCAGATCCCCTGGACGAACAGCCACTCTATTACGGTTCTTTGGTCAACAACCCCGGGCTGTACCACTCTGCAAACCAACGTTACAGTGGGAGTGGTCCCATCCTTCTTGGCAGTTCCCCGGTAGCGTCCCACGCTGCCTCCACTCCCAGCCCCTGTGTGGGTGCCAGAACCGCTGTGAGCAAACTGGATGAAGGTCCTCAAGTTGGTGATTCATACGAGGCCTGTTTTGTGACAAGACATCAGAGTTTTGTGCAGACGGCGCTACCACTGGGGAAGTCTCCACCATCAAGATACATCCAAGGTCCTGTCCAAGGGAAGGCTGGAGGCCGAGTGGAGTCTCTGACCATGAGGACCCATGAGGAAGGAGCCCCAGAGAGGGTCACCGTCAAACAGGAGAACCTCCGCTATGCTTACCTGGAGGATGGTGAGTGTTCTTATTGCATAATGTCGTTCTTTACCAAATTACGTTTCATCCTCACGTTTTGTGTGTACAAATGAGTGCAACACGACGAATACCTTTGAGGTGCTTTCATCCCACAGGCCATAAGACTATTTAACACCTGAGCTTGCGCTATTTTTATAGGTTTTTTTTAATATTTATTTTGTTATGTCTTGTAAATTGCACTGTTGAGGAACATGTGATCAAAATGTTTCATAGTACATTACATAATTACACCGTAGTTGTGTATATGTTATGATAATAAACCTTTGAATCTTACATTTTTTTTATCTTGTCCCTATCCATAGGGGCCAGGTTAATCGACACACTTTTGATTGTTCTGAAAAGCTAAAATGTTTAAACAACAGGTTATATGAACTGGTTCGTTTCAAAAATACCTCAACCTTAATTAGTGAGCCTTTATGTACTGTATGTACTAGTGCTTTTAGTGTTAAGAAATACAGAATAACTACTAGCCTGATATCCATCAAACTTGATTATGAAGCATGGGCAAAGGAAGAACACATTACATTTTTTACCAGATCCAAATCACAGGCCTTTTAGTTTGTGTATCCAACAGTATTGAGAATAATAGGCCCTTTCCAAGGAAGAGCTTTTGACTCATTCCAATAGTAAAGCATATCTTTAAGTAGTTAAATGAATAATGGCTGAATTCAATTTGGATACTTTAATTACATGAATGGTTATCGTGCATGCTGGTGTACTGTCACAGGCACCTAAACACTATAGATCAGAGAGTTAGCAGTCACACATGTGCTGTTCCTGCTAAAACAAGTCAAACTTGAGCACCACAGTTACATCATCTCTCAATCAGTCAGCAACTCTGATTCATTCTGAGTGCAGTCTATTTGAATGCAGAAGGATCTGTTTCTATCTCCGCTTCAGCTTTTATTGTTTCCTTGAAAAATATTTAGCTGAGTTTTTGAAGATACAGTACTGCAACAATTGCGTCAACAAAATACTAAATGGCAGAATATACTAAAAAACAAAGTAGATGAGTAATTGTGGTCCGGACTGCAAACGCATACAAGCACATTGCAGCTGTACGCTTTCAAATCCTGCATTGTGGTTTGTGTTGGGCTTTTCTATCCAATATCTCTTTCCGAATCACTCACACAACCGAATAACACTCACTGCACTTGTAGAATCTTCATGCTCATGTTGAAATAAATCAAACTTGGTTATGAATTTTGATGTATTTGAGGATGAAAAGGGGGAAGAAACAACACCACCATGAAGTTATGTACCCTGGCCTTATTTGCTGTAGAGCAAAGTCTCTGTTTACACCTCTGTGATGGAAGGCAGAAACAGGAAGTTTACTGAAAAGGCAAATACATGCACACACCTGTGGTGAAACGGAAAAAAAGAACCAGCCATGTCCTTTGTTCTGTTGCCTGATACCGACTGTGGTAAACATGAAAGTTTTAGCAGCTACACTAATCTGTTTTACCACACGTCAGCAGCAAATGGATATGTTATTATTTATAGTATTTTGTATTTATTATGAGATCCTATTGATAAAATGTTATTCTTTCAACAGTACTTGATAAAAAACAAGATCACTGATCTAGTGGGAAATACTTCATTACTTCAGGGACTGCAAGTCATCATTGGACTGATGAATACATTAATTTAGAACATTTCTGGTGGCCTTAACCACACATCACATGCAAGTTCAAAGGGGGAATGTTTGTCGCCCTCTCTCCCTCGTTTCCTTTCCTTTACTCATCACTATCTATACTCTTTGATATATTTGACTTTGGCGACCACTGCTGGTACTATTAAAAATAAATTGATGTAGATCACTTTATCCCAAGAGCTTCCACTAAGTAGAACAAGTGACTTGAGGATGAATTAGGTGACACCAATTTTGACTGGAATAGTCTCTTAAGTTTCACAAACAATCATAATTTGAATATCCGCCAACAGGGGCTTTAACCATAAAACAAATGATTATTGAAATTAGAAACAGTTTTATTTCGAAGGATTGCCCATAAAATAATGTTTTTTTGGTCATTTGGTGCATACCAAACAACGCAGTGCAAATGTCAAGAGTCAAAAATAGTGATTAATGTACAAGCTACGCTATAACATAAAATAAGCATCTTGTCTTAATTCATGTCAACATGGTTGTAAATAAGAAAGTCGCTCACCCCTGTCTGTAATGTTTTACAGTGAATGACATCATACGCAGAGACATGAAAGGACACAATGGAGAGTGAACCTGGAGGCCTGCAGCCGCCATGATGTTCTTCAGATCAAGCATAAAATGAGTGTGAGGAAAGCATATCAGTTATCAAATACAAATCTTGATTGGTGGTTGACATTTAAGGCAAACAATCTAAACTATTACAATGACTTTAGACTTTTTAGCCCCATACTGTTTATCTATTGTGTCTTTCTTTTATGTTGTTTGACTTGTCTTTATTCATATAATTGTACAATTGCTCTTTTTAAACATGTATAAAATATTTTATATAAAATGAAATCTGTTTATATGAATCAGTGTGAATTCAATGAAGTAAGATCTGGAATAAACAGAATAATAAATAAAATATTCTAAACTAACACCATTTTTGTTTTTTCCCCTGATAACACATTTCTTTGTCTTTGAAATAGCTTTTCTTGTGTGGAAGTCATACATCAGACACCATTATAAAGTTAATATAAGATGTATCAAGTGTAAACATTTTTTAAGTATGATTATTTGGCTTAACACCAAAATGTAAGGGTTAGGTTGGGATTAGTCATTCAATTCAAATGTGGAGATACATGGTTTTTACTAGACAGACATTATAAAAATTGTAATCTGACAATGTTTACCACTCAGATGTAGTGGGTTCTTACAAAACGGAAAAAGTACCTAGAACTTGAGTAAATGTTTAGTTGCATCCCACCCCTGGTGACGATGGCTAGTAGCTACAGCTCTAAGATATAAATACCATAAAACCTTTTTTACGAAGCCTGTCTTTATGTTTTGAAAATGTTATCTTAGTGAGAGATATTTGTTTTTATAAAAACGCTAGAGGGCGACATTTTCAAAACAATCATTCCCCGGTTCGGAAGTGGCTCACAATCTTGTTACGTCACTACCGCTTGGTGAATTCCTTTTCCTCTCTTTTGTGTGCATCTTTTTCTTTACAGCTTTACTAACATTTGTGCTCTGATATTGAAGTTAACATCCCTGTAACGGCTGAAGGAGAGTGAAGTGTTCTTGTTACTGGTGAGCTTCTTCTTCCACACACTGTCTTCATGGTTTTAATAATGTAACCACACTGCTGTACTACGTTGTAAATCATTCGTTGCAGAGTCTATTTACATTAGCCTCCAATGTACAGTAACGTTTTGTTTTATCAGCGTGATGCAATGAGACCACAGAACATCGTTTGATTCACATTTCCACGCTTTTGTTACAATTCAGTGTTTATATTCTGGTTGCGGATACAATACGAGATAGGCGAGCACCTCTTAATCTTGTCTGGGAGCCATGACACCCTCATTGTTTAGGAATTACTGACATGTTGTTAATCTGCCTGCGAGGGTCTCTCTCGTCCTGTGGCAGCTTTACATCAAATCCATGTTTATGACAGTACCAACAGAACAGAGTTATTAGAAATATTGAATAACACACATTGAAATGTGTTTTTACATTGTGAATCAGTGCAGGGTTTCTATATAGTACGCACAAATAATAGAACATTTAGTAACATTTGGTAAAATCAATAAGCATATGTATATAAAATGCCTACATAGGATTCCATTGAATACAAGGAGGGTTTGTTATTAATATTGTGCTGTTACTGGGGGAAGTATACATTTATATAGTTGAGACTAAAACTATATTTGAACTACTGGAAGAATGAGTTAAATCTCATAATGAAGTCACTGAAGAAAGTACTTACTTTGATTTGAACTACTAAATATGTTTACGTTAATTTGAAGAGCGCTGTTTTTTTAAATGAAATGTTGTAATTAGTATTGATCTTGCTCACCCTGTGTCAGAAAGTCTTTAGTGAATAAGACATGTTAATTTGCCTTGTCATGTACTTACTAATAATTGAAGAATAGATCTTGTTGCTAACCGTGTTCCTGTTGTTTGCAGAGATAGGTTGGTGCACGGGAAAATAACCAAACAGACCATCAGCAGCATCATGTCTGCAGAAGTGGACCTGTCCCCTCCAGAGGTCCCTGAACCCACCTTTCTAGAGAGCCTCCTGCGCTATGGGCTGTTTCTGGGCGCCATCTTCCAGCTCATCTGCATCCTCGCCGTCATCTTCCCCACATCCAAGGGACACGAATATGTGAGTAGACACCAAGAAATAGGGAGGAATAGGGGATTCACATGAAACAAATGTTGCAGTTGATACCAAAATGTCACATCTACATTCTACTGATTTCTTTCAATTTAACCTATTCAAATGGTCTGTTGAATAGGGATATGATTCTAAATCTGATGTAAAAAAGAACACAATCAGAAACATTTGCAGCATGGAGCAGCTGCAGATAGAACAGCCAGGATTTTTGATTATTTTATTTTTTTAAATGAACAACTTTTTCTCCTATCTTGCTTGACAGATCTGAAAGCTCTGCAATTACACCATTTGGTGTAAGAAATCTTGCAGATTGTTATTATTCAGTCCTCAGAAAAAACAGAGATCAGTTCTAAAGAGTAGTGCAGAACATCTTATTTTGAAATGTCCATGAAGACAGGGCCACTAAGGGCTTCTGCCACGATCTCCATACTTTTAACTGTCAGGAGAGATTATTTATAGACAAGAGCAATTAAATCCACGGTCTCATAATTCTATTTTCAGATGCTCTCATTACTCTCCACAGTATGTCGCCATTTCAACCTTTACAGCAGCCTGCTGTCAGTCTGCCTTGCCATACAAAGACAGAAGCAGTGCTGACAGGGGGAAACGCATCTGGATTTGTTTGGCTTGTGTGTGTTTCTGAGTTGTATCCATACAATTCTCCACCACCAATGTAGAAAAGAAAAGAAGAGATAACAACAAAGTGGACGAGAGCTGAAGAAGGCCTTTTGATGCAGTTGTTATTCATGTACATGTGCATCTTGCTAATATAGATTTTTTAAAACTATATTTTATTTATTTCAATTTTAATGATGTGCATTCTATGTAATCTTTTTTCTCAATCTAATTCTACTAATATTATCTTATATTTGTTTCAATTATTTGGCATCCTCCCATTGTTTTTATGTACATTCTGTGTCTGTTTTCATATTGTAAAGCACTTTATGAAGGAAGCTATACTCAGTTTATTATTATTATTCATTTAATTATTATTATTGCTCCATAATTTCAGGAAACTGCCTATAACAATTCCATTCACTTGTTAACACATAGTCTGAGGTATCTGGAGTGATGAAGAACTGGAATACTTGAATGTATAAGACTCAGCCCCCATCTAAACTTTGTTGTATGAAGCACAGACTCAAAAAGTACAAAATGTACTTGAAAATAGTGTTTTGGAAAATTCCCTATGTGAGAGTGTCAGCTAACAAACACACCATCCAAATACATCTTCAAAACAAAAACACAGTTATCTAATCATGTGATCAAGCGTGATCACATGATTGATGATGATGATGATGATGAGCGTGATCAATCATGTGGTCCAAGACCATATTTAAGCTGACTCAGAGGATTTATTTTTTAAATAACAGGGTGGTTAATGCGTGTTGTGTTTGCTCAACAGGAAGAGACTGAGTTCACTGATGGCAAGGCCACCGAACAGCAGAAGAAACCTAAAGGACTGACCCCGCAGCTTCGGCAGAAACCAAAGAAAGAGAGCAAGAAGAAGCGATAGATAGTGCTGCGTGTGTGACTGTGCATGTGTTAAGGTTTGTGTGAATGCGTGTGTTTGTCGACTTCCGTCAATCAACATTAAACGGTTACAATTATCACTACAGGAATATGAAACACTAATGTTATATTACAACATTAAACATGTCTACATTTAATTTGAGACACCTTGACCTTTATATTGACAACTGTATTAAAAAGAGCAATAGTCATGGCGTGTTTATGCAGCTTCATATTTCATTGCATATTTGTTTTGCAATTGTATTTTATAATAAATATCATTGATTGAATTGTATTTGGATTTCAACAGAAAAATAAATCCACTCTGTAGTCATTCACTTCCGCTGTTTATATTAATTGCAACATTTCCATTTGGTCAAATGAGTCAGAATTAGATCATTGTTTTTATATTAACTCACTGCGTATGACAGAATGCTTCATGACTTCCTGTTAAAGCTACAGACTTGGCCCCACCATAGCCTGTTCAACTACAGGTAAGGTATATTTAAGTTATTTTTCTCTTTTAACGGTTTACTTGATATTCATCGACCTTATAAAGGGGGTTAAGATAAGTAGAGCTAAGTTCTACTTAATAAACAAATGAAAATAAATCCTTAGTGATATTTGAACGAATGTTAACATTCATTTTGAAACTGTTATAAAATCCCTAATTCCTATTCTTAGTTGTTTCACACTTTCATGCTCTAAAACCTAGAGCACCGATGGACTTTAAAACTTCCCAATGAATATATCAAATGAAAAATAAAATGTTTTCAGACTGTAGTGGTTCCATGTAACTGTAAGTCAGTATGGAAAAATGTGCCTGTTTAAAATGAGTAATAAGAAACACTTAATATATAATAAAAAATAACTATTTGAGTACAAACAAGCATTAATAAATATAAAAAGGTATAGGGCCTACCTGTATCAATCTAAGGGTTCAAGCCAAACCTTTTGTCTGCACAAACTTGCTTTACATTGTCACTACCTCAAAAGTGAATATTTACTATTGTTTATTTATTAGCTTTTGTATGCCTATGTGTATTTGAGTATAGTTCAAAACCATGCAAACGTATTTTTAACACGTGAAGCCGCATAACACAACATTTGAGTTTGGGTATCAATGCGCAGCCTGAAAGTTACCGTTCAAAACAGCGTTGTGAGTGTCGCTTAGCAACCGGTTCTGACAGCAACAGCATTTGTCAACGTTTCTGAATGATACGTGAAATACTGTACAACAACTGAGTATTTATGTCGTATTGTTAAACTACTTAAATCAGATTCAGATAGAAAGCTTCTGAATCGTGACCGCAGATTATATTTTATAAAAGCTAAACGTGGGTGTTGTCGTGCCTTCCAACGCCTCGGTGAATTAATGTAACAATCACGGCGTCGAGTTACGCAAGGCGACGTAAATCCTCTGGACTTCACCATCGTTGCGTAGAAAGCGTTCAACTCAGGCTCATCATATTTTTGCGCTCTCGTATTTCGTCAGTGATGCACTATCCCGTGCCTCCCCCCACACGAGGCATGTCTCCTCCACACCAGAGCGCTACTCCTGCCGCTTCCTCGCATGAATTTACCACGCCGTCTCTTCCCAGCTGAAAGAATACCTCTCCGCCGGGTTGGACGCTGTTTGTCCGGCCCATCGACCGTAGCCGCCCCCGGCAGCTGTGCCCTCTGCTCCCGAAGGCAGTCCCCGTCATGACCTCCCCTTTCTGCGATTCTGCCGATATCCGCTAAATGGGCTTGGTGGCTGGGCAGAGGTTTCTACAGCAACTGGCCATCCGCTTCCAGTATTTCCCTAATGAGGACAGCCTTCAGGATTTAACACGAGTCCTCGCTGCGCGTCTCTGATTTTTGGGCTGAATCTCCAGACGCGTCAAAGGTGAGTAAATTAGCAGCGCTTAATTGCGAGAAAATATGATTTATTTCGGGAATTCATCTAGAGTATTTGGTTTGTTGCTGCTCATGTTCCCATATTGATGTTTTACACAGCCTAGTATTTCATTGTTGCACAGGCCATTCAGTCAGAGCTGCTCGCACATTTGCTCAGTGCCACTCAGCCTGTGCCAGGGCTCCGTTGTTGTTGTTGACGATCTACTACACCCCCCAGACAAATGCGCACTGTGTGTGCAAATGTCCTATTTTGGATTTTCTCACGGGCAAAACACCATCAAGGATGAGGCAGTAAATCGACTGCGAACATAAAATTAAAGCCAACAATCCATCGAAATTCAAAATGGAGCTGTAACAGCACCTGTTTTGATTCATCAGGCCGCATTATGCCCTGTATATGAGCCAAAGCCAGCCACAGCAGCATTGTCGCCCTTTACCTCCCTGTTCCCATTCACAAATCCCACTTTACGTGCCTAATGTGGATCAGTTTGGCAAACAGGGTTGATGTTTTCTTTCTTTTTTGTATTCCCTCCCCATAGCAAAGACGTTTATCCTTGACAGCTGCTACTCCTGTAGGCAGCTACCCCACCCCTTGTTTCTTTGAAAGCAGCTTTGCTGACAACTGGTGTTTAATCCCGCGGAAATAGAATTGTAATTATGTAGCTAATCTATTTACAGTCGGTTTTGGGATTTGGACAAATTCCAGCTAATTTCCATAGTGCAGCAGAATCAGGTTTGCTAAGAAATGTAAGAGTTGAATCATGGGAGAGCTCAACATGGGATTTTTAACACTGGACAATCAGATGCTATAATATGCAAGCCTCATTTTAAAAGCACGAGGTAAGCATAGCCTTAAATAAATAACATCATAATACCTTATTGGATTTAATGAATTCCTCTAATTTTTTTACAAACTGAGATTGTTATAATAACAATAGCGGGTCAAAAACACATTGTTGGCCTTCACAGGGCAGTAAGAAAGAGAAGCTTGTCTGGACTTGTTGGGCTTTGACCAAAGATCATTCTTGATTATAGATTAACCTACTCATGTGTTCTCAATGTTTCCATAAAATGATTCCCAAAGCCTTAAATCTCTTCATATATCTTGCTTTGTCTGGTCAACTAGCTCGGATATAATCAATGTACTATCACAAAGACAAAGAAACTGCACACAGAATGTAAGTCTTCAGAATTGAGGAGCTCACTTTTTATTATTTTAATTAAAAAAATGATGAGCAATAAGTATTCAATAGAATTTGTCGCTGTGTATTTGCCCTTTGGTTAACTAGTTGATTCATTGTCTAATTGTTTGCAGCTTTAGATGGTTTGGTCAAACATTCTCTTGTTCTTGTCAGAGCAATTTGATGTGCATTTTTAGGGGGAATAAAGTATAACCCTATTTGTTTATTTTAATGTGCTGTAATTCACAAAGAAAGGCTGGCTGTGGAGTTAATTGATTTGCTAAGTGTGCCACCTCTGTAATGAAACATCCATCATGCCCTCTTTCCTACTCTTTGTCCTCCTTTATAGAGGCATGCTGTAGCAGCTTCTCCTCATAGCTTGGATAATGTTCAGTCTCCAGTTAAAGATGGACAGAAAACGGAAGTGTTTTATCAGCTGAATGCCACAATCCTCCTCTTCCTTTTCTTCTTTTGTGCTTCTCCTCTGTGTGTTTTGTCACTGAGGAAGAGGGTAGTTGAGATGGGAGAGCAGGCACATACTTTGCAAACTGAGCGGGTCCAGCAAAAACATTGGGGGAAAAATAACAGAGAATATCTGATCAAGGCGTCCACTGCTCTAAAATGGGACAAATCTTGATAGCTGTGAATGCATCGGTTTTCTTTAGTCCCCTTTAAAGAAACTGCCCGTTCTCTCTTTTTAACCCAAACTATTTATAGATTATCTGTGTATTATGTATGTGGACTGCACGATGTCATGTTACTATCATGCAGCATATAGCAGTACAGGACAGTGACGTTAATGTGCACATTTCCGCTTGTTTTGATCTTGAGGAGCCATCATTGACTCTCTCTCTCTCTCTCTCTCTCTCTCTCTCTCTCTCTCTCTCTCTCTCTCTCTCTCTCTCTCTCTCTCTCTCGCTGCTCCTCCCCAGGGCAAACTGTAATTTCCCATTTGTCTGAAACATTGGCTCCAGCCCCTTCTCTTTCTGCAGCACAGTGGCAACTGTTACCGTCTGTTGTGACTCAGTGAGGTTTGTCATGGCCAAATGTCCTTATGTGCCTGACCAGAAACGTAAAGCGCGTGTGCTCAGCTGGAGATCGAGGATTACTAAGTGCTGATTAACCAGACAAATCGTGAGATAGACTAAACTCCTTTTTGCAAACCTATTCAACATCAAAGGTAGGCTGTATTTAAGCGCAGCACTTTGAAAACATAATTTTCTGCAACAAATTGGTGCGGTTTTATTGTGGAACCAGCAACTTAAGATATTTTACGAGAGTGTGTAGATACCTGGAAGAAAAAGGTGCACCATATTGACTTTAGATCATCAAACATTTAAAAGATGTGTTAATATTTGTTCTTTCTTTATAGCACACTTACCTGCTAACTGTACACTTTGGTAGCTCCTATCCAGACTTATAGTGAAAGTATATGTTCCTGACCCGACTCCAATATTGAAAACAAAATCTTCCGACCTCTGTCTTTACACAAATGCATTGGGTCTGAGCATTCTGAGTTAGACTTATCAAGGAAGTATCCTGCAATGTCATTTCAGTAACCCATGTCCTTGTTTTGCTAAACAATGGTTCCTTGCTGAGCTGTGGTGGAGGCATAGTATAACATGAGAGACTTAAAGTCTAGAGCTGAATTCAATTGTAAACATGATGTTAAATAATAAATTAAAGGACCACCAATGTGATTACAATTCATCCAGATGGGAACATGAATGTCCGCAAAATTTTTCATGGCATCTCTCAAATAGTTGGTGAGCTATTTTAGCTTTAGCGGAACTTTAAAACAGATAGAAGTATATGGATTTCAACCTCATCACTTACATTAAAAGATGACATTGTGGACAGTATGTGAAGGTTGTTTTAAAACAGACTTGAAATGACCAAATGTTCTTTTATGGAGAAGCCAGATCTGAATTGACAACGTGGGTATGTCATTTTCCAAGGTGCCTGCTCTATTGACTTATATTCATTGAAGGCACCTAAGCTCAGTTTCTTTACTTCCCCCCCCAATCCCTACATTATTCAGTCCATGTACGGACAGTTGTATAGATTTTGTGAGCCTGGGTAAACACTGAGACTGTGAGAGAGACGCAGGCAAGTGATAAATGCACTGCGGAAATTGAAGTGCTCTTGAACTCAATCATGGTCCTGAGGTAAATACCCCTCAGAGAGCCGCCTTTGAACAAGGCCTTTATTTGCCATGATTCATATCTAATCCTTCAAATCTCCTTTCCCACAACACAACCAGGCACATGTTTATTTAGGTTTCTTCACACAGTCAGCTTGTATATGCTGTTATTGTTGTTGTTTTAACACTATTAAACCAGATGTTGCATAACTTCATTTTTAGAAATGCAGCTCTTAGTGCTTTTAATTAAGATAGAAAATAAACTAAATATCGAAAGCACTTTTAACATACTGATACAGTACAAATGAAGATCCTGTACAGTCGGGAGCAATGCAACAAGATTTCCTGTCTTTCTTTTTTTTTGGAAAGATTTCGATTTGTGTTCTGGGAAAAAAGGGAAAATAGAGTGTCTTTGTAGCTCGCCCTCCACCTCATCTCCCTCCTTGCTTCCTCCCATCCCACCCGCCCACTGCTCAGGTGCCTGTTCTTCTTGCACTCTTGAAATTGTAGCAATGTGTTGCAATCTGGCTCCCACACATGCTCCAGTTGGATGGAAAAGCTTAAGGGACTAAAATCTCCCTTTTCCATCTTTTTTCCCCTTCTAAAGACTTCAACATCTTATTTTATACCAATGATACTTTTGCCTCCTTTATATAGCCCCCTTCATTTCACATCATAACGTTGGAAGTGTTAACACTTCTTGATATTTGGTATCTCTGGTACCATATTAGGAAAAGGTGTGAGGATCAGCTACACTATAGCTCTGTTGTTTATATAGCAGCCTGTGAGACTTTGAAGGGCACTCTGGTGTTTGCAGCATCCTGGAGGGAACCAGGGGAAAGTGAATCTCTTTGGATATGGCTTCTGCCATCGCTGCTTTGGGATATGTTTGTAGTGCTGTTTGAGGATCATTACAACGCTGCATCTGTGTGTGCTTAATCCTGATGATTAGTCAGTTGTCAGTTTGAAAGTCAAATCTTCCATAGTACGCTGTGCACTGCATGCTGCTGTGCATGCTGCAGTGCATTCGACTGAAGTTTTTAGTAGTACTCTTGATAAAAGTATGGAGCACTCACTCATTGCACTTTTAGAACTACCATACATTTTGTCACAGATATGGTTCCCAATCAGCTTATTGAGACAGTTTGTAACCCGCTCTGACCTCATTGAATCACATCAAGCTTCCCCGTATTTCTACAACAATTAAAAAGCCTCACATCAATCGACATTATGACACATCTGTAATGACAAATCTCTTTGCCTGTAAAAGGGGTGTATGTTTTCATGCTTTAACGTTCAAAGAAACTTTGTTCACGCTCTGTCTGAAACCAGTGCCCAGTCGGCTCTGATTGGTAAGCTCTGTTGCGATTGGTCAATTGCTTAGAGATGTCCCTCCCCTTAGTCTATCACCTACAATGTTGTTGAGCGCTAGCCAATAGAAGTGCACGTGTGATGCGTAGTGATGTCACTATGTTGCAGAAGTAAACAAAGAAGTCAAATGGATGTGTTTCAGGCAGGGGAGGGAACTGTTAGCCTTTGCAGACCATTTACATGAACAACAATGACCTGGACCGCTAAATATATCTGTTGCATAAGTGCCTTCATTATTCTTTAAAGACTGTGAGCACTCCTGTCCGTCCATCCTGAGTATGAGCTGGTAGATGTTCGAGGCAAAAGCAAAGTCCATTACTGATATCCGGAGAACTTGGATAAATCAAGCATCTGGTTCTTCACACAATTCGCACAGTCCTATTCACCCCTTTCTGCATAGACCTATCTCTCTGTGACTCAGTGTTGCACCATGGGATACGTTAACCCCCCAGCGCGCCAGATTACAGGCTGGCAGGAGTTGCATCAAAGCTTGCATGACCGTACGTGTGTGCTTCAAATCACTCTCACACAACTAGGCAGCTTACGCGCCCACACATCTCCACAGTGAGATCCATCCCCATCTTTGAGATTTCTCATACCTGGGTAATTATGTTATGCAAGCAAATTACACTTAGAAACACCCACTACGCCTCAGCTGTCCATGCAGTATACAACAACCACCTACACGTTCTTTTTACAGCCACAGCCGGTTCCTTCCTCCTTGTCTGTTAATAACCCTCTGTGCTGTCTGTCAGACTCTCACAACTGTGCTGCAAACCCTCACACGGATGCATGCATGTGTTGGGGGGGGGGGGGGAACAAAATGATGTGAGATGCAACATTGCTTGAGTATTAGTGTGCGATTGAGCCTCGTCTCCCAGAGAGCAAGGAACAGCTGCTCACATAGACACTGGTGGAGCACTGTCTGGAACTGAGAGCGCCTCTATCCACAAAGGAACGAGGCTGTTTCATGTGGGTATGACTGTCTCCGTTACAGCCGGCCTGAAATAGCCGGTCTCACAGTGAGTCACTCTGCAATGCCTCGAGGATGGACTTGGTGTGTGAACACGGCACTCCAACTTTCTGTGGGTGCACTTGACTGTCTGAGCGCGTTTGTCTTTGTCTGCACTCAGAATGACAGCGCACTCTTTATCGGCCCATAATTGACGTATTCTGAATCAGGATTGAGAGGAGAAGCAGGGGTGTATAATAACCTGTAGGAGGTGAAACTGTGTCTGTCCTTGTCAACTCACCGGTGTTAGCACTCGGCCTCATTACTGCCCACTTTGTTTGTTTTCCTTGTAGATGCTTATTGATTCAGAGCAGGTTGAATCAGATGGGGATGACCTTGAATGTGTGTTGGCTGTTTCAAGGTGTCCTGTTCTCCCAGTATTTGCATGCTAAACGGTTTTAACTGAACCTGGACTGCCTCCAAGGATACTCTGTGATGAGCATAGATCAACAGCACCCACTGCTGAGAGGAGTTTCTGTTTGAGAAAGGTGGATGAGTAGAAACTGAAACGGGGTCAGTTCCTATTGCTCAGTTTTTTTTTTTAGTGAACAGCTTTCATTTCCTGTCAGGACATATTTTATGAACTCCTATGTGACTGAACATTATCTTAATAGATGATCCATCATCAAGCATTTTATAGCAAACTGAGTATTTTCTCATAATATTATATGTTTCTATAACATTTCCACTTTTTGAAAGTAATAATTTATGATTTAGTCAAAAAGAAGCTGTAACCAGACAGTGATGGGTGTTTTTCCTTTTTTTATGGTGAAAGATTCCATTCTTTAATCAATTAACAATTATGAATAGCCAATGTTATTTCAGTCAACTGAATCATTTGTTAATAGTTTTATTGCTATTTGGTATATTAGGAGAAACAGGGACATATTTGTTTCCTTTTTTTTGTTATCTCTCTGGACATGCTGCATACTTACTCATCACTGCATGGCTCTGATCCCAGGTCTGCACATGGGGGCGGGCAAAAGCAAGCCCAAGGAGCCGGGCCAGCGCTCCATGAGCTTGGACGGCACCATCGGCTCAGGCTCAGACAGCGGGCACTTCCACCACCTGGGACCCGCCCAGCAGACCCAGACCCCCAACAGGAGCCCCGCCGTAGGGACAGGCAGGCGGGGGCAGCATCAAGGGCAGCATCAAGGGCAGCACCACCTCGCCCCGACAAACACTCCTGAGCTGGCTCTCTTTGGGGGGGTGGACCACACAGGCACCATCACCTCGCCCCAGAGAGGACCTCTGTCAGGTAGGCACCTCTCTGAGAAAGGGTTAAAGTTCAGTTATACAACAAATGCTACTAAATAATATTCAATTCATGAGCTTTTTGTTTTGGGCGGTCATAAAGTCAGTACCACAGCTATGTTCAATGTTATGTGGTACAGCCCACCACTGGTTAGCTTAGCTTAGCATAAACACTGAAAGCGGGGGGAGCTGTGTGACCCAAGGAAGCCATTGGGCCCAGCCTAGAAAAACTCACGCATACAATCTCAAGTTTTATTTTTATTTTTTATTTATATAGCACATTTATAAACGATTTTTGGTCGAGCCAAAGTGCTGTACATATAATAAAAAATAGCCTACAGTAGAGACACTTTACAGCTCATACAATAGCACTGATTCTTCAGAATATCAGTATGAGAAAAACGACACCCTCTGTCCTTAGACCCTCACATCGTACAAGGAAAAACTTCCAGATAAAACCCACAGTTTAAAGGGAAAAAAATGGGAGAAACCTCAGGAAGAGCAACAGAGGAGGGATCCCTCTCCCAGGACGGACAGACGTGGAATAGATGCCGTGTGTAATCGAAGAGATAATACATTTTACAGCATATAGACCGAATGTTAGGAAATGCATGTGTCTGTAATAAGAAGATGAATCCACGAGGATGTCAGCTACAATCCTGTGGCCATCAGCCATCAGGGAAGCAGCATGACGAGACCCAAGGCAGGACCGCAGAGACAGGTTCAGCCACGACCCGAAGTCCACGACTTAATCCAGAACTCAGGATAGAGGATCCAAGACACAGGACTACAGCAAGAGGATCAGCCTCGACTCCGGTTCCCGGCGTAGATATAGATACAAAACAAGAAAAAAGATTTGGCTCGGTTAATCTGAACAAGAGAATACACAGACACAGACAGAGAGGGAAAAGGTCACTGGATACAAGTTATTCTTGATAACCCTCTAGAAAGATCTCATGAACTTCCCCACTCAATCTATCAAGACCCGAGCAGTTCTATTGAATATAGGATAAGAAACAGAGATAGGGAGCACAATCTCCCGTATAATAAGTAGGTTTTAGAGGTGCTGGGAAGCAGATTTTCATTGTTTCCAGTCTTTGTGCTAAGCTAAGCTAAGGATTTCCTGACTCCAATTTTATATTGAGCGCAGAGCTTTGAGTGAGATATATCTTCCCATCTAACTCACAACAATAAAGTAATTTTAATTTATTTCCCAAAATATTAAAACTATTTAGTTAAATGTGAGTGACACTAGAGCCAAATTAATCCTATGCCAAATGACCATAGATTGCACAAAATAGTCTACTGTAAAGTGATATGACCACAGGAAAATATTGGACATCAGCTGGTTAACAGACTTAAAAGCTTCTCTTTGACTTTGAAGCCTGTCATCTTGAAATGTAGCAGTAATATGTCTAGACCGACCAGATGGTTAGGTTAATGTTGCTCAGGCTGCTGTTGTATCCGCTGGCCGCCTCCTCCTGTGCATCTAATGAGCCGATCGATGATTGGCTGCAGAGTCCTTGGGTTGAGATCACTGGTTCATTACAAGGAAGCGGGAGAAAGATCCAAAGGAAAATATATGATGGCTTTGTCCTTCACAGACGATCGGTCACAAGAAGTCTGAACGTCAATATTTCTCATTAAGCCTTGGTAAACAGTTTTAGACAGATGTGAACAAATACTGGGATTTGGAGCTATAAGCAAGGGTTTTATTATTGAAGTTAGATTATGGAAGTGAATAGATCTCAACAGGAAGGACCATTGCCTTTAATACCATTGTTCCTTAAATGTGTATTTGTTTGTGTGTGTTGTTTCTTGCAGGAGGTGTCACTACATTTGTGGCGCTCTATGACTATGAGTCACGGACAGCGTCTGATCTGACCTTTAGGAAAGGCGACAGGCTGCAGATTGTCAACAACACGTAAGAATCAACCGCTTCCGTCCCTTTCTCTAAAGACACAACTTCATAAAAAAATCTAAATGCACCGATTTGTAAACGCACACGTGTTAATGAATGAACACAGTCAGAGCTGGTGACTGTGGAGCGATGCAGACAGCAGAGTCTGATCCTCTCCATCTGTTGATTAAAACGGAGCAGAACGGCTCTTTCCAACTGCGGTCTGCTCCTCCTCAAAACTGTATACACAATATTTTACGAAACATTATGGAGAGCATGATATAGCAAGATCGCTACACTCCTATATTTCCTCCACATAGATAACACCTAAACAAACAAGTGTTTTCCTATTGCATGACACCACATGCTGAAGTTTGCATGTGTCAGTCTGGTGGGATAGACGTTTCTGCATGTGAGAAATGATGTGTATTTAAAAGCATGTGGGGCCGTATTACAGAAAAGTCTTAGCTTGTATATCCAATCTTAATTGTTTTTTAACTGTTGTATTTAGTTTTAGGTGGTGATTTAGGAAACATCTAACCTTTACAAATGAACAGTTCCTAGATTAATGTCCCTTAACGATTTCTAATGTTATTTAGCATCACACTTTTTAAAATGGTATTGAGAGATCCTTACTTAGACTTTCCATTTCAAATCAAGAATAATGGAAGAAATGTCCTATAATACAGCCCTTGGGAAATAAATGATGACGTGTGTTTTAAATCAGAACAATGTTTGTTTTTTTGCCTGAGCTCCTTCCATAACTTCCTATCATAACACTGAGCTGCTGTTATTTATAATGTGTCTGTATATTTGTCTGCCACTACATAGTACGGCTATTTTACATTAATAATTCAGTTCTAATATCTACTTTAAAAACAATGCATGGGAGAAATCCTTAAATGCAAATACTGAATAAAAAGTAGCGAGACTTTAAAGTGAATCCCAAATTCTACATATGTGGATGTGATCATTTATGAATAATAGTTGTGGGAATATTTTTGCCTTCCTATCTCGCAGAATTATTAAAAATGAAATAGAAACTGGAACTGAAAACGTTGAAAGCAGTGCAGCTTGTGAACCCCCCCCCCCCCGTGTAGTCCCACAGCACTTCGGGCTCCTGCTATCTGTCAGCCTGCGCTGCTCGCCTTGCTGTGTCTTCTCGCTGGGTTTTGATGTGTCTGCTGTGTCTGTTATCTCTCCCTCTCTCCTTCTCTCTTATGCTTCATGATTTCTCCTAGGAAAAAGTACAGCTTCAGGTCAGTAACACTTAATGCTTTTAAAAATCTCACGCAACCTTTTGTTCACCGTCCCTTTGCTGCTGAGCGGATTTGTCTGATCAAGCTCGTAGCGTAACTGCAATGAATTCATACATATTAAAAGATGTAGAGACTTGGTGCTCTAACTTTCTTGATACGTCTCTTTTGATAGAGCAACAGGTAAAGGTTTAAAATGCATACTAAGGGACTACAAGTGGAATAAAAGGTTGCATTTGTTTGTCTTTTTCTCTTAACAGTGTGTTTTCTTCTTCACTCTTTGCTGAAATGTGGGAATCAATTTATGTTTGGGTGTCAGTCAAAACATTTAGAAGTTTTTATTCTATCACAAGTGATTGTTTTTACTAAGAAAACAATCTGAATCCAATCCTGTGTTGCAGGTACTTTCATATTTAATGGATTTGACAAGTAGCATTTTCTTATTGGCAACATATCCCATGAATAAGCAAAACCAACAATTGTATTTAGCTTAACCTTCATTGTCGGCCAAACAATTTAAAAACAGTTGAAATGTTCCTCATTATGTTGAAAGTGGGCACTGTAGTTTACTTTGAGTCAATCCCCCATACATCTCCGTTATGCTGTATGACCTTTTATATTCATCGATCATAGCAGGGCCTGGTTTAGTTGTTTGATCAATTGATCCAGAATGACTATTATTAGTGGTAAGCCTCATGTCACTCACTAGCAACAAATTCTAAGAACCTTTAAATCAGAGTAAATGTTTCATATTGTAGATCAATCATGAAAAGTGTGCACTTTTTGTATAGGCACCTAAGTATTTGAATGGAACACGCACATTTCAATGTTAATGCTAAGCTGCTTTTTTGTACAGCCATAAATAAAAACATATAATTGTGTCTTGTTTTTTCAAACTTTTGTCACGCCCTGGCTCAAGGACGGACAAAGGAAGGAGACCACACATGATTCATCCAATTGAAGTGCATTTATTTAAAGAAACTAAATTAACTATGAAGTCAGTTAATCAGTAGTGTGTGAGTGTGTGTGAACATGCATCAGTATATAAAGAACAAACAACCCAAGGTCCAGTAGAGCCAAGCAACCCAAGAGGAGAGAAAGACTGACTGCTCAGGCACCCATACTTGTAGCTGAGCAGTCAACCCAAATCAGGTGTCAGCAATCTCTCCTGATTTGGGGAGTGGCTAACCAGGGACCTGCGTCTAAGGCCTAGGGGCCGCCACACTTTCACTTTTTATTGGTTGGAATCAAAAGGCCTCATGCTGAGATCAGACCGTTTGCAATGTTGGTTTTGGTCTTTTGGTGGCATTTGTTGAAAATGAGAAAAAATACATACAGCTTTATTGTTCTTTCTACATCAAATAGTATGTCTCATTGAAAAAATGGAAGGATCCATAAACCATGAAATGTTGTTGGTGTAAGTTTTTTGTTAATGGTTCTGTTGACACTCTGTCTGTCTCTGTCTTTCTCTCCGTCACAGAGAAGGGGACTGGTGGCTCGCTCGCTCCCTGACGACGGGAGAGAGTGGTTATATCCCTAGCAACTATGTGGCTCCGTCCGACTCCATCCAAGCAGAAGAGTGCGTTATCCTCTCATTGTTTCACTCCTGCTGTTTTTTTCCTTTCAGTGATATAAGATGTGTTTTCTTGGTGCTAAATCTAGCTGTATTCTCTATCTATACCACACAAAGATATAGAGAGTATATTTTCCGATGTACCATCCAGTACAGCTATGTTCAATGTTTCTGCCTGCCTGCTGCAGACGCTCAGCAGCAGCTTCTTTCTGATCTGATTCTCCCTGGCCCACTTTGGCAGGTGGTATTTTGGGAAGATCACTCGGCGCGACTCTGAGAGGCTCCTTTTGAACCTGCAGAACAGACGAGGAACCTTCCTGGTGAGGGAGAGCGAGACCACTAAAGGTGAGAGAGCAGACTCTCTGGAGACAGCAGACAACATCAGGATGATCCAATTAGCCCTTCCTCTGTGTCTGATTATAAAGAAATGTTGATTCATGTAACTTGAACATGAAATTGTTTTTTTGTTTTTTTTAAATGCATTAAATAACCGATTTCAGGCTTAATTGCCTAATCCTTGATGGCTCCATGATCAGCTGAAACAATATTTTTCTGCTGCTTGACTAATTGGTTAGTCTATGAGCAGAAAATGAATGCACAATCTTTTTTTTTAAATCATTTTAAGTCGTATTTTTAAAGCAAAAGTTACCCAATTTCACTAGTTTTTCTCTCATGTTAATATTTGCTGGTATTTCTTACCTTATGAGATTGTATACACTAAAACATACATAGATTGATTGTGATAATAATAGGGATGTTAATATGCAAATGTCCCCTCTGTGGGACTAATAAAGGTATTCTGATAAATAGTAAAGATAACTGATTATACAACATTAAGACATACTGTATGGTAGAAGAAGCGGAGAATCACAGTATTATATACAAATCTTTTTAAAAAAAAAGGATATTCTTTCAAATCAGCATGGATTTAAATCTTTATAACAGACCGATCCTTTGGGTTATTTTTCCTGGAAATTCCTTCATATAAGAAAATATATCCCTTTTTATGAAAAAAAAATCCTGACTATAAAACACGCTTTTTATTTTTAAAATGTGTGAATCCTGATGACAGATTCCGTGTCTCCCTGGAGAAAACTCCACGCAGCCGATAAGTATCTTCAGGGACTCAATATAAAGACACAACCTCGTAATGAAGTCATCTGTTAACTTTCACAGAGGCCTATGGCATGTTTTTTGTGTTTTCTGGAGTTTTGCATCTTTCTGAGAAACTCTGCATTCAGATCTTGTCCGTGACGTCAGTGGGCTCTTTAGGGGGTTGTTTAGAGGAAGTGTGGGGAAAAAAAGAGTGGAGTGGATGGGCCTTGTGAATGGATAGGGGTGAATCACTCTGCCAGAACTAGGTCAGCCTCGGAGGGTGCTGGATTTCCCCCTGGCCATAATTCTCTATTCTACCAACACACACACACACACACACACACACACACACACACACACACACACACACACACACACACACACACACACACACACACACACACACACACACACACGCTGAGAGAGGGGAGGAGAGGCATGAAGAGGGTCTCTGGCAGGAGGTGTGTTGGCCCCTGGGTGTGTTCTGTATTAGATGTCACATGTGAAGCGTATAGAGTGAAAGGGGCATGCAGGCATGTTGAAAGTGTAAATCATGTCAGACTAATAGTGATGCATCTGATTATTTGTAAGGCTCAGGCAAAAAGATGCCTTAAATATGTGAGGTGAAAATATCATGACTGCCTTTGTTAGTGGTTGTTTCCCCTTTTTATGATTATGAGTAAAATATGTATTTGGTTTAATTCTAAATGTGTTCTGTTCATGCCTTTTTGATTCTGCAAAGCACATACTAAGTTAGTTCAAGCTGTATCTTGGTCTTTGGTTTATTACAAACGATCATGTGTTATAAAAGGTTAGTTTATAGCATGGAAGTTCAAAAGAGGTCAATGGTTTATCTGCTGGAACAGCACTGTGATGATCAGATACTTTGTTCACTTCTTCTGATCTGATATAAGGAGACTGACGATCAGTAAGATCAGAGAAGATTGTTCTTTATTTTCAACCTCCCTGTAGTAAAAAGAACTCTTCTTAAAATGTATTTTCATCTTTTTATTTTAATATCTATTTTTGACCTAATAGAAGTGAGAAATGGCTCTACAACAAATACTACTAATAATCTATAAAAAATTGTTTAAGTAGGAACACATCCTAAAAGTCTCAAATAGGTTGTTTGAGGTACTCTTGAGGATAAGAATACAGACAGAAATAACAATAAAACTCCAATGTTATTGTGTTATTATAAAAGCATTTTAAGCATTTAGAAAGATGCGCATTAGGGTTTTCTTGGTATTGCATTATGAATATTTATTTTACTCCGATCAAATTCTAATTCCTAGTTGACCATGGAGGAGGACAGAAAGGCTTGGTTGAGTTTCCAGGGTCTTAAAGGGGCCATCAGGGACTTGCCCAGCGCAGCTGCTATTAAACTCTGCAGAGCAGCTGTCACGCATAAGCTTCATTTTTATTTTTCAAACCCGTGTCTGTCTGTTGTTGTGTCTCGTTCACAGGGGCATATTGCCTGTCAGTGCTGGATTATGACAACACCAAAGGCTTGAATGTGAAACATTACAAGATCAGGAAGCTGGATAGCGGGGGATTCTACATCACCTCGCGCACCCAGTTCAGCAGCCTACAGCAGCTAGTCTTCCACTACCGCAGTGAGTCCCCAGACAGCTGCTCTCTGATAGTTAACCTTCCGCTGACCTGCCAGCTCACTCTCCCTTTTCTCACCTCTTTCAGAGCACTCTGATGGGCTGTGCCACGCTCTGTCAGACGTGTGTCCTGTGGCCAAACCTCAGACGCAGGGACTGGCCAGGGACGCCTGGGAGATTCCCAGAGAGTCCCTCCGCCTCGACCTCAAACTGGGACAGGGCTGCTTTGGAGAAGTTTGGATGGGTAAGATCTACAGTAGACACCACCCCTTTTTAATGGAAGTGATTGCTTTCCTCTTTCACCATGACAGATACAGGTTAAACGGTGAAATACCCAATATGAGGATCAATTTGCTGTTTTTTGAAGTAAATATTTCAGATTATTGCTGATAAAAGTTATTAAAGTTTACGTATTTCTTATTAAAGGAGAAGTGTGAGATTTTGGGATATAGGCTTATTCTTTTTCTGGCAGAGAAATACATGAGAAGCTTAACATCAGTCTAATGTCCTTTAAAACCATGTTTAAAACATTCGGCTACATTTAGTAGCCTGTTAGCTTAGCACAAACACTATAATCAAACAGAATAGCTAGCTCTTGTGCTGATTTTAACAAATGAGATATAACATATTAAGTTTAAGTTTAGAGATTCTGGTCGGTTTATATTTAAATCTTTAGATTGAGCCAGGTTAGTTGTCCCACTGTTTTCATGCGTAATGATAAGCTAGGCTAACCAGCTGCTGAATTTATGAATGGAAAGATATGGCAGTAGCATTGATATCCTCATTTAACCCTCAGCAAGGACAGATTACCTATCAGGATGAGATCTAACATTTTGTAATGAGACTGTGTGGGTGCAAGCATGCGAGCATTTATGTCTGTATGCAGTTCATCTCGCACACCACTGGACCCCGGAGATTTGGATTTTTTTTCTGCACGTATTATGCAGTATGCTCAATGACCTCTAAACACAACATTCAAAAACAAGCCTTTTCTGTTGTTTAAAAACAGACATCCATAGAGTTCGTCCCATTGGTCTCACTTTGAAGATGATAATTTGCATATTAATTCCACTGCAGATATAATTATGATAAAGTTAGAAACAATACTTTGTTCTGTTTTCTGACAGGCACATGGAACGGCACAACACGGGTAGCCATAAAGACCCTAAAGCCGGCCACCATGTCTCCAGAGGCCTTTCTTCAGGAAGCACAGGTCATGAAGAAGCTGAGGCACGAGAAGCTCGTCCAGCTGTATGCTGTGGTGTCTGAGGAGCCCATCTACATCGTGACAGAATATATGAGCCAAGGTAACACAAGATGCAGACTGTAACAAGTGCTGGGTGTCAAAACCTTACAATTCTTTGCTATGAAAATCATATTCTTCTGTAGACTAGAGTATTGTTAACCGTTAAGTATTGAGGCAGGCTACCTTTTGTTTTTTTAATAATGACGAAAGTTAATACCAAAATAAATTGTACTTATGTCCTGGTATTCTTTCTAAACCTTTTTACAATATATATAAAGTACTGTTTACAGCATTGATTTGCTTTCGAATACCATCATCTATTCCAAATGCTGATAGCTGTGCTTCAAGGTTTACACATGTGATGGAAAATGTGTAATTTATTTGGTGATTATCTGTCATTATCTACAACTGTGCATTTTGTTTGTATCTTGCCCTTACAGGCAGCTTGCTGGACTTCCTTAAAGGAGATGCAGGAAAGATGCTCCGTCTGCCTCAGCTAGTGGACATGTCAGCTCAGGTAAAGCTACTTTCAGATCAGCCACACAACATATAACATCATATTTGTATTTATAATAAAAGCCCCGCCCTCTTTTTGTCACTTCCTCTAGATTGCAGCAGGCATGGCCTACGTTGAGAGGATGAACTACGTGCACAGAGACCTGCGCGCTGCCAACATCCTGGTGGGAGAAAGCCTGGTTTGTAAAGTGGCTGACTTCGGCCTGGCGAGACTCATAGAAGACAACGAGTACACTGCAAGACAGGGTGAGTCCACAGCAGATTACTCTTTTATTTCTATACATCTGCAACTGAACATCAATGATGTTGACCCAAAAATGTTGTACTCATTTTTTACCTTTTGTACACATAAACCCCTGTTTCCTCAGGAGCTAAGTTTCCAATCAAGTGGACGTCACCGGAGGCAGCTCTGTACGGACGCTTCACCATCAAGTCTGACGTCTGGTCCTTCGGTGTGCTGCTCACTGAGCTGGCAACTAAAGGCAGAGTCCCCTATCCAGGTACAGACTTGCATAATGTTTAGAGCTGAAAAGTTAATTGGCAACTGTTTCAGTCGATTAATCAGGTTGACTAATTCTTTTGACAAAATGATCAGATTCCCACTTAATAAATGTGAATATGTTTTGGTTTCCTTACCCCTCAATGTCAGTAAACCAGATACATTTTAGTTTTGGACAAAATCTGACATTTTATAGACTCAAAAACGTTTTGATTAATCCACAATGCAAATAGTCCTTAGTTGCAGCCATTATAATATAACACTGGAACAATGACTCTTAAACAAGACTTTCTCAAAACAATAATTATACTACATGATAAGAGCTGAAACAATAATTTGCCATTTTTAATGCAGAGATTATCCCTGCTCAGCTTCTCAAAAATGAAAATGTAGTGCTGTTCCTATGTTTTGTGTGACTTTGTGTGATAAATCAAACTATATTTTATTATACCTTGTGTTCTAAGGTATTGTGATGAAAAAATAATCTAATGAGCATTAGTTGCAGCCCTTAAAGTTATTCATAGTTTCATATTGTAGGTATTTAAATGAAGAATATGAACCAAATCAGATATTGTTCATGTGGCTGTTTTACATAATTGTATTTGTCAGAATTATTGTATTAAAAGTCTTTCTTTTCACTAAAAGTAACTTGTGTTTCCTTGTTAGGCATGGTGAACCGCGAGGTGCTGGACCAGGTGGAGCGCGGGTACCGGATGCCCTGCCCGGCAGAGTGCCCCGGCTCTCTGCACGAGCTCATGCTCTCGTGCTGGAGGAAGGACCCGGAGGAGAGGCCGACGTTTGAGTACCTGCAGGGCTTTCTAGAGGACTACTTCACTTCCACAGAACCCCAGTATCAGCCTGGGGAGAACTTATAGAACCACACACTGAACCCAACACAGAACGATCTGCACTAACCGACCTCAGAGGAGCACCTGTGGGAGGATCTGAGCCTGTGAAACTCACCTGGGAGGACCTTGAGGTTCTTCTGCAGAAGAACCACCATGTGCCATAAAGAAATCGCTACAGAAGAACCTGAAGAACCTCCTGTCTGCAAGCACTCCCTGTTTACTGAAGGCTTTCCTGTAGAAGTGAGGGTCAAGGCTATAAAGGAGAACAGACTCTGATTTGATTCTTTGTTTTGAAAGGAGGGACTGATGTGGGAGGAACGTAATCAGGATCTACAAACGGAGAGAGGGAGGGAAAAGAATATCCATCCTGTAGAAGAGAGAAGGTCAAGGGAGGATATTTCCGACATGAGCTGTTGAGCGAAAGCTTTCCCTCGTCCGTTGTTTCTTTTACCCTCGCCTGGTACCCTTTCCGCCCACAGGAGTGCATTGCCACTGTGGCTCAGGTGCCTAAGGGAAGTCTGTCTCTCTTAACGTCCTCTATCTCCCTTCTGGCTCTCTTTCTCTATTTCCCTCCAGTGTTCTCAAGTGCTGCTTCTTCAAAGTGTCTCAAAATAACTCGGCTCTGGAACTCGACTTAGCATCTTTATTCATGTTTACTTGGACAAATTATGTAGTTTAAGCATTTTCAGCGGCGGACAAGAAAAAACCTTGATTTCACTTAATTGTTTTCTGTGATAATAGGCAAGGTTGTTAGAATCCCTGTCATGGTAGTGCCAGGGTAAATGTATTCAACAGGCAGGTTCTGTAACAATGCAATTAGGTCAACTGAAGTCAAATTCGAGGCCTTTCTTTTTCTTTTCTAGCTGTATTTCTTGAAATGCTGAACAGATCTACCGGTTCCAACCTCAACAATTCAAAATGATTTTTGTAGTGTTTGGATGCTTTGATTGACCCTGATTTAACTGGACCGTTGCATTGAAAATGATCAGCGCAGTCAGTGACACTAAAGAGCAGTTTGAGTAGTAGCTTGTTTCCTCAGAGGCGGGGTAACTGGGGTAACTTTCATCAAACATGTATGTGACCCACTAAGAGGCTGATGGCTATCCAAACCAATCATATTACTGTTTAATATTCAACCCAGCTCAAGATGGGAAAACCCTGAGTGTGAAAGCCTAACATGTTGTGTGCCAAATAAATCACATTTCTTTACTGATGTCCATGTATATAATGTTTTATTATCAAGGGGCTTACATGGGGGGTTTTAGTTCATAAACAGGAAATTGATTACTTACATTTTACAAAAAACTCTGCACCATTTCTCTAGTTAAGGTCATTTTAGTGACTAAACTGGAAGGAAAACCTGTTTAGGATTTTAAAAGGTTTGTAATCACTTCACAGCTGGTGTGTTCATGAAAAATATGCAACCAGGCGGCCCTAATGAAACTGTAAAACTTCAATCAGGTAACCCTAATAAAACTGTGTTTATGACTTCCTATAAGAGTTGATTTTAAAACCAGTTAGCATGCTTTTGTGACGTTCTTCTCTTGACCATTGGCTGGGTTTGTATTTATGCTGTACTGTACATCAACATGTGTATTTTTACTTTACTTGAGGCGAGGGGATCATAAATAGACATTTGTGCCATCAATCTATAATTATTGTTATTTTTGTATATCTTACCCACTGCTGCCAGTACTCACTGTCATACTGTACATACTGTAGCTATTTAGGGTTGGTTTTGTATCATGTAAGCCACTTTCATATGGCAGGTATTTATGTTGGGTGTCACACAATTCACAGTGGATTAGTTTATGACGTAGTCAATGCAGCAACAGTAGAAATAAAGTGATAGATTGTTGCCAAAAATTACTATCTAACTAGTTATCAAAATATCAGCCAGGCAGCAATAAGAGTAGGTCCATGCCCTCTAAAAATAGAAAATCATTATCCGGCGATTATGAATCCTGGCGGCTAATTTAATCAAAAATGTGGGCACTTGAAAACAACAATGTAAAGGGAGTTTGAGTTGTGATATGACGTGAAAAATGAGGACAAAGATGTAAATAGTATCTTAAACAAATGACTGTGACTATCATGTAATTTGTTTTTGTATTGTTTTTCTTTAATAGCCGACCATGTTGAGGTTTTTACGCACGCCTGTTCCCAAAAAGTTTAAATAAGATGCTAATGGTGCTTAAGGAATGTGTTCTTCTTTTAATAGCCTATTGAACTTCTGCAAAAGACAATTTAAAATTGGGTTTGACATATATATTTCCGAGAACATCTTATCAGTGCTATTCTCTTTTAAGAATTGGAAATCCCCTGTTTTCTTCTGACGCACTGAACCGCCTGTAAGTCACACTGTGGAAGTGGATGGGCTCATGACAAACATGAGTAATGTGATTTTATTGTGACACATGAAGAAGTGTCTGTCTTTTATTTAACCTTTTATTTTTTTTATGAATCTATGCAGTTTTGGTCTGGCATTCCTGCAACTTCATGGCCATTTCGTTCTGAAGTAAAAAACAATAATCATAAACAGAAGGTGTGAGCATTTTGTAAGGACTTATTTGTGTCTTTTTGTTTCTGATGTAACAGCATTGAAATGGGTATCGTGCCACTTTATGTTGATCTTTAAATGTGCAATAAATTATATTTCAAATGTGTTTTTATAAGAGTGTGTGCTGGTGTGTGTGTTGTCCTTTTTCACCTGAATACAAATCTCATGCTGTTTGGATGTGACTCAGTGAATGAAGTGATCTGTGCGCTGCACCACAAGCCAATGTTTGGAGAAGTGAGCCTGTGATGTGTGGGTCATCAGTTCATGTTTCCAAATGTTAGTGACATTTAGGAAGACTTGAATGTGGTGGAAGAAAAAAAGGAAGCTGAAGTAGCAGAAGTGGTATTTTAATTACAAGTGCGTAAAATATGTTAGGTTGAAGTGTGAACATCGAATAAGGTGGAAGTGTCACATTAAGAGTAAATTCTGAGTGAGTTATCAAGAGAAACTTCAGAAAGGAGATGAAATGTAAGTCCAAACAAAGTGGAAGTCCTGAAAGAAATGATCGCCAGTTTTAATGCATACCTTTAAGGACAATTATCTTTTTCACATGACCTGTTTTTTGTATGCAAAACAGCAGAGCACAGTTTGTTAGTTTAAACAATTTTACCTCTGCAATAATATGTTGTTCAAAGCAACTGTAGCTACTATACATATTCAAAAAAGGTATTGAAAAGTATTCAAACATCAAACATAATGTATTACACATTAAGCCACACAGCAGTATTTTTTTTTTAACAGTCATTAAACCGTCATTTATATTAAATAAACTAAAATAAAAAGTTATTTATTCTCCTTTTTTTATTTACTAATGCAGCGGTATCTATGTTGTACCACAGTATATTTCCACTTCTGTTCTGGTGTTTTTTTTATTTTTACTTCTGAGAGGGTCTGGTTCAATCAATGAATCAAAGTGTATTTATATAGCCCAATATCACACATTTTACATTTGCCTCAGGGGAGTTTGTAAAGAATATAAATACGAATATGTTCAGGTTACTTCTGGCTGTGACAGTCGACCCCTGCTTCCCACAGAGCGGCTCAGGTGTGTCTGTCCACAGGGGGGCAGTGTTCAACTGGAGTATCAAGGGCACAGTGGCCGAGGAGCAGCCGGACACACTGAGCTGCAGCCCAGCAGCAGATTGTGACCCACATGCTGTGGTGCCCTCCACCAAACAACATTAACCTTTGGAAGTCATTTACAGACGGCGTGATGGACACCAGTGCCCCTTACGGCACCATACTGTAATTTACGTGGAGACCTCATTTGCAAAATCACTGTTCACCTTTTGTCTCATGTTTGCTTTATGTCAAAATGCCCTTAAAGTATCCACAGCTGTTAATTGATTACAGATGAGCTCTCCTCATGTTGAGCCAATCGGCAGCTAACAAGCACTCTGTCCTGCAGCTTTTTGAAAAGTGCTCCATGACTTATGTACAGTGTGTGTGTGTGTGTGTGTGTGTGTGTGTGTGTGTGTGTGTGTGTGTGTGTGTGTGTGTGTGTGTGTGTGTGTGTGTGTGTGTGTGTGTGTGTGTGTGCGTGCGTGCGTGCGTGCGTGCGTGCGTGCGTGCGTGCGTGCGTGCGTGCGTGTTGTTTTTCCCATCTGCTGAAGCGGAGTGCGAGTCATTTATCTCAGTTATCCAGACAGTATCAGAGCTCCATCTGTGAAAACAGTAAACACACTGACTCACACTCTCTAAGTGACTGCCATTGATTGATTACAGACAAGAGAGCATTGCGGATTGTAGTGGACATTTTTATTATATCCTTATATGCTTAAACCAAATGCTTCTCAAATCATTGTAAAACACCTATATCATTTCCTGAGATGTGCTGTTTTCTTCTCATACTCTAATGTGGGTTTGTATTCCCAAGCGCTTCAAGGCCACAGAGCTGATTTTGCAAACTAGGTTGAGACTCACACAAAGTCACACAAGAACTTCCCTATTCTGAGAACCGTTATACTATCTACAGCTCAAGGACAGGTGTCTAATAACAATATGAGACCGTGTGAAGACAGATTTCTGAGCTTCCCGCCCTTTCCTGTATATAAGCTTTGCTATTATATTGTAGGCTACTGCGCACACTCCTGCAGACTATCCTATACTCAACCTGATCTCACCAGAATGCGTGACTCCACCACGACTTCTTAACACCACAATGCGTGGTGGAGTCACGAACTTTGTTACATTTACGTGTCGGCACCACGCAAACAACCCCAATAGCCGCGTTCACACTGCGGTACTTTTCCCACAAAGGTTCATGCGAACTTAGTTCATGATCGCGTTCACACCAAAAAGAGCGGAAACAGCATCCGGACTAAAACCACCAGACACAGAGACAGCTTCATCCCACAGGCTATACGATTATTAAACACCTGAACTTAGAAACAACATCCATAACATTCATCTGGCTGCTACTTAGAAATTATTTATCTAATATATCATATTCCAATCACTTGTAGACTCTTATTGCACTATTTCACTATTTTTTCTGTGTAGGCCTATCTGTTTTATTGCATAGCACTGTTGGAGGAGCCTGTGACCTAAGGGGGGGGGGGGGTAGGACACGTTCGATTCCTGTTTTGAATAGTGTGCCGTCGATGGGTTTCATTCCATTTCAAAGTCCTTTTTGACGCTCTGTGTAAACTTCGCACATCCAATCACAGAGGTTGAGGACTGATCATGGGTTTGTCAAGCTAAGCACATGGTGTAGTCCCAAACGATAGCTGAGGATTCTGGGTAGTGTAGTGTCTTCGGCCATCCTAAAACTCCGAAAAAACATTTGTTTCTCCGAATCGAAGGGGTAAAATACAAAAGCATTGCACACAATTCAAACCAATCAATGTTGTGTAATTAACAAGGATAATCTGGTGTTTTTTAGTCGATGAGTAGTGCAGATATCACTGTATAATCAATCGACAGTAAGGAGAATTCTTACTTCCGGGTGTAAAATTCTCCGTTATCCAATGGGAATGGACGCTCGTAATACAATACAGGGGACATGATCATTATCTTTTAAATAACGTTAACTAAAGGGAACAATCTATTTGACACAGCTGGAGCTCTGACCTTCCTTAAAAACTAACTAATTTAATAAAAATCACAGTTGCATTACACACAATGCAGTGTTTTTTGAGAACACAAATTTGTAACTAATGTAATTTTTACATTCTGACGAATTTTTTTAATTATTATGAATACAAATAAAATAAAAGAAGCCTCCCGTGAGTTACTACAAGATATAAAGTAGATTTAAAAAAACGTTTTATAGAATAAAAGCTCACTGCGGGACGTTGTAGAAATGCGTGTGTGCACCACGACAAAGGAGCCTCATTCACTTTACATTGGGGTTGTTTGCGTCACGTAAATGTAACAAAGTTCGTGACTCCACCACGCATTGTGGTGTAAAGGAGTCGTGGTGGAGTCACGCATTCTGGTGAGATCAGGTTGCCTATACTCTGTGAGACCTGTGTCTTTGAATATATTCGAATAAATAACCAGAAAGACAACTCTGTTTGTTTCACCATTTATTGTTGATCATTCTGACCTGTGTATCTCCACCGTATTGACTGGGTCTAAGATTTCCATAACAGGATGCACACAGTGTGGTTCTGAGGCTCAAACAGCACACATATCTCGCTCGCTGCAGCATCAGCAATGGTGTTCTGTATTTGTGCTGCAAATGAGTTTAACTCGCTCATCCGGGTGTCTTGAGCTGGGTACTTCTGTTCAACCTTTTCCTGGATAGAGAGGACCATGGCATCTCTGATGGAGCAAAAGAATGTGACCGGATGATGCACATTGGACAAAGCAGTGGAGACTTTGTCCAAAACATACTTATAACCCCAACAGCCATTTGACTGAGTTTATGATAGGGCATGTTGAGGAAATTGTTTCTAGGAGGCGTCAAGATGCCTTGCAGGACTTTTGGTACCACCTGCATCACCACATCTTGTTGGTCAAGCAGTGTGGATCTTGGGGCAGACTGCAGTCGCTCTATCTTCTGCCGTACTACCGAGCAGAGGCCCGACCCATTAAGCGACATAAGCGGCCGCTTAGGGCCCCGCAGCCACTAAGGGCCCTCTAGCACAACAAATATATATATTTTTTTTATCTCAGTACACCGTCGCTGTGATAAGTATGTTTAATTAATTTTGTTAATATGCATAGATTGCCTACTCTCAAGGTCATGTATTATATTATTGAGTCAATAATATAATACATTAACCGTGCTTTACCTGAACCTCATCATGACACCAGAGAGGACGGCAGGATTGTAATGTGCCGTGTTCAGTGAATGCAACAGACCAACCAGAGAGTTGAATGGAAATAAACATCTGTCTTAATGGATGACAGGTACCTATCCTGTGAGCTGTGACAATGTTTAAAATAAACTGCCAGTCGGACTCAGAGTTTTTGAAGATGGACATAAGAACATTTTTTCTTAAAAAAGATGACAATTCTCAAGTGGTGGCTCACACAACAACCCCAGAGCCACCACTTGAGCCAGGTAAACAAGGTATGTAAATGTCAGTAAACTTCTAAGTTATGCGAACATGAAAGCAAAGCATAAATTACAGCTACGTTGACGTTACTTTGAATCGCGGGGGTAAGCTAAACCGTTAGCAAGTAGCTATAGCTAGCCAGATATATTAAATAAACACTTTGTCATACAATCTAAATGTAAAGTTTTGTAGCGTTACCTGGTGATTTCAAAGAAAGCTCTCTGGGAAATGTTGACTTCCTGTTCGACATGAAGCTAGAAGCTACCTTACAGTACACGGTTGATCCTGAGTCCTGTCAGTTAAAGTGTTTCATAGTTAGCTTAGCTAAGCATCAACCTAGCACTGAAATATATGGATGTTATGTGACAGTATTTCTGAGAAAAAGTCAGCTGAAATGGTGACATAGTTGCCACTGCTTTACGTGTCGACAGCATGTTTGAACGTATTTGCAGCAGTAAATGTGGCTGTTTGGCCACTGACGTCCATATAATATCCATTAAGAAAAATCTGTTTACAGTTCTGTTTCATATGGGTGTTGAGAGATGTATCCATATATCTCTTAATTTTGCTCTCAAAGTGCACCAGATTGATGCTTTGAACTTCAATATTTTAAAACAATTCTTCCCGGGGGAGCATGCCCCAGGACCCCCCTAGAGGAGGTTAGGTCCACGGTGCTTACATGCTTATTTATACAATATGTGTGCTTATGCTAACATCATAAGACAAAAGTTGGTTCCATGTTGTGTGTAGTGAGAACGCGCTAGAGTGAGGGGGGCCCACAAGCCAAAGCTCGCTTAGGGCCCCCAAAAGTCTAGGGACGGCCCTGCTCCCGAGCCAAGTTCATCAGCCTTGGGTGATGAAAACAAGGAGGGATGTCATCTGGGGACATGAGCAGACTTCTGGCTTCAAACACAATGTCTCGCATTTTCATTCTGTTGTTCACCTCCCACAAAAGCTTGAGAAGAGGCTTTTTATCAACTTCATCAAAGTCCTTTAGTCCAAAGTCCTAGGGCTGCACCCTCAGTGAACTTTTGCTTTCTTCTTGCAGTAAGTCTGTCATGTCATCGACAGTCACCTCAGAGGGGATCATCTCTTTCTGATGAAGTTGGAAATGTTAAATCACCAGTGCGATATTAGTCTTGTAAGACTCGATATGCAGAGGCCGCTTATATTATATGACATGGATGTGTGAAACAACACCCTGATGGGTCTGTGCTTCTTTAAATGAAATTCATGGACATTTTGTTGCAGGATATCTGAATGCTCCTGCTGACTGTTGAACCCTCCTGGATGAAAGCAGGGGTCACAGAGCGTGGAGTATAGAGCCAAAGAAGAGTTGCATCTGCTTTCTTCAATGGAAGAAAACAGTGCAGTGAGCTATGAACCTAAAGGTAAAAGGACACATAAAAGATAGAAGTGGATAGGGGTACACACACACACACACACACACACACACGCGCACACACACACACACACACACACACACACACACACACACACACACACACACACACACACACACACACACACACACACACACACACACACACACACACACACACACACACACACACACACACACACACACACACACACACACACACAAGGCTACAGTTACTGTTTGTTTTCATCTCAATACAGTGACAGGAGCATGGCAACCAGGAGAGAAGTTGGATAATAGCGGTCTTTTCTTTTCTCTTTTTTTCCTCCACTTGTGGTCCAGGTTGGCTCCTCTCCTTCAAATGATCCTGGCTTTGTCAGCATACAGTTAGTGTACATGAAGACATTAGAGCCCTCTGTTGTAAGGTGATCCATTACATTACGAATACATCAATCATCTGGCACAAAAGTAAAAAAAAATGGTATAGCACATTTTAAAACAACATTCATTGACCAAAGTGCTGAACAGGCTCAAAATTAAAATCACGCAAAGCAAGTAAAACAACTGCTGCACTACAGAAGAGGAAGTCAAGGTGGCAAACTCAACTCAATCAAAACCCTAAACTGCAACAAGAAGAGTTGTGTCTTCAGCTGAAACGTAATATGTTGCATGAGACCTGATGATTGTACTTTATTATTTCAATCTTTTAGATTTCAAAATATTATTTGATGTCTCCTTGACTGCTTAGTTCCTTTTAACTTTTCAGATTTTATTTTTTACATTTCAAACATATGATCAGCTTATAAAACATGATGCATTGTTTTTGAATAAACTGTTAAACAATGTGTAAAAGTGCCAAAAAAATAGATCCCCCGCAACCAACTACAAGATTAGCGTACTGGTTACATGTGAAAGCATCAATAATAAGAAATCAATAATTTAATTTAAAAAACACTGTTATTTGTTTGAATGATGGTACCACATTATTTCTACAGTGTAGTATTTTACCACTGCTGCTTTTACAGCCCAGGTCAAATATGGCACATGGTTTTGGCGATTTATTATAAACAAGAATAACTAACTATATATGTGTGTTTTTTTCAGTATTAAGGTCCATTTACAATCACTTTCACTGCTTTTTCATATCCCATTCCTCTCTCTAAATGCTTGTCTTGTCTCTGCCTAATTGTATTTTCTGTTCTATCATCTGTCTCTCTTTGCACACTCAGATATTCTGTTTGAAGGTATGACTTCCTCCAGGAGCTGGAAACTGACCCACATGTTCTCTGCATCAACGGACTTCAAACAGGATCCATTCAGTTTCCTCTGTGCTCCACTGCTCCTAATGACTCACACAGACTCTGAAAGATATACTCAGAGCTGATTCTTTTTTTTATATCTGAGAATGAACAGGTGTGCAGACTTTAATCAGTCTTCCTTTGTTGTGATTTCTGCGCTGTGTTGACAGAGCTGTTTGGAGCCCAACCTGCATGACAAACTACGTCTGTGGCTCAGTTCTGACTTGCCAGCAAACACTAACGTTGGGACAATTTTGATATACAAGAAATACTGTGCACACATCTTCAAGAGACCTGAAAATATGCCCTGTGATGGAAAATATTCAACTGTTTTGATGTTGGCATGAGCCGAGGATATAATCTCTCCTCAGTGTGAGATTAATTGTTATCTCACACCTTTTCATGCCTTTCATTGGTTTGTTTTTAAAGGTTTTGGATCGTGGATGAATACAAGATTTTATTTTTGTTTGTAATAATCTGTTTGCAGGGTTGCCAGGCAAATTTGTCTGTGTTTATTTCATGTTTTTCTTTGCAGTATGTTTTGAGGTGTCATAGCAAACAGTAGATGGATTTATACACACACAAAAACACACCCACACACACATTTCTGTGACATTTTGTGCAGACACCCAGCAACCAGAAGATTTTTCTCATCCCCTGACATTCTATCTTGCACCACCGTGAGGTTGACATTTGTTTTAAGTGAAATGTCTCCACAGCTATTGGAGGAATGGCAGTAAAATGTAGGACACACACACACATGCCCCCTCAGGAAATTTTTTAACAAACTTACATCTACCTAACACTTTTCAGCTATCTCTAAACTGACGCGCCAGATGGTGAGAGACACAGAAACATCTGAAAAGCCTAATCTGTTTGAAAAAAGGGCAAGCACTTTCCAAAATTACCTGGCAGGTGAGTGGTTGAATCATCTGTATCACCCTATATCACAGTGCTACATTATTTCCATTGATAAAACTTGAAGCCTTACAAGAGGAATTTATGTTATTGTAGAATCCCAAGACTCCAGCTGCTGTGCAAGGTAAATCTATCGCCAACATAAAGTAAAATATTCACTCTTTTCAATAATTTCCTCCCAAATATGCCAAAAGTTAGCATGCTGAAAAACTAAACCAAGAGAGTGAACATGTTTAAAATGTTACCTGCTAAACATCAACATAGTTAGTATAGCGATGTCATGTTAGTTGATAGCTTGCTAACGTTTAGCTTGAAGTACTGCTGAACATTCAACCCAGTCTCACGGCATTTCGTGTTCACCAACACGATTTGCCCCTTTTTTTCGTGTTGCACAGCACGATTTTAAAAGCAATGTATTTCTACTGGTAATGTGTTTCGTGCCTCCAGGCTGCAGCACGTCTTTTTCTCCGGTCGGGTCGTGGAAGACCGGAAGCTGTGTGGTTCATAAAAACATGTTCTTACTCAATATCAAGCCACAGTCATTGCTTTTATTTTAAATCGTATAATTTAGGACTTTTGTTGCCGTCTGTGAGGAAAATAAATGGGGCTCAGAGCCTCAGGATACTGAAATCTGTATTTTTTAAATCTTTTTTTTCTTCTAATTTGTTATTCTTTTCAAAATAACACACTGTTATTTACATTACATTACATTACATTGCATTTAGCTGACGCTTTTATCCAAAGCGACTTACAATAAGTACATTCGACCAGGAAGACACAACCTTGAGGAAAACAGAATCATATAAGTACATCAGGTTTCATAGAGCCAATCATTCAAGTGCTACTCAACTGGCTTTAGATAAGCCAGTCCTTTATTAGTATATAAGTGCTCTGTTAGCAGTTCTTTGTTAGTCATTCTATCCCTCGAAGTGGAGTCGAAAGAGATGAGTTTTCAGTCTGCGCCGGAAGGTGTGTAAGCTTTCTGCCGTCCTGATGTCAATGGGGAGCTCATTCCACCATTTAGGAGCCAGGATAGCAAATCCACGTGTTTTTGCTGATGGGAACTTGGGTCCCCCTCGCAGCGAGGGTGCAGCGAGTCGCTGGGGTGTACGGTTTAACCATGTCCTGGATGTAGGAAGGGCCAGATCCATTCGCAGCATGGTACGCAAGTACCAGTGTCTTGAAGTGAATTCTAGCAGTTACCGGAATCCAGTGGAGGGAGCGGAGGAGCGGAGTGGTGTGGGAAAATTTAGGAAGGTTGAAGACCAGACGAGCCGCTGCATTCTGGATGAGCTGCAGAGGTCGGATGGCACATGCAGGTAGACCAGCCAGGAGGGAGTTGCAGTAGTCTAGGCGTGAGATGACGAGAGCCTGGACCAGAACCTGCGTCGCTTTCTGGGTCAGCTGGGGACGTATCCTCCTGATGTTGAAAAGCGTGTATCTGCAGCAGCGGGTTGTAGCAGCGATATTTTCAGTGAAGGACAGGTTGTTATCCAGGATCACACCCAGATTCCTTGCAGTCAGGGTCGGGGAGACAGAGGTGCCGATGTTGATGGTCAGGTCAAGAGTGGGACAATCTTTTCCCGGAAGAAAAAGCACTTCAGTTTTGTCAAGGTTGAGCTTGAGATGATGAGCGGACATCCACTGAGAGATATCAGCTAAACAAGCAGAGATGCGAGCGATCACCTGGGTCTCTGAGCGGGGAAAGGACAGAATTAGTTGGGTGTCGTCAGCGTAGCAGTGGTATGAAAAACCATGCGGGCTAATGACAGATCCGAGCGAGTTTGTGTACAGGGAGAAGAGGAGGGGACCAAGAACAGAGCCCTGAGGGACCCCTGTAGTTAATTGACCAGGGTCGGACTCGGACCCTCTCCAAGTTACCCTGTAGGTGCGGTCTTTGAGGTATGAGGTGAGGAGGGAAAGTGCAGAGCCTGAAACTCCAAGTTCTTGGAGAGTGCGAAGGAGGATCTGATGGTTCACCGTGTCGAATGCAGCAGACAGGTCCAACAGGATGATGACAGAGGAGAGGGATGCTGCTTTGGCAGTGTGCAGTTCCTCAGTGACAGCAATGAGGGCAATTTCTGTGGAGTGACCTGCCTTGAAACCAGACTGGTGCGGATCCAGAAGGTTGTTCTGATGGAGATAACAGGAGAGTTGTTTAAAGACAGCGCGTTCAAGTGTTTTAGACAGGAACGGGAGGAGAGAGACAGGCCTGTAGTTTATAACATCAGACGGGTTGAGAGTGGGTTTCTTTAGGAGAGGGTTTACTCTTGCCTCCTTGAGACAGTTTGGAAAGTGACCAGAAGTTAGAGAAGTGTTGATGAAATGGGTGAGAAACGGTAGAATATCAGGAGCGATAGTCTGAAGGAGGTTAGAAGGGATAGGGTCCAGAGGACAGGTGGTAGGGCGGGCAGAGGTAACGATGGTAAGAACCTCACTTGGCGAGAGAGGGGAGAAAGTAGTTAGTGTGCCGGTTGACCGTCGGTCAGGTGATCCAGCAGTGAGTAAAGGTGAGTCAGAAAAAGACGAGCGAATATCGTCAACCTTTTTTTCAAAGTAGTTAACAAAGTCGCTTGACAGAAGGGAGGAGGGGGAGGGGCTTTGGGAGGGTCCAAGAGGGTGGAGAAGATGGAAAATAGTTTTTTAGGATTGGAATAGGAAGATTGGATCTTGTCTTGAAAGAAAGTGCTTTTTGCCTGAGAGATCGAAGAAGAGAAAGAGGAGAGGAGAGCCTGATAGGTTAGGAGGTCGTCGCGGTGTTTGGATTTCCACCGTTTCCGCTCTGCTGCCCGAAGGACGGTTCTATTAGCACGCAGTGCGTCATTTAGCCAGGGAGCAGGAGGAGACTGACGAGCCTGCCGAGATGTGAGAGGACAGAGAGAGTCCAGAGAGGAAGAGAGAGTAGAGAGGAGAGTTTCTGCAGCAGAGTTTGGAGGCAGGAGTTGGAAAGAGTCAGAGGAAGGGAGGGCTGAGAGCACCGAGGAGGCAAAGGTAGAGGGGGAGAGGGAACGGAGGTTACGGCGGCAATTTACTCACCAATAACACACAATTATCCTTGCTTTTATTTATTGGTTTAATTCCATAATCTCTGGCTTTTTTGCCGTCCGTCAGGAACTGAATTTCAAAATAAATATAACCGGAAACAGACGTAGGCATTTCGAGCGATTACCCAAGATCCTCAGCTATGGTTTTAAGCTCGCTGATTGGATGTGTTAGCTGCAATGCATGCTGGGATTTGGTGCTTATATTATATGAAATCCGGAAAACATTTTAAAAGAATAAAATAATACTTAATTCCGAGTGCTCTTGCTTTTCTCTTTGAAAGTCATCACATAACGGCATTGTAATACACGGTTCGGCTGCATTACATATTAGAGATCTGTCGTAGTTCTTTATTTAGATAGCCCTGATGAGAAGACCTTTGGAAAAACTGAAGAAATGCCGCCGAAACTGAATACTTGACGTGGATCATATATATCAACAATTAAACAACATCTTCAATTTCTCTTCACACAATACGTCTCCTTGCAGTATCAACACTAATTCGGCTGACTTTTACATTTGATCTAATTCATAGATAGGTTATATTTACACCATAAAGGTGCACAGCTGATATAAAAGGACTGTAGTTTTTAAAGATATTACTGATTTTCTTTGAATGTAAGAATGTAAATACTGAGTCTGAAATAGTATAGCAATATGCTGTAAAATGATGTGAAAGCATGCATAAAACTATACATCTTCAGATGTTGTACATACACACTAATAATACAAAGTTATTATGGCTGTGTGTACCTTGTGTGCACCTCCTAGTGGTTAAAGCACGTTATTGAATTATTGTTTTTATGTGTTATATTTGAATAAAAAAATATTAAGAGTACATACTTTCATAGGGGGAAAGTATAAATATATAAATATAGAATATAAAAAATCATGAAGATACTATAAGTGATCTCTACAATAAAACAGTTTAGTGCAGGATGTACAAAGATATTAATAGGAGGAGGTGCAAAACAGAAAAACGGATTAACCTTTATTTAAACATTAAATAACAGATTAAGGTCAGATTAAGAAATGTGCAGAATATGACAGTTTAATGGTGGAGGTACACACATATTGATAGATGTCTTGTAATGCACTGTTGAGGAACCTGTGACCCAAGTTTTTCATTCATTGCATAACTACACCGTAGTTGTGTATATGATATGTCAATAAACCTTTGAACATCTTGAAAGGGATGTGCAAAATAGCCATAATATACAGTCTTTAATTAACTATTAGTAGAGAATAACGAGTAATGAATATACTTTATTACTTGTTTCCATTCATGTCAATTGCAGATACATGTTTAGTCTTCTCAAGCACCAACTATCAAATATCTCTCCTGATTGTTGGCACTTGACAATCACCTTACCTGAATTTTACTTAGGTGTAACTAAAGTCTGATTTAAGAGTTGTTTATATTTCACATAATTAATCAGAATCTGCAAAGTAACTCAAATAAATGCAGTGGAGTAAAAATACCAGGTTAACCTCTGAATTGTAGTGGGGTAGAATTACAAAGTAGCAATGAGCTGTCATGTGGGTATATATTAATGCTATATATTAATGCTATATATTAATTATGGACACAAGCGATGTTCACCCATTTATTAATTATATGTTTTACATTTGATAACACCAATGTGTTTAATACTGGCAACTTCTAATTGTGGGAAAAACGAAAACGTTCAGTAGAGACGTCCCATAGAACAATTTGCGAAACACAATAGCCAGCATGTGTAGTTCTGGGGGGGTGTTCGATTCCAGTTTTGGATAGTCTGGCGTGGTTTCGTTCCATTTCACACAGCTGTTTGACGCTCTGCGTAACCTTACAGGGACTGTAGTCCTAAACGATAGCTGGGGATTATGGGTAGTGTAGTGTCTTCGGCCATCCTAAACTCAGAAATGTTGACAATCGCAATGATGCTCGAAATGTCCCTTATACTGTAGGCCTACGTCTGTTTCCGGTTATTTTTATTTTGAAATTCAGTTCCTGACGGACACCAAAAAAGCCCGAGATTATGGAATTAAACCAATAAATAAAAGCAAGGATAATTGTGTGTTATTGGTGAGAAAATAACAGTGTGTTATTTTGAAAAGAATAACAAATTAGAAGGAAAAAAGATTTAAAAATACAGATTTCAGTATCCTGAGGCTCTGAGCCCCATTTATTTTCCTCACAGATGGCAACAAAAGTCCGAAATTATACGATTTAAAATAAAAGCAATAACTGTGGCTTGATATTGAGTAAGAACATGTTTTTATGAACCACACAGCTTCCGGTCTTCCACGACCCGACCGGAGAAAAAGACGTGCTGCAGCCTGCAGGCACGAAACACATTACCAGTAGAAATACATTGCTTTTAAAATCGTGCTGTGCAACACGAAAAAAGCAACAAGTCCTCCAACTCATACGACCAAATGGGTCGATTGTTTAAGCCCTTATTACGACCAAATATGTCGTTTGTTCAAGCGCTTAATACGACCTATAATTACGTTTGAAAATTGTCGGCCTCGAGTGCTCCCGTTGAATGCAAACGTTACAGAGGGTTGTTTATTCACAAATAACCCTCTCTGTAAAATCCTAAATTGTAGGATAGTTTGGCCATTAAAATGCTTTATGATTAGATTTCTAGCGAGAAGTATATATTGTACTTTTAGAATCCACGTCCAGTCGATATGTAGGATCTATAGTTTGATAGATATTACGAAGATGATTTGAGATTTCGTCAGGAGAACGTGTATATGCGGCAAGCTTCCATGTAAAGTTACGGGTTGAAAACAGTATTTCCGGTCTCGCCGTTTTCATAATAAAACCAATAATCAAATGATTTAACAGTGATATCTGCACTACTCATCCACTAAAAAAACATCAGTTTATCCTAGTTAATTATACGCCATTAATTGGTTTAAATTGTGGACAATGCTTTTGTGTTTTTCCCATAGGTTTTTCTCTTTCGATTCTGAGAGACACATTTCTTTTTTCAGAGGTTTTGATAGGCTAAAATCACGCCGCAATGCACGTCGGGATATGGTGTTTATGTGATATGAAATCGGAAAACATTAAAAAAAATAATAATAATACTTTATTCCGAGTGTTCTTGCTTTTCTCTTTGAAAGTCATCACATAACGGCATTGTAATACACGGTTCGGCTGCATTAAATATTACATATCTGCCCTAGATATGTATTTATAGAGCCCTGATCAGAAGACCTTTTGACAAACTGGAAGAGATGCCGCCAAAACTGAATACGTGACGTGGACCATAAATATATCAACAATTAAACAACATCTTCCATTTCTTTTCACACAATACGTCTCCTTGCAGTATCAACACTAATTCGGCTGACTTTTATATTTGATCCAATTAGTAGATAGTCTGTATTTACACCATAACGGTGCACAGCTGATAGAAAGGGACTTTTTTGTAGTTTTTAAAGATATTACTGATTTTCTGAACTACCTTTCCAACTCCTCATGCAGTTGACTGTTACAGGTCTATACAGGTTCATGGTACAATGCATAAGCTTCACATCGAGAGACTGAAACTGTATTTTCCTTTACCGTTCTGTTTTAAACTCACAATAAAGTGAATAGTCATATTATGTACGATATTATTATGTTTTATTAACTAGACCACTGGTCTAAACCGCACCTCCTAGTGGTTAAAGCACGTTATTGAATGTAGTTGTTGAATAAGTTATATTTATTTAGTTATTGATGAAAACATTTAAATATTAAGAGTAGCCTACATACAAAATAGGGGTCAATGATAGAAATATAGAATGGAAAATATCTAGAAGATACTGTAGTGATCTCTACAATAAAACAGTTTAGTGCAGGACGTCCAAAGATATTAACAGGAGGATGTGCAAAACAGACAAACTGATAAGGCTGAATTTTACTCAGGTGTAACTAAAGTCTGATTTAAGGGTTGTTTATATTTCACATCATTAATCAGAATCTGCAAAGTAACAAAAATAAATGTAGTAGAGTAAAAATACCAGGTTAACCTCTGAATTGTAGTGGAGTAGAACAAAGCAGTACATGCTGCTGTAACAAAAACATTTCCCAACTTGGGATCAATAAAGTATCTTATCTTAAGATGATCGATGGCTACTGCCATATTTGCTAAATGTGCATCTGAACCTTGACAAGTGCATGTTTCAGGCTTATCAATTAACAACAGGAGGGGTCACAGACATAAGACCAGCTGTCATGTGGTATTAATGCTGCCCATTATGGACACAAGCAATTTTCACCCATGTATTAATTATATGTTTTAAATTTGATAACACCAATGTGTTTCGTGTCCCCTAAACCTCCAGGGATGTATACAGTTTAATACTGGCAACTTCTAATTGTGGGAAATACGAAAACGTCTTTTAAAACTACATTTCCCAGTAGAGACGTGCCATAGAACATGTTGCGAAACACAAAATATCCAGCAAGTGTAATTCTGGGGGGGAGGGCCGGGCTGGCGTGGTTCCATTCCATTTCAAAGAGCTTTGACGCTCAGCGTAACCTTGTCGCACTGCCACTCCAATATCCAATCACAGAGCTTGAGGGCTAATCACGGGGTTTGTAAAGCAAGGCGGATGTTGTAGTCCCAAACGATAGCTGGGGATTCTGGGTAGTGTAGTGTCTTCGGAAACTCTGTAGTGTCTAAACTCCGAAAAAACAATTTGTTTCTCCGAATCGAAGGTTAAAAACACAAAAGCATTGTACACAATTTAAACCAATCAATATTGTGTAATTAACAAGGATAAACTGATGTTTTTTAGTGGATGAGTAATGGAGATATCACTGCGTAATCATTTGACAGTGTGGGGAATACTTCCGGTTTTATTATGAAAACTTCGAGACCGGAAATACTGTTTTCACCCATGCTAACTTTACATGGAAGTTGCCCCATATACAGTACACGTTCTCCTGGCGAGACCTCAAATCATCTTCGTATATCTATCAAACTGTAGATCCTACACATCCACTGGACGTGGATTATAAAAGTACAATATACACTTCTCGCTAGAAATCTAATAAAAAAGCATTTTAATGGCCAAACTATTCCACAATTTAGGATTTTCCAGAGAGGGTTATTTGTGAATAAACGACCCTCCGGAGCGTTTGCAATCGACAGGAGCATGTTGTTTCTTACACGACCACTAGAGGGGCTACACTTTAAAACATGTCTCTGGGTCGTATTTAGCTGCTGAACAATCAACCTATATGGTCGTTTTTTGTAGGAGGACAGGCTGGAAAAAAGGGGCAAATCGTGTTGGTGAACACGAATCAATAGATTAAAAATCGTGTTGGTGAACACGAAATGCCGTGAGACTGGGTTGGAACATTAGCACAACCTCAAGAGGCCACTAGCATGACTGTAGAGTTCCTCTTCTCTATGATTTTGTCTTTCTCCGTCCACTCTTCTTCCTGCTCATAAATCCTTCCTCCCTCTGTCAGCCCTCCTCCCGTTGCTAACACTTTGTGACATTGCTCATCTCCTCTCTTGCTCCTTTTCCCCCTCACTTATCACTGCACAAACACTCTCCCTATCTACCTATCTCCTCCATCTTTCTTCCTCTCTCTCCATTGATTTTAACATCTTGCTGCAACATTCATGTTTCCGGCTTCAACCGCCTGCCTCCGCTGTTATCCATCATCCTCTATTGGTCCATTCATCACTAAGCCAGGACGCTATTGGTTCATTTATCAAGCAGCGAGCAGCCCCGCAGCTGCAGACAGCAACCAGCACACCGGCCCAGGAATGTAAAGGCTCAGGGTTCGGCCCCTAATGTTGCACGGCACATGGAACTGTGCAGTAAGTATCTTGGGAAATGTTCCAAAAGGCCATACTCCTTTGATGGAATTTATTATAAAGTACTCAGTATTCTTTTTTAAATAATCGTCCGATAAAGAAAACAAATGGGAAACTCCAGAAGTTGTGAGACTGCAGAGACTGGTTTCAATGTGTGACACGTGGCTGATGAGTTTGTTTCTGAGAGAAAGAGTTTTCTTCTCTCTGAATCCAACAAGACTGTAGGTGTAACACTGGGTGGTGTGAATTTATCTGTATTTATAAGATGGCTGCCAAAAAATACTTGTTATTGGCTGCCAAGCATCTGGTTAAATCATATCACAGAACACCTCCAACTTGTGAGGTGGAATTTTCGACACAAAGTAAAATACAAGTGAGATACTGGTGATTTAAGAGTTGCTAGGTATTACGGTATGACAGACATCTATTTTTATATGAACTGATTTCATTTTCCAAGTTGCATTTTCACATAAGAAAAAAAGCAGCGAGAAATGACAAGTGTGGTTGCTTGATTAGTAAAACACACACAATTGGATTGGATAATAATAATATACATAACCTTTCAAACTTTTTAGTTTCAAATGTTTTTTATGCACCATCGACCTACTCGATAAAGCGTCTGTATGATTGAAAGCTCCCTGCGCCGCTGGTCAAAAATGGACCTTAACCTAAATTGTAATTCACATCTTCAAAATCTGAGTTGTCATATAGAAAGTAACTAATTTACCTGTGCCTACTTCATTATTTGTTTGCCTAAATAAACTTGTATTGCCTGCAGCGATGGAAGCTACTGGTCCAGTTTCTGAAAATCATCAAATAACCAGTACACACATGTACACAAACATACACGCATACACACACTATTCTGACATGGACAGAAAGGCAGCTCTGAATGAGGCGCAGCTGCATTCCTCTGGTTACATATAAATGTTTGCACATGCTGTTAGCATGTGCGACCACACACAAATTCACACACACTGGTACAGATAGGGAAGTTCAGGGTCTTTATTGAGGGCACACACACACACACACACACACACACACACGAAACTATTGGAGGATGTGGTTCCTAATCAGTTTTAACCCAATCCACTTTCACATGCTGCACACGAGCATAATGTAAAGAACCAGTATATCTACAGGTGATATTAAGGGCGTAAACATTTGTATGTATCTATTAACACCGGTACTCTCTGAGGACGCAGCTGTCTTTGAGCCTCTGACAAACTGGCTAATTTGCCGGCCTCTGTCTTCTCCTTGTTCTCACCAACTAAACCATCTGCTCCCCTGAGAGCACCAACGAAAGACTGACAGAGAAATATACACACACATACGTCATTCTGGAAATTGGAGTTCATATCATCACCACCAGCTTTTAAGTTTCCTACCACATGACCTCATCCTGAAGAGTTTTATTATTTACCTTGAGTCAAAGTTGTCAAAAGGTTGCCAAAAGTCTTTAACACCCGGGTTTATTAAACCTTTTCATAACCAATTACATTTTGGAAATGTGTCGATGACTCTGCACACGTTTTGGAAGAAAAAATGCTTTCCCCCCAATGACATGTGATGTTTCTGTGATTACCGAATGGGGCCACAGCTGTCAACTCCACGAATTAAATATTAATATTTACAAAGTTTCAACTCTTTGGGTGCCAAGGGTCGGTTCACCAAAAGTAAGAAATGTTCTGACTCATGTCTAGTGATGTGTGGGATGTAGATCCACACAGATCTGGAGTTTTTGATTGTCTGAGAAGATTGGGTCATTTGGATTATAGATGTCCATTACAGATTTCCTTTTTTTCTTTCATAATTCTTGCCTCATCCTGTACGGTGGCCGTCATTGACAAGCAACCCAAAACAATTACATTAAGAGAATTGCACTGCTTTCTTCTTGTAATGTAAGTTTCTTTGGCCATTGTAACTCGTTTGCACCTGTCTGTAATTGTAATTCTGCTGAGGAATATTATGTGATGTGAATGTCAATGGTCTTTTCGAAGACCTATAATTAACTCTTAATCTTGATTTCCCTGTATCGAAAATGTTCTGCTGTTGGAATTTTAGTTCAGTTCAATAAGATATTTTATGAATGATTCACTCAATTATGAATTACAGTACATTTAAAAAGTCATCATCTTTTTTACACTGACCTTCATGTTTTGGAAAAATCCCATCCCTCCCCTTGAACAGTTTTTTGTGCTGAAGAAACATTCCCTCTGAAAATAGTGGATTGCGTGTTTTGTGGTGTTCACAGTAATAAAAACCTTAACGATCAGCAACATCTCTTTCCAGAAACATGGTCCCTTGTGAGATAATCCACTGTTAGAGGAGGCAGAGAGCTCAGACAAATACATCTTAATCCTGGACACGTCCAACACATTGCTTTACTAATACATTAAATATTCTGAACATGCTGACATGTCGGGGTCAGTACTTTCTTTTGACACATGTAACTGACTGAATGTGATGGCATGTCTGTTTCTGTGAAGCAGCCCATATATCAGCGTTGTGACCACACAGCCTCCAGTGGTGCGACAGGGCACAGCTGAGAGTCCACTGCCAACGGTAACAATGGCCTCCTTCAGTGCCACGGCTACTCTCCAGCAGCGCCGCACCTGTCGCCATGCATTTGTGTGTGTGTGTGTGTGTGTGTGTGTGTGTGTGTGTGTGTGTGTGTGTGTGTGTGTGTGTGTGTGTGTGTGTGTGTGTGTGTGTGTGTGTGTGTGTGTGTGTGTGTGTGTGTGTGTGTGTGTGTGTGTGTGTGTGTGTGTGTGTGTGTGTGTGTGTGTGTGTGAAACATGTAACTGAAAAGACATGTGGTGCTCATACACATTCCTTCCTCCCCGCTCATGAATCACTCTGCCCCCCCCCCCCACCTCTGCAGCCACTGGCCCGGGGTCCTCGGAGAGAGATGAGGAGTGATGGGAGGGCGAATGAGGAGAAGTGTAGGAGGCTGAAGTATGTTTTATGGATGACTGTTTGCTATCTGCTTTTCTGGGCGTAGGTTCCATACAAGCTTAAATACAGGCTTTACATGCAATTTATACTTATTTTATAAGAGGACATGTTTATCTATGAGAATAAAGAAAGAACAATGTGATATGATGATGTTTAAAAACACATGTAAACCTACTGTATGTTTGAGGCTCTATTTAGATGTACTGTATTACTTTAGTAATAGTACTTTATGCTACTTTTAATGTGTTAGGATAATAAGTAAAATGTAAAGCAGGGACTTTTTCTCGAAAAATATAGTACAGCAAAACTGTGGCGCTGATCAGATGTATCAAATATCACGAGAACATGACACATCCGTATACAAGATGGTGCCGCGGATGTAAACAACAACGCGATGTTAACAACAACGCTATCCGAGCTCCTTAAAACAAAGCTGTCCATGCAGTCTGATGGTCTATTTGACATGATTTTTGTATTCTTGGAGTAATTATACCGGTATTGACAAACAGAAATATTGTTTTTCTGCATTTTGGTATGAGGGGGTACGCCGAAAGTAAGAGGGCCCAGCGTCCCTGTTACCCGGTTTAGACAAAACCCTAAAAACAAATAATAATTAAAGCACAAAATGTAAATAATGGTCACTGTGACTCTACTATTTTATATTATATAATTAGAATATTATTGCTGTGGTTAAGTTGGATTTTACAATTGTACTTTTTTTCCCAGCTATTTTGCATAGGTAGTGAAATAATAAATATATAATATATTACTGAGATGTAGTGTAGTAAGAGTAGAAAGTGGCATGAAAAAAACTCCTCCAACAACCTCAAATGTGTACTTAACTACAATAACATTTATTAAATGTACTTTGTTGTTTTTCAGCACCCTGGGGAACAGCTGGCTGTGATGCTGCGTGAGAGGGTAATCAGAGAAAATAACAGGTTACGATAATTACAGATATATTTCTTAAACCCTTAACATCCAATCTCCTTTAATTTCTCTTTTAGTAGCATCAAAGTTCATCTTATTCCTTCTGTCTGACACCTGATTTACTGCTTCATGAAAGTATTTGAGGATCACTTCTTCCATCTTTTTATGAGGTATGTAATTAAACTACATTTATAATACTGACAGTCGTATCGTTTGAACTATCTGCAGATTCCCTTGATAAAACTCATCCAAGACTGTGCTACTGACCCTGGAAAAACCTGACACTGGCTGTCTCTCATCCTCTCACACTCTCCCGCCGGGGGCCCAACGTGCCCCGGGACTTAATGTCAAATTCCACATGGCTGAGCTACCTGGCTGCACTATTATTGGACTGCATGCCTGACAGGCCTGCAGCCGAGGAGACAAACAGAGACTGTGAGGCTGATGTGCCGGAGACAGGCAGGAGGACAGGAAGCTTCTTCAGGGGACGAGACCGACAGTATCACACAAAGAAACTGATATAAGGAGAATATGAAAAAGAGATAAACAGAGAAAAGACAAACAAAAGCGAAAAAAGAATAAGGCACAAACTGATTAAAAAAAACTTGAGTCCAAAACTGACCATTAAAAGTTTATCATAAGACTTTACCCTGTATTGGTGCCAAAGTCTTGGATATTTTACTTAATAAAACCAAATGTACTTATTAAAAGTAGTGATACCACAGAGAAAAAGTACTCCTGCAGTCAAACATTTAGTAAAGTTTATAAAAATTGAAGGAAAAGTAGAAGCTTAGAAATATCCCAGTACCAAAAGTACTCATTCTGCTTCTTCACCGCAGACGTTTGCACAATAATGCAATAAGCATAATTGACATGAGTCTCACAGCAGTAATGTTTGAACTCTTGAGGTAGGTGAGATATTTCTAAACAGACGATCATTAAGAATTAAGCTGACCAAAGTCATTTAACAAGGAAAGTATTTTCATAAAAGCCCCATTTGTGCACTTTGGACACTCTGGACACACGTTTTATTTCCCTGTGCTTCAGAGGTCCAGAGATACTTTTCAGGAGGACTGGAAGATAATCTGCTGCCAGAGGGGCATGAGATCACCCCTGATCATTATAACCGCACATTACAGCCAGACGCTGTTGTGTTTGGAGGAATACAATGCTCTCCTTTCCGCAGGGCAGCCTCTTCTCACAGAGAAGCTCATATATTTGTAACCTCCTCTCAGCGTTCAGGTGCCCTCAGGCCTCCTCTCCCTCCTCTTCATCCTCTTCATCCTCCTCCCAGGTCAAGAATCCAGTATATGCAAGACGAGGATAAAAGTTGTTGTGGGAGGGAGAGTCCGATGGTTTGTCAGAGAGGTCGGCTGAGGAGGAGAGGAGGGACGGGTATACGTCCAAACACAACACAAGCTCTGCTGTGGACGTTTGATTTCAGCTGATGGGGTGTTAAACACAAAGGTCTCTCTGTGATTAACAGCCAGCACTCCTCTCCTCCTCCTCTTCCTGATCCTCCTTCTCTTATTCTTTCATTTCCTTTTCTTTCTCCTTTCTCATGTATGTTCCTCTTCTCTTCTCTCCTTTCCTATGCTTTCATTTTCTATCCTTTTCTTTATATTTCCTCCCCATCGTCCCCCTCTTCTTCTATTTAATATATGTATATATATATATATATATATATGCCATTAATAACTGTGTAATATACACCTGGCAGATAAATCCTAAGAATTGTTACAGGATATGTATTTTGAAAATTATGTAACTTTTGTATTTTTTTATTATATTTTGTATTATATCATAACTTAGAACTTTAATGCATGTAACATATCAACCCTGTCTCCTAAAAATTACGTTCCCACAGAACTAAACTGCATTCTCAATTATGTTTAGCTAGAAACGTATTTACTCCCACGTTACGTTTGTTATGAACGTATCTCAAATACGTTTATTTTCTACATATCTTCTAGAAACATGTTTTCTCCCAGGTTACGTTCCTTATGAACGTATCTGAAATACGTTTATTTTCTACATATCTTTGCCATTTATTGTCTTGCTTATAATAATGATAATAGTCATTTATAAATATCATTTTAGAGCACACCTTTGAAATCGACAATCGGGCTCGATATATGGTTAAATTAAAATCAGTAGGCGAGGCTGTAATTTCGCCAGCTGTTACTCTCATGTGCGAGGCAGAACATAATAGTTTTAACATGCCAAAAAGCTGCTGTGTCGTTCATTGCACCTCAAACATTAAAACAAATCCAGAGTTACGTGTTTCTGTACTTCCTCTAAGAAGAAAGGACAGTAACAGAAGATCTCTGTGGCTTCAGGCTTGATCGCCGTTCAAATGACAGCGTTGGTTTCCCCAAAAGTGGGCGGGGCTGTAAAGTGAAGTAGATTTTACTGTCATCTATTATTCAAAACCATTCTATTTATTCTAACGTATTACATGCCAGTGTTTTATCTTTTTATTTATTTGTTTTTATTTTAAATCGTATAATGTCGGACTTTTTTTGTCGTCTTTGAGGAAAAGAAATGGGGTTTAGAGATTCAAAATACTGAAATCTGTATTTTTTAAAATCTCTTCCTTCTAATTTGTTATTCTTTTCTAAATAACACACTGTTATTTACTCAACAATAGCACACAATTATCCTTGTTTTTATTTATTCGTTTAATTCTATAATCTTGGGCATTTTAGCATGCTTTTTAGACGTAAATAAAGTCACCAGAAACAGACGGGACATTTCGAGATTTAGGATGGCCCAAGACACTACACTACCCATAATCCCCAGCTATCGTTTGGGACTACAGTCCCGTTGACATACCCCGTGATGTTGCGCCAAGGTTACGCCGAGCGTCAAGCTCTTTGAAATGGAACGAAACCACGGCAGACTATTCAAAACTGGACTCGAACGCCCCCCCCAGAACTACACATGCTGGCTATTGTGTTTCGCAACATGTTCTCTATGGCACGTCTCTACTGGGAATTTTAGTTTTAAAAGACGTTTTTTCCCAAATGTAGAAGTTGACAGTATTAAACTGTGTACAGCCCTGGAGGTTTAGGCGATAGGAAACACATTGGTGTGTACACATTTAAAACATGTAATTACTAAATGGGTGAAAATCGCTTGTATCCATAATGGGCAGCATTAATATATACCCACACGACAGCTCATTGTTACTTTGTTATTCTACTCCACTACAATTCAGAGGTTAACCTGGTATTTTTACTCCACTACATTTAGTTTAGTTACTTTGCAGATTCTGATTAATGATGTGGAATATAAACAACCCTTAAATCAGACTTTAGTTACACCTGAATACAATTCAGGGAAGGTGATTGTCAAGTGCCAACAATCAGGAGAGATATTTGATAGTTGGTGCTTGAGAAGACTAAACATTTATCTGCAGATCTTTATAAAGTATATTCATTACTCGTTATTCTCTACTAATAGTTAATTAAAAACTGTATAATGGCTATTTTGCATATCCCTTTCAAGATTTCAAGGTTTTCTAAGGTGTATTGATCTTATACACAACTTGGGTCGCAGGTTCCTCAACAGACATCTATCAATATGTGTGTACTGTATACCTCCACCATTAAACTGTCATATTCTGCACATTTCTTATTCTATCTACATACATAAGAGTATAATTAATGTGTATAATATCATTTAAAATAAGTGTTTCAACATAGTTAACATTGCAGGAAAGCAATATTTTAGACGTTAAGTACTTTGTCAGGCTTAATATTCATCTGTAGATAGATACCCCCAGAGCTTTTTTCTTGTTTAAAAGAAGACCTTAACCTAAAGTATTTTTTAATGTGTTAATAAAGGTTAATTCGTTTTTCTGTTTTGCACATCCTCCTACTAATATCTTTGAACATCCAGCACTAAACTGTTTTATTGTAGAGATCACTTAGTATCTTCTTGAAGTGAATGACCTGTGTTGGCTCTCATGGGATTTGTTGGAACATGAAAAGGAGGAACCTATTGCGGTGAGCACGTTGCACGTTGTAACTTCCGGTTGTTGTTGTTTTCATCTCCGGGTATCCCGTGTGCCTGTTCTGTTGCTGATAGCTTATTAACTTAAACTTAATCGATCGTTTTAAAACTCTTGATCACGGCAACTGCCTGACGTTGTAATCACACGTTACTACAGCTTAAGCACTCACAACTCTCCTTCTCTTAGCGACTGTAACTCCACAGTTGCCTACACTCTTTTCGGGTTTGCTAACGGTAGCTACTTTAGCTTGATAGCTAGCCATGGCTCTTTCCCCACCTTCTGGTGCTATTTCCTGCTCTTCCTGTCTCATGTTTGGTTACTTCCAGGCCTCCCTTACTGGTAAGGATACATGTGTTAAATGTAGTATAGTTGTTAGGTTGGAGGCGGGAATCATAGCCATAGAAGCCCGGCTCCGCATCTTAGAAAGTAACTCAGTTAAAGTAAAGCCCATGTTAGCATGTGCGGACCGGCAAAATGTAGCTCCTCTTAGCCGTCCCCCGGCAACTCCCGAGCAGCAGGGAGGCTGGGTGACTGTTCAGAAGGGGCATAACGCGAAACCCGCAGGTCCCCACCAACCCGTTCACGTATCTAACAGATATTCCCCACTCAGCGAGACACCCGCTGAGAAGCCAACTCTGGTTATTGGTAGCTCTATTATGAGACACGTGAATTTAGAGACCGAAGCCTCCACAGTCACATGCATTCCGGGGGCCAGAGCGGGCGACGTTGAGGCGCATCTTAAACTGCTGGCTAAAGATAAACGTAAATACAGTAGGATTGTTATTCACGTCGGTGGTAATGATGTTCGTTTACGCCAATCAGAATGCACAAAACTTAATGTGGAGTCGGTGTGTAGTTATGCTAAAACAATGTCGGACACCGTAATCTTCTCTGGTCCCCTCCCCAATCTGATCAATGATGACATGTATAGCCGCATGTCATCATTTCAGCGCTGGTTGTCTTGGTGGTGCCCAGCAAACAATGTGGGCTTCGTAAATAATTGGACAGCCTTCTGGGGAAAACCTGGTCTGATTAAGAGAGACGGCATTCACCCTACTTTGAAAGGTGCAGATCTCATTTCGGCAAACATTTCAGGGCTTTGTGGACGTAATCCATGACAAACTGGAGTTGAGACCAGGAGGCAGAGTCGCAGTCTTACACGCTTCTCTGCGCTCTCTCCTAGGCAGTCACCCATAGGAATCCCGAACTCAATAAAATACCCAATATTAGCGGTGTGTGTGTCTGCCCAAGGACAATTTAAGGTAAAACCTAATAGAGGTGTCATACATAATAACCTAATAAAAGTAAATGTAACAACTACTACAGTGCAACAAAACAGGAAGATTAAATGTGGTCTCTTAAACATAAGATCTCTAGCATCTAAAGCAATATTGGTAAATGATTTAATATCAGATTATAATATTGATATATGCTGTCTCACTGAAACTTGGTTGAGACATGAAGAATATGTCAGCATAAATGAGGCCACTCCACCCAGCCATGTCAACACTCATATTGCTCGAGGCACGGGCCGAGGAGGTGGAGTTGCAGCAATCTTTGACTCAAGTTTACTTATCAATACTAAACCAAAATGTAATTATACCTCTTTTGAAAGCCTCGTTTTTAGTCTTACGCATCCGACCTGGAAAACTTTGCAGCCAATCTTATTTGTTACAGTGTATCGTGCACCAGGTCCTTATTCAGAATTCTTATCAGAATTCTCTGAGTTTTTATCAACTTTGGTTCTTAAAACAGACAAAGTAATTATCGTAGGTGACTTTAATATTCATGTTGACGATGATAAAAATAGCCTTACTGTTGCATTTAACTCTATATTAGATTCTGTTGGTTTCTGTCAGAGTGTAAATAAACCAACCCACTGTTATAATCACACTCTCGACCTTGTTCTGACTTATGGTATTGAAATTGAGCAACTATTAGTCGAACCACATAATCCTGCTTTATCCGACCATTTCTTAGTAACTTTTGAAGTACTGTTACTAGACTACAAAGCATTAGTCAAAAGCTCTTGCAGCAGAAACCTATCTGTTAGTGCTATAGCCACATTTAAGGAAGAGATTCAACCAATACTTAACTCGATAGCATGTCTGCATGTAGGGGAGGAAACTTATACAAAATGTACACCACCCCAAATTGATCATGTTGTTGATAGTGCTATAGATGCGCTGCGAATAAAATTAGATTCTGTTGCTCCTTTGAAAAAGAAGAAAATAAAACAACATAGATTAGCTCCATGGCATAATGCCGAAACCCGCAAAATAAAGCAAAAGTCTAGACAACTTGAAAGGATATGGCGTTCCACTAAACTTGAAGAATCTCGTTTAATTTGGCATATTACTCTCAATGAATATAAGAAAGCACTGCGTAAAGCGAGAGCAGCCTACTACTCTTCATTAATAGATGAGAATAAGAATAATGCAAGATTTCTTTTCAGCACTGTAGCCAGGCTGACAGAGAGCCACAGCTCCATTGAGCCTTCTATTCCCTTAGCACTCAGTAGTAATGATTTTATGTGCTTTTTTAACGATAAAATTGTTACTCTTAGAAACAAAATTAATGACCTCTTGCCTTCGACCAGTATAGTGTTATCAACAGCTCCCGGAAACGTAAGTTCTAATATTACACTAGATAGTAAACTAGAATGCTTTTCAGCCATTAACCTTGAACAATTACATTCAATGATTCTCTCTTCTAAACCATCAACGTGTATGTTAGACCCAATTCCAACTAAGCTGTTGAAGGAAGTTTTTCCATTAATTAGCACTTCTTTATTAAATATTATGAATATGTCTTTATTATCAGGCTATGTTCCACAATCATTCAAAGTAGCAGTGATAAAACCGCTTCTTAAAAAGCACAACCTCGATCCAGAGGTTTTAGCCAACTATAGACCTATTTCTAATCTTCCGTTCCTCTCAAAAATTCTTGAGAAAGCGGTCGCAAAACAGTTGTGTGATTACTTAAAAAACAATGATTTATTTGAAGATTTTCAGTCTGGCTTTAGAACACATCATAGCACAGAGACAGCTCTGGTTAAAGTCACAAATGATATTCTAATAGCCTCAGACAAGGGACTTGTCTCTATTCTTGTTTTGCTCGATCTCAGTGCTGCATTTGATACTATCGACCATGATATCCTATTGCAAAGACTAGAGCACTTAGTTGGCATACAGGGAACTGCTTTAGGCTGGTTTAGGTCCTATCTATCTGAACGCTCTCAGTTTGTACGTGTTAACGATGAATCTTCCACGCAAACCAAAGTTAGCCATGGAGTGCCACAGGGCTCAGTGCTCGGACCTATTTTGTTCACATTATATATGCTTCCGTTAGGCAATATTATAAGGAATCATTCTGTAAACTTTCATTGTTATGCGGATGATACTCAACTATATTTATCAATCAAGCCTGATGAAATTAATCATCTAAATAAAATTCAAGACTGCCTTAAGGACTTAAAAACGTGGATGACCTTAAACTTTTTGATGTTAAACACGACCAAAACTGAAGTTATTGTACTTGGCCCGAAGAATCTACGAAACAAATTATCTAAAGACATACTAACTATGGATGGCATTAATTTGGCCTCCAGTGAGACTGTAAGGAATCTTGGTGTTATATTTGATCAGGATTTATCCTTTAACGCCCACATAAAATCAATTTCAAGGACCGCCTACTTCCATCTACGTAACATTGCAAAAATCAGGCATATCTTGCCTCAAAACGATGCAGAGAAACTAGTCCATGCATTTGTTACTTCTAGGCTGGATTATTGTAACTCTTTATTATCAGGGAGTACCAAGAAGTCAATCAAGTCGCTTCAGCTGATTCAAAATGCTGCGGCTCGTGTACTAACCAGAGTTAGGAAAAGGGACCACATTACTCCTGTTCTGGCTGCCTTACACTGGCTCCCTATAGAACACAGGATAGAATTTAAAATTCTTCTTCTCGCCTACAAAGCCCTTAATGGGCAGGCGCCATCTTACCTTAAAGAACTCATTATACCCTACTGTCCTACTAGGGCATTGCGTTCCAAGAATGCAGGGTTGTTGGTTGTTCCTAGAATCTCTAAAAGTACAATGGGAGCCAGAGCCTTTTCTTATCAAGCTCCACATTTGTGGAATCAGCTTCCAGTTTGTGTTCGGGCGGCAGACACCCTATCCGTTTTTAAGAGTGCGCTTAAGACCTTCCTTTTTGATAAAGCTTATAGTTAGGGCTAATTAGATTCAGCCCCTAGTTTTGCTGATATAGGCTTAGTTTGTCGGGGGACATCTTACTTCTTCCTTCTCTCTGTCTATACCCGTGTACACTCATGTTCCGATTAACCCAGCTTCCCCAAATGTCTTTCTTTTTGGTGTCTATATACGCTGGGATCCGGAGTCATGGATGATCCTGCGGTCCTGTGTCCTGGATCGCGAGCGCTGGATCTTGAGTCGTGGCTGTGGTCCTGGATCATAGGTCCTGGATGGATATCCTCGTGGATTCATCTTCCTATTATACACACATGCATTTCCAAACATTTGGACTACCTATGTTGCAAATGTATTATCTTTTCAATTTACACACGGCATCTATTGCACGTCTGTCCGTCCTGGGAGAGGGATCCCTCCTCTGTTGCTCTCCCTGAGGTTTCTCCCATTTTTCCCTTTAAACTGGGTTTTCTTTGGAAGTTTTTCCTTGTACGATGTGAGGGTCTAAGGACAGAGGGTGTCATATTGTCATACTGATATTCTGTACACACTGTGAAGACCACTGAGACAAATGTAACATTTGTGATATTGGGCTATATAAATAAACATTGATTGATTGATTGATTCTTGACTTTTTATATTCTATATTTCTATCATTGACCTTCTACTTTCCCCCTATGAAAGTATGTACTCTTAATATTGTTTTGATCAAATAAGATTATTCAACAAAAATAATTCAATAACATGCTTTAACCACTAGGCGGTGCACACAAGGTACACACAGCATACTAATAATAACTTTGTATTATTAGTGTAGACACTTATGTATAACATCTGAAGATGTGTAATTTTATTCATGTTTTTACATAATTTTACAGGATATTGCTATACTATTTCTCTTGTTTTACTTCTTCACATTAATATCTGATTTGTAAAACATCACAGACAGAAAGGCATAGGCTATCCTTCATTTAATAGTAAGCTATTGAAATTGTGATTCCATAGGTGTGTCTCCCATCACCCAAATCCCCTGACTATTCTCTCAACTCAGTATTTAGATTCTTATATTCAAAGAAAATCAGTAATATCTTTAAAAACTACAAGTCCTTTTTTATCAGCTGTGCACCGTTATGGTGTAAATATAACCAATATACCAATTGGATCAAATATAAAAGTCAGCCGAATTACTATTGATACTGCAAGGAGGCGTATTTTGTGAAAAGAAATTGAAGATGTTGTTTAATTGTTGATATATTTATGATCCACGTCAAGTATTCAGTTTTGGCAGCAGTTCTCCTGTTTGTCTCTCTCTATAAATAAAGAATTACGGCAGATGTGTAATATTTAATGCAGCCGAACCGTGTATTACAATGCCGTTATGTGATGACTTCCAAAGAGAAAAGCAAGCACACTCTGAATTAGGTATTATTTTATTTTTCGTTGTCGGATATCATATCTCCATATAATATCAACACCATATCCCAGCGTGCATTGCGGCTAAAACATCCAATCAACAAGCTTCAAGCTGAGGATCTTGGGTAATCAGTTTAGTGGGTTTGTGGTGTGTATCGCTCAAAATGTCCCGTCTGTTTCCGGTGACTTTATTTACGGCTAAAAAGGCCAAGATTATAGAATTAAATGAATAAATAAAAACTAGGATAATTGTGTGTTATTGTTGAGTAAATAACAGTGTGTTATTTAGAAAAGAATAATAAATTAGAAGGAAAAGATTTAAAAAAAATACAGATTTCAGTATTTTGAGGCTCTGAGCCCCATTTCTTTTCCTCACAGACGGAAAAAAAGTCAGACATTATACGATTTAAAATAAAAACAAATAACTAAAAGATAAAACACTGGCATGTAATTTACGTTAGAATAAATAGAATGGTTTTGAATAATAGATGAGAGTAAATCTACTTCACTTTACAGCCCCGCCCACTTTTGGGGAAACCAGCGCTGTCATTTGAACGGCGATCAAGCCTGAAGTCACAGAGCTCTTCTGTTCTGATACTGTCCTTTCTTCTTAGAGGAAGTACAGAAACACGTAACTCTGGATTTGTTTTAATGTTTGAGGTGCAATAAACGACACAGCAGCTTTTTGGCATGTTAAAACTATTATGTTCTGCCTCGCTCATGAGAGTAACAGCTAGCGAAATTACAGCCTCGCCTACTGATTTTAATTTAACTATATATATCGAGCCCGATTGTCGATTTCAAAGGTGTGCTCTAAAATGATATTTATAAATAACGAATTATCATTATTATAAGCAAGACAATAAATGGCAAAGATATGTAGAAAATAAACGTATTTAAGTTACATTCATAACTAACGTAACGTGGAAGAAAATATGCTTCTAGAAGATATGTAGAAAATAAACGTATTTGAGATACGTTCATAACAAACGTAACGTGGGAGAAAATACGTTTCTAGAAGATATGTAGAAAATAAACGTATTTGAGATACGTTCATAACTAACGTAACGTGGGAGAAAATACGTTTCTAGCTAAACGTAATTGAGAATGCAGTTTAGTTCTGTGGGAACGTAATTTTTAGGAGACAGGGTTGAACATATGTAACATAGAACATTGAGCTGTGGCTCTTTTTCTGCTGTAAGTAACCATGTACATTTCCCCTCTGTGGGACTAATAAAGGGATTCTGATTCTGATTCTGATTTACTTTGATGTCCTCTCCTCTTCCTCACGCAACAGTACACTAATATATTATTTTCTCAGCTTTCCATTATTTCCTCTTGTGTTCTCCTCCTCTCCTCTTATCCCCTCTACTCTTCCTTCTCATCATTTCATTTCCTTTTCACTCTTTATCCTCCACTTCTCCTTAATGTACTTGTTTGCTTAATTCCTCACCCTCCCCCTGTCTTTCCTTCCTCCTCATCACTTCCTCTCTTTCCATTAGCCTCCACTTCTCTGTGTGCCTTGTCTCTTAACCGCTGTTCTCTCCTCTCCTACCTTCCTATAGTATTTACTTCCACCTCTCTCATCTTTCATTTCCTTTTATTTGATAATCTTTCTCTTTCTGTCCTTCCCATATCCTTTTTCCATCTCCTCTTCCCTATTTTCCTTTTCTGTCTTGTTCCTCCTCTTCCTCTTTTGCTCTGTGATCCAACAGCATTACAAGTCTCATGTATCTCCTTTACTGTGGTGCAGAATCTTTAGTCGTAACTATTACAACTTTATATCTTTACATTTCTTGGGTTGTAACTCAGCTAATGTATTGTTTAAGAGCAACAAAGAGGAACTTTGGGACCAGTTACTGGATGTACGGGTTCAGTGATTTTAGATTGAGTATGGGGAAATGATTTGTGTTGAGATGGACAGAAACGCTCCCACCGCCTGTAGCTAGCAAATGGAGATCATTATGCGTGATTGAAGGGTTTGGCTGCCGGGAGAAAAAGCCTGAAGTCTCTGTGACTGACACTGAAGATTATAAAAAGCCTCTCCATATCAACGTAGATCTGTGTTAAGTTGCAGTATTGTGTTTGGCAGGCTTTTATCTGTCTTTATCCTAAATGCAGCGATGCCTGATTCCCATCATGCAGACGGTCTACATGCCAGAGTCTGATAAGGTCTGAAAACAAGATGATCTCAGACCTGTTGTTTCCCTCTCGTGCTTTCCATGCAGCCCTGCTCCTGACCTATACTTTCTCTCCTTCTCCACCATCAACCTAATCTCAGTTTCCCCTCGCTCCTCATCTCCCCCCCACTCTTTGCTTTGATGTTCCTTGTCAGCATCACTCCTCCCTGTCCAACCCCAAACCCCCTCCTCCCAGACACCAGATTACAGGGCGCTGGAGGGAAGTAGCCACACAAAACAATCATTTTTCCATTGTTGTCAATACATGAAAATTAAGATTAATGTGTTTAAACTTTGGGTTGGTTCACCCAAATTACAAGAACATAACCGTGCAGATAGCTGTGGTTTCCATCTTGGACATTTCTGCCACCACCCGAACACATCTCTTTCCAACGTCCTGTTTACTCTCTGTCTTCTCGGAGAAACAGCTCCTTCAGATGGGGTGATAAATAATATGGATGATTGGAGCCGGTAGTCTACAGCTTCGAACAGAGAGTCAAGGTCGAAAGGTCACACAGGGTGAGATTCAGTAGCGACTGGGACAGGAAATGAAGCAGAGGAAAGTTTACTCACTGGAGTGTGTCTGTGTTTTTGTGTTTTCTTTTTGTCGCTGAGTTGTATTGATGATTTGAGACAGCGGTCATTTGTCATTCAAGGAATTAGAAGATTGTTAGGGTGGATATAACACATATACAAAATAATTTACACACAAGGGACTTAGGGAAGGATACGTTTGGGGATTTGTGTGTTTAAAAAACTGTTGTTTAGCTTTTGTTTTGTAAACCCAAGATTGTATTTGTGGTAAATGATACTGCATTTTGAAGATGTATGTCTTCTAACTATAAAACTATAGACACGCTGGGGAAGTATTGAAAGATGGATTATTACATTGTTGTTTTTTTCTATAAAACAGGACTTGTGACATTTCACAGGTTCAAATGGTTTATTTTTCCTATCATTTACCTATAGACAGTGGCGTTTCTATATGTACAAAAGTGGTGGGGCACAAACAACTCAGATGTCTATATATAAGCTTCTGCAGAGAGGTTCATGGCTGGTGAGGCACTGGCACTGACTCTTCAGGTTTACAAATATATTAAATCAAAATATAATATTATTTTCAAAAGCTTTTTTTGTCTGATGCTTAAATTACTTAACCTGTTAAACCCCGAGCCTGTTTTTCAGGTTTCAGGCTCGAAAATGACATTCCCAGAACAAATGACTGTAACTTCACTTCTAAAAGGTTTATATGAATAATTTTTGTTATCAAAGCAAGGTTACATCTGTGAGTTGGATGTAGAAGTGTCAGAATCAATATAGATGTTTCTGTGTCAGAGTAAATTCAGATGGAACATAGCAAAAAAATGTAAATTCCTGTCTCCGCCTAAAGAAAACCCATTACTTATAGTGAAGACCAACCTTGAATGATGGGTTAGTAGCCTAAAAGCTTTAGGAATCCAAATTATAACATATAATAAGTACCCTGTATCAAGATTGAGGCAAAACAAGTGACATTTGACCTTTTTAGAGAGGTTTATGAAAATAAAGTCCAGGCGGAATAAGCTTTGGGCACATTTGGGCCCATCAGTGCCATTTGACCTTTTTCAGATACCAGACTATAAAAATCATTGTATTACATTGAATAATCACTATAGGTATTCATTCCATTAAAAAAAAAAAAAAAAAAAAAAAAATGTAAATAAAAAAAAAGATTCTTAAAAAAATATTAAAAATATTTGTGTGAGTGTGTATTAAAAAAATCAGGGTTCGGGCTTAACAGACAGTTCAACAGAAGGATACCCAAAAAAATGTAATTTTATCATTTAAATATTGAATTGTTCTCTCTTTAGTAAGATCCCATTTTCAATAAAATTGCAGTCTTACCTTGACTTGAAGATTAGGTCCATTTGCCTATCCTTCTGGACAAAAATCTCTATTACTTTTTTGTAAAAGTCCTCCTTATCTTCTTGTAGTTTCAAAAGTCTATCATACATCTAATCTAATCAATAGATTTTTGATTCGAAAATGATAAAAGTAGGGTAGACATGTGGATATTAACCGGCTGAACAAAACGTACATTTATCTAACAGCTACGTTTCCCACAGATCTTACTTTGAGCTATTTTCTAAAATCCTATGGAGAAATCTCGTTGCTTTTTTGTGGAGGGAAGCCATGCGCAGCTTACTTCCTGGTTTTAGGACGCCTCACTGCAGCTCTCTCTCCTCCTCTTCACACACCACACTTTTCACGGCACACGTACTTACAGCCAATCGGCTCTGAATGATGTGAGATGACGTATGGTGGGGATGGCAGCACTTTGCCCCTATGGTCATTATTTTTTGCCACACACATTAAATAGGAAAATACTCTGAGCATGCGCAGTGTAGTTTTTGCAGTCACCGTTCACTTAGACAGCCAGAGGGAGGGGCAGGATCAGGTTTTGTCCCACGCACACACTCATGCCCCTTTCACACCAGCGCCTTTTCAGCTCCGGCTCGGAGCTAGAGCCTGAAAAGCGCCGGGTTTTCCAGTTCACACCGGAGCTGCGTCGGCTCTTAGCTCCGGAATCCGCTTCATTTCCAGCTCCCAAAAATTGTCGGTCCAGAGGCAAGAGTTTTGGAGCTAAGAGGTGGCGTCGCTTACGTCTCTCTTACGTCGAGGCGTGCAGGAAACTAAACCCACCTCCCATGGGTCGACTGTTATGCCTGCCTACAAGCAGTAGTGCCTATAAACACACTTTATAAAGTCAGGCAACACTAACCAGGCTTCGTGTGATTCTGTTTATTTGTGCCTTACTTTGACCATCCGTTCATTATCGATCATTGTGGAGAGAGGCAGACGTGTTGTTTTGTATTATTGCAGCTATCGGATGCAAGTAGTCAGTTTAGCTTCGGTTGCTATGCTAACATCACCCGTTTTATACCAGAGAAACTTTCATAACAACGTTGTGATACCAAACAGTGTCAATTCAGACTGACACACATTCACTTAGGCTAAGGGAACTGGGGATATGCATCAGCTGCTTGTGTGAGTCGGACAGTGAATACTTTAGAGCGGCCGCTGCAGTGTGAGCTAACCGGGAGCTAACGGGAGAATAAACTCCTGTGGAAGAGCAGCACTGCAGCGGTCGGTAAATGCTGCAGAAACACATTAATAAACAATGAACTACGGCACTCTGGAGAAAAGTATAAGGTTGGAGAAGTCGTTATTCAATTTATTCTGGCTTCGTGTGATTAAAAGCAACACGATCATCGACCCGACGCAGTTGTTGTTGTTGTGAGCTGCCGTTGGGGGGCAAATCAGCGATGTAAACGGTGACGTCATGACGCAGCAAGGGCAGCTCTGGGGCGCCAGTGGGCGGTGTGCACAGAGCGGGAGCTGAAAAGGGAAACCGGAGCTGAACCAGAAAAGCTCCCGCTCGGAGCTAGAAACTGAAAAGCGCTGGTGTGAAAGCCGCATGTGTGGCGTTTCTATATGTACAAAAGTGGTGGGGCACAAAAAACTCAGATGTCTATATATAAGCTTCTGCAGAGAGGTTCATGGCTGGTGAGGCACTGGCACTGACTCTTCAGGTTTACAAATATATTAAATCAAAATATAATATTATTTTCAAAAGCTTTTTTTGTCTGATGCTTCAATTACTTTTAAACAGACAGTTCAACAGAAGGATACGCAAAAAAATGTAATTTTATCATTTAAATATTCAATTGTTCTCTCTTAGTAAGATCTCATTTTCAATAACATTGCGGTCTTACCTTGACTTGAAGATTAAGTCCATTTGCCTGTCCTTCTGGACAAACATCTCTATTACTTTTTTGTAAAAGTCCTGCTTATCTTCTTGTAGTTTCAAAAGTCTATCATAAATCTAATCTAATCAATAGATTTTTGATTCGAAAATGATAAAAGTAGGGAAGACATGTGGATATTATCCGGCTGAACAAAACGTACATTTATCTAACAGCTACGTTTCCCACAGATCTTACTTTGAGCTATTTTCTAAAATCCTATGGAGAAATCTCGTTGCTTTTTTGTGGAGGGAAGCCATGCGCAGCTTACTTCCTGGTTTTAGGACGCCTCACGACAGCTCTCTTGTCTCGTCTTCACACACCACACTTTTCGCCGCACACGTATTTACAGCCAATCAGCTCTGAATTATGTGAGATGACGTATGCTGGGGATGGCAGCACTTTGCCCCTATGGTCATTATTTTTTGCCACACACATTAAATAGGAAAATACTCTGAGCATGCGCAGTGTAGTTTTTGCAGTCACCGTTCACTTAGACAGTCAGAGGGATGGGCAGGATCAGGTTTTGTCCCACATGGCTCTAAACAGCTCAATAGGCACACACTGTATACACTAATTAGAAGAACACATACTAAAACAGCAATGTACAGACGAATCAGATGATTAAACATGATCTTAAAATATATTTTATATATTTTTTAATTTATTTTTTGCATTTTGTTGTAATCATTATTTTAATACTTTCTGCTGACACTAGGTGGGGCTGTGCCCCACCTGCCCCTAATGACCAGTCGCCACTGCCTATAGATAAACTTTAAACAGCTTCAAATTAAGTTGAAGTGATATAAGTTTAATAGTACTGATCTGCAATGAAAGAGGCTTGACACGAATTGTGTTTGAGTTTCCTAAAAGAGCGGCAAAAGGGGCTGAATAAACTGTCCCCAACATCACTAAAAATATTTTTACTAAAATCAAACAGGCTATTTTTTACAAAACGCAGAAAACGTCACTAGAAAAGACAAGTTAAAACCAGGTAAAAGGGATGAAACCCAAACATTTGTATATTCATGGTGAACTGGAAGCTAAATGCATTAAACTTTACAAAGGAAATATTTTCAGTGATGTTAAAAGTCCTAAAGTGTTTTTGTCATTTAGCTTCCCCCTGTAGGATGTTTTGTTAATGAAATTCCACAGAAACCCTTGTTCTACAAATCCCCTAGTAATAATGCTTAGACTCGTAAAAGAACAAGTGAGATTTCTTAAGCCTCTAGACTGCTACCATGGAGCCTTATCCCCCTGAAATCCCCCTAAAATCTCCTTATCTTGAACAAGCCCCTACCATGTCTACATGGTCCACTCTACCCCGACACCCTAATCTTGACCCCGGCCTGATCCAGCCCCTCCTCCCTGAGGCTGTTTCAGAATAACGAATGCACCGCCATCCTGATACCCAGCATGCCGCTGGGCCGTGATGGATGTGCACATCACAGCCACAGTTTACAAAAGCCTCCGTGAATGAAGTGCCGCCACCCCAGATCCTGTCAGCTGAGTCCCCGCGCTGCAGCTCTTAGCGCTGCATGCAGAGGGGCTCCATGCTAGCAACAACTCTTAAAACCTGATAGAGATGGTGGAAAGCCTCATCCATAAATATCAAACCCCTTCTCTCCCTCATAGGCCCCACCGCTAACACCAAAAGCAACCATGGAGGATTTTAGTTCACTCAAGCACTTTATAGGGGTCTTACAGGTAAAAGCTCCGGTGTGAAATTGAAGATGAATTGTCGTCACTGAAGAATGTGAAGCAACGAGGTGGAGAGAGTGATTGGTTATTTTGTTTGTGCAATAAAATTCTTTTTTTTTCTCCACACTCTCTCGTTCTGTAATGCCGTTTGTTCATTCCTCCAGCAACAGGCCGTTAAACTGTAAATCAAACAGGAATCCTGAAGCAGTCAGACGTATCCCTCAAACAACAAAGCCCCCATCATAACCCCTCACCTCTGCACGAACTGGCAGAATATTACATTGACTATCTATTTCATCCCATTCCTAACTCTCCGCTACCCAGAGCGCTGCACCCGGACGGTAACCTGAGCCTTGCCATTATATTGCAACTCCCTGGGCAGGAGTTGTGTTTGCGTAGCTGTGCATGTGCGTGTGTGCGTGCGTGCGTGCGTGTGTGTGTGTGTGTGTGTGTGTGTGTGTGTGTGTGTGTGTGTACCTATGGTGTATACAGAGTAGGAAGTGGTGGATTGAGGAACAGCGTCAGAGCCTAAACTCCAAGATCAGCCACCTGTGTGTTATCAAGGGCAGCCTGATAATCCTCCCTGCCCTGTATCTGCCCTCTTTGCCTTCACACACACACACACACACACACACACACACACACACACACACACACACACACACACACACACACACACACACACACACACACACACACACACACACACACACACACACACACACACACACACACACACACACACACACACACACACACACACACACACACACACACACACACACACACACACACCAAAAACACTCTGGCGTACATGCCGTTTGATCTCATGTCACTGCTGTACTGCTCAACACACTCCTGCAGAACATATCACTCTAACTCAAACAAACTTCAGATGATGAAACGTGATTATCTTTGCAGTCGGTCTGCTTCGATGATCCATTTCTATTGCAGGGAGTTATTATCAAACCCAATCAAAATATTTCTCATGTGTGAATTTGAAGTTCAGAAACATCCACCTCCTTCAGGCAGCAGAGAAAATAAACCCACTTCACTTCTGATGAGGGGGAATTTCTCCCACCGCATAATTCAAACGTATAGAAAAAGCTTGGGAGCAGGTGAAGATGCAAATCCAGAAAATATGAGACCCGGCTGTAAGACTATAATTTCCTCATCAAGAAGAAAGTCATACTGTCACAAGAGCTGCATCAGTCCAAACCACATCTCAACAGGTAATTAGACATCAGCCGTTCCCTCTTTAACCAAACCTACAGCAGGGTCTTTTCAGAGCCCGAACACGCAGGAGCCAACATGTAAACCGCGCGCTGCACCCACAAACCACCTCCACAATTAATTTGAAATGTTTCACTTGCTCCCACCGACCTGTTTTTGCAATTTACTCATGCAAACCTTTCCAAAGGGGGAACTCCATTGCCGAAACATAGGTAAACCTATCCAACAAGGGAGCCCATTCTTTTGAAGGATCACTACATTTCGGGTGTAATTTAATTCCTGCATGCCTCCTGTCCCGTATCACGGCTGCGTGTCTCCGAGGTACAACACCACAGTAAATAATGGCCGGGGGCTCCACCTCTACTTGCCAGGCTGTTATTTCTTTACAGTGGAGAAATCATAAAGGGACTGCAGTCATAAATATACATTCGTCCAACAGGTCTATAAAGACTCCAGAGATGAGAATTATGGCCGTGCAGAGGCGTCTGTATAAATTGAATACCATAAAGCCTGGATATAGGATGACTATTCTTATAGTGAGGTATATCACTGCTCGGTGGGGTGGCTGCAACAATCAAGCAGAGAGAAGTGTTGGAGAAAACAGCTTTAGTGGACAAAGCAGAGGACACACTTTACTTGCAGGCAATCGTAAAAAGAGATTAATTGGAGCGGGGCTTTGGGATATAATTGAAAGAGCAGTAACTCTTGACACCTATGATAAATGCTCACGAGTCAGTTGCTTTAGAATCGATTTTAGATACACTTGTAATCTAGTTGGATTCGTTTTTATAGCTTAAATTCACCTGTTGTTTTGTTTTGTGTTTTAGTGTTTTTACAATCTGAACACTGTTGATTGAAACAAACTGCACACAAACCTTTCAACAGAGAAAACACAGAGGAAGAAGAACTGAAGATCTTGAAAGTTACAAACATTTTAGATTCAGGCAGCTTTTCAAAACCAGACAATGAATGGACAAGAATACGAGAATAAAGCCAAGCAGTCATGTGAGGCTGTACTTAGGCACATGTTGCTTTGAGTTGAATGCTAACATGCTGATGTTTAGAAGGAAGCTTTAATATTTACAATGTAGGCCTACACTATCTTAGTTTAGCCTGCTAGCATGCCAACATTTGCTAGTACAGTACAGCTAATGCTAATGGTATGTCATACATTTAGCAGACAACCAAAGTAGTGTGCATTCTCCGGGGAACATGAATCTTAAAGGATCTTAAATGCAAAATGCACTTTTGCACTTCTTTTATACATGAATATGTGTCCCCGGTGTGTCAGGGAACTCACCAAGTGTCAGAAAACACAACCCTCTCTCTTTTCCTCCATACCCAAATCTCTAAAAACGGGGTTGGAACAGATCTGATACAGACTGATACAGATTTGAAAGTTCTCTGAAGTCAGGAATGAGGAGCTCCGCCTATATGGCCAACCCTCCACCTATCAGGGGAATGAGAGGTTGGGCCACGGCCGGCCATTACTGCTCGAAAGCGCTGGAGACGCTGTAGTACCAACCTGATCTCACCAGAATGCGTGACTCCACCACGACTCCTTTACACCACAATGCGTGGTGGAGTCACGAACTTTGTTACATTTACGTGTCGGCACCACGCAAACAACCCCAATGTAAAGTGAATGAGGCTCCTTTGTCGTGGTGCACACACGCATTTCTACAACGTCCCGCAGTGAGCTTTTATTCTATACAACGTTTTTTAAATCTACTTTATAGCTTGTAGTAACTCACTTATTTGTATTCATAATAATTTTTATTTTTCGTCAGAATGTAAAAATTACATTTAGTTACGAATTTGTGTTCTCAAAAAACAGTGCATTGTGTGTAATGCAACTGTGATTTTTATTAAATTAGTTAGTTTTTAAGGAAGGTCAGAGCTCCAGCTGTGTCAAATAGATTGTTCCCTTTAGTTAACGTTATTTAAAAGATAAAGATCATGTCCCCTGTATTGTATTACGAGCGTCCATTCCCATTGGATAACGGAGAATTTTACACCCGGAAGTAAGTAGCCTATTCTCCTTACTGTCGATTGATTTTACAGTGATATCTGCACTACTCATCGACTAAAAAACACCATATTATCCTTGTTAATTACACAACATTGATTGGTTTGAATTGTGTACAATACTTTTGTATTTTCCCCCTTCGATTCGGAGAAACAAAGATTTTTAGGATGGCCGAAGACACTACACTACCCAGAATCCTCAGCTATCGTTTGGGACTACACCATGTGCTTAGCTTGACAAACCCAGTGATCAGTCCTCAACCTCTGTGATTGGATGCGGGACGTTTACACAGAGCGTCAAAAAGGACTTTGAAATGGAATGAAACCCATAGACGGCACACTATTCAAAACAGGAATCGAACGTGTCCTACCCCCCCTCCTCCCCCCTTAGGTCACAGGCTCCTCCAACAGTGCTACGCAATAAAACAGATACACAGAAAAAATAGTGAAATAGTGCAATAAGAGTCTATATACAAGTGATTGGAATATGATATATTAGATAAATAATTTCTAAGTAGCAGCCAGATGAATGTTATTTCTAAATTCAGGTGTTTAATAATCGTATAGCCTGTGGGATGAAGCTGTCTCTGTGTCTGGTGGTTTTAGTCCGGATGCTGTGGTACCGCCTGCCAGACTGCAGCAGACAGAACAGTTTGTGGCTGGGGGTCTTTTATAATCCTGAGGGCTTTCTTTAAGGTTAACCTGGTATTTTTACTCCACTACATTTATTTGAGTTACTTTACAGATTTGGATTAATGATGTGAAATATAAACAACCCTTAAATCAGACTTTAGTTACACCTGAATGAAATTCAGTGAAGGTGATTGTCAAGTGCCAACAATCAGGCGAGATATTTGATAGTTGGTGCTTGAGAAGACTACATATTTATCTGCAGATCCGTTTAAAGCATATTCATTACTCGTTATTCTCTAATAGTTCATTAAAGACTGTATATAATTGCTATTTTGTACATCCCTTTCAAGATTTCAAGATTTTCTAAGGTTTATTGACATATCATATACACAACAGTGTAGTTATGCAATGAATGAAAAACTTGGGTCACAGGTTCCTCAACAGTGCATTACAAGACATCTATCAATGTGTGTATACTTCCACCATTACACTGTCGTATTCTGCACATTTCTTTAAATAAAGCCTTATTAGTTTGTCTGTTTTGCACATCCTCCTATCAGGCACTAAACTGTTTTATTCTAGATATCATTTGAGTATCTTCTTGATATTTTCTATTCTATATTTATATCATTGACCTTCTACTTTCCCACTATTTTGTATGTACTCTTAATATTTAAATGTTTTCATAAAATATAACACATTCAAAAGTGCTTTACAAAAATGAAAGACATTAAGAAAAAGGCATTTTAAACAGTCATTAAAAAGCAACACAATCTACCTGCATTGCAATTACTCTAAACGTGTAATAACGTGCTTTAACCAGTAGGTGGTTAAAAGGCTGTCAAGTTTACAGTGTTAACAAAATAAAATATACTGCTGTTTCCGGTTTAGTTTACAACGAATATTATTTTGTTATTGTTTTGATATTTGTAACACAAAAGCGATGGAAAAAACCCATAGAAACAAAAAAAAGATGGTCTTAACATGACCCAGCGGTCTCGAAGTTAATAAAAAACAATAATATCAAAACAAAATATTACTACTAACTTTATTGTGAAATTAAAACAGAATGGTAAAAGAATAGTTTCCGGTCTATTCAAAGCCCGATCTCTGTAGATAAATAAATAACTACGACAGATGTGTAATATTTAATGCAGCCAAACCATTTATTACAATGCATGACTTTCAAAGAGTAAAGCAAGCACTGCTGAATAAAGTATGATTTTCTTTTTTACGAAACGTTTTTTTTCATATGGAATGCAGTTGGAGGTCAACCAATCAAAGAGCTTGAGGACTGATCACGGGGTTTGTCAAGCTAAGCACATGGTGTAGTCCCAAACGATAGCTGAGGATTCTGGGTAGTGTAGTGTCTTCGGCCATCCTAAAAATATTTGTTTCTCCGAATCGAAGGGGGAAAATACAAAAGTATTGTACACAATTCAAACCAATCGATGTTGTGTAATTAACAAGGATAATATGGTGTTTTTTAGTTGATGAGTAGTGCAGATATCACTGTAAAATCAATCGACAGTAAGGAGAATAGGCTACTTACTTCCGGGTGTAAAATTCTCCGTTATCCAATGGGAATGGACGCTCGTAATACAATACAGGGGACATGATCTTTATCTTTTAAATAACGTTAACTAAAGGGAACAATCTATTTGACACAGCTGAAGCTCTGACCTTCCTTAAAAACTAACTAATTTAATAAAAATCACAGTTGCATTACACACAATACAAATTCGTAACTAATGTAATTTTTACATTCTGACGAAAAATAAAAATAATTATGAATACAAATAAAATAAAAGAAGACTCCCGTGAGGTACTACAAGCTATAAAGTAGATTTAAAAAACGTTGTATACAATAAAAGCTCACTGCGGGACGTTGTAGAAATGCGTGTGTGCACCACGACAAAGGAGCCTCATTCACTTTACATTGGGGTTGTTTGCGTGGTGCCGACACGTAAATGTAACAAAGTTCGTGACTCCACCACGCATTGTGGTGTAAAGGAGTCGTGGTGGAGTCACGCATTCTGGTGAGATCAGGTTGTGTAGTACATATGCGAGGCCTGTAAGTGGCGCTGTAGTCTGTCACAAAAGCAGCAAAGAAGACTTCCCGCACATGGTTGCCATGGTTGCCATGGTTGCCCTTCTGTTTATTCTCCGCTGTAGCTCTTTTTCTCCCTCCAAGCGTTTGATCCTGCTGCTGTTATTCATTGCAATCCCTCCCTCGCTGTAATTCTCTCCGGTTAGTCCACCAGCAGATGACAAACACCCACCTCTCCGCCTCTTCCAAGAAACGAGGGGACCGTGCGGCAGAGTTTCAGTTAGAGTTTCGCTGGTCAACGCGTCCGTTAAAGTTTAAATCTTCCGGACAAAATTAGAAAAGTGCCGGTCAAAGGTCTTCTTTGTTATTTATTGAGCTTTAAAACAAATGAATAACGACTCTATAATCATATAAGAATAAAACACGGAGGACGGAGATCTCTTTTTCTCCCCCTCTTCTGACAGCCCAGCAGATGATCTCAAAGCGCTGCAGCTCATTTGCATTAAAGCTACATCACAGAATCAACCCCTGCAAAAACAGGGCTGGAAAGAGCAAATAGAGCGAAATGAGGCATGGCTAAAATGCAGGATCTGTTTGGTATTTTTGGAAAAAAACTATATTTATATACTTTATGGCTCTACAATATATTGTTCAAATATAGCATGATAGGTCCACTTTAAGTTATCCATGCAAAAGCTGTAGAATTATTTCAGTGTCCAAGTTTCTGGACCAACAGAACAGTTTTGAATCAATGGACCAATGGTGTTTAAATATCCTTCCTCAATATTGTAAACATAGGCAATTAATATATGTCCCAATGTCCTTCTTGATTTAATGTACAGAGGATAAACATTGGAATTGAATCATTTTGAGAAAACTGTTATTTGTTGTAGTAGACGTGACATTGCTCACTTGTGATTTTCTGATTTGTGAAAGTCCTGCTTTTTTGGTCTTAGTTCCACCTCACATCTTCAGGGCCCTCCCTGGTAAACTGACTCCACTTCCCCTCTTCAGGAGCAAAAGCAGGAATGAAATCTATCGTTTCCAGATCAGTGGAGGAGGGAGAGAGGAGGAATAGCGTGACCTTCTTTGATCCCCTGTGAAGGTCTTCCTCACCCCACCCCCCCACACCTCTGCCTGCCTCCCCCTCCTCTCACGTGCATGTTCTGCCCTGCCAAGCACATGTCCGCAGGTATGAAATTAGAGAGAAAGACATTCAGGGCTTTTGCCTGCACACAATGTCTCCTCTGGTCTCACCTGCCTGTCCTCCTCCTTGCCTCCGCTTATCTCTCCATCCTTATCAGCTCTCACCACATCTGTCAGCATCCATATCTCAAACTAAATGACAGACCTGGAGTGGCACAAAAAGGAGGCAATGATGATCACAATCAGAGAAGAGGATCTACAATTCAGAGGTGCTTAAAACCAAACACACGCGCCGTCTATCCACTTTTGTGCAAATTAAAGGGATATCTATCTTCTCTACTAAAAACCAGGCAGTTGTTCATGCTTAACAAAACGTGTCCTGTAGTTCCTAATCACCTGCTGTGCTTGAAGAAAATCCTGAGGATGCAGAGGTTTTTTTTTGCAGTCTCGCTCAAACATTAAACTGAAGAAATACTGCTGGTTGTAGCTGAAAGAGAAAACATTTATCAGTGGGATCTGGACTGATTGCTTCAACAAAATTCAAAGTTAATAAAGCCCTGCCAGTGTTTAGATAACTCTAAACATATCAAGTATTATTTATCAAAATTGACAGTGCTGATTTTAAGGCTAAAAATGAAAGCCACATTTTGGCCCATGACTGGAACATCCACGTTACACAGGATATTCAATTTGGAATTGATGTGAGTAAAATACATGCTTGTCCACTCCTGTAAATAATTTAACTCTGATGGGTTGGGACTTTTGTTTTTATATCAAACTTCCCAGGACTGTCTTTCAGCTTCATTCACATCATCATAACCTCCATGAAACCATAAAGAAAAAGAGCATTCATAGGGTCTCTCTGTGCCTGTGTAATACCATGAAAAAAGTCACAAAATGTGACCTCTTAGTGCTGTAAGAGCCGGAACATACTTTGAGACCCTTGAGCTTAAGTATTTGTGTTTTCCAGAGGCGCGGCTTAAAACTAAAGGAACAAAGAGTATTTGCAGTCATGTCGGTTGAGTTAGGGATCTCATTTAAGTCCCTTCTTAAGATTTTTATTAGAGATTATTTCCTGATTAACTTGAGTTTTTACTTCCTGTGAACTGTCCTGCTGATTTACTTTTGGAAAACTTAGCCTTTTGTACACTTAATTAGTTTTAATGTGGATTTTAAAAAGCTCTATGGATACAGATTGATATCATTACAATTCATTGTAAAATATTCAACAGTGTCGAACATGGTCACCACAATACACTTCTGCGTATCAATGGATTTATACATCAGAATTAGAAACAACCTGAGCTACAAAATATCAACAACTTCATTTACACTCATTTAACGTCACGACAGCCCTATGCAGAAAAAACAACAAGAAACGATGTAAGGGAAACAGGCCTAAGCTGTCCAATGATTTTGAAGCCTCCGTAAATGTCATTCCCATACAAGAAAAAACGACATTGTGATCATTAAGAGCGGATGTTTTTTTTGCAATCAACAAATCTGTTTTATAATGAAGCCCGCTGTAGTCCACTTACGTATGGCTGCTGGGGTGGGATGACCAATGTGACCTGTGTAAAAGTCAATTATATCCTTTTTAAATAAAAGTAACTTTAACTTTAACACTTATTTTAAGCCAAACTTTGATCTTTAACTAAACCAAACCAAGTAATTGTATTCCGATTTATAATGTTAACCATGTTTTTAAAAGGGTGGTCTTATCAGGCAGACAATATCTTTACCTCAAAATGTGATTTAAGTGTATTTAATGGGAACACTATTTGGTAGGAGACAGTGTTTACCTTTACAAATACATTTTGGATTGAAATATCATTTTAAGTGCAGCTTTAATGAAACACCATCCCATCACTGATGTCAATGAACACTGATGATTCAGGGACAGAAAACCCTGCCTGGAGCTTCCCATCAGACCACCATCGCCGGTAGTGAAACTTCCCCCGGAGGTGCTATCTGTGGTCTCCCTCTAATCTCCCATACTGGGACCAGCAGCTCCCTGCAGAGACCTCCAGAGGAATGTGACAAGTCATGAGACCGCCACCGCTGCATCCCGCCCTCCTGCTCTGCTCCCCCCCTCCGTCATGCACACACTGTGCAACACAACGCTATAAACCGGAGGATATGAGACACAATAGAAGCTGACCCGGGTCACTTGAAATACTCGAGGTGTGTTTGATTTACCACACAAGGTACGATGGCACTGCAATAAAACCGGAAAACCTGTGTGCCAGGCAAGATAAATCAAGAAAAACCTCACATGTACCGCTTTGAATCGAAACACATGTCCTAGGCAGGAATGTGCCTATTTTTAATATTAAAAAATGTGCTGCAAACATTACATAATGATCTGCTATTTCATGGGAGGTGATGATTACTTGCTACATCTCTCATAAATCATCAGCAGCAGTGGGTGGCTGGTGTCAATGTCTCAAGTTAGGCCGTAAAAAGGTCCCGCTCTGCCTGTGGATTTAATCCAACATGACTTTTGCATGTCAGGATTCCATTTGCAGCACAGGACAAAATCTCTTCTGCCGGCTGAGGTCGAGTAAAATAATATGTGGGCAGATTTGGAAATGGAACTGATACGGATCCAAATGGCAGAGGACCGCAGCAACAGCACTGGGCGCTAATGTGTGTGTGTTTGTGCATGTGTCCGAGTAGGGATGTGTGTGTTTGTTCAAGTGTTTCCTTTATATGTGTCCGCACATTCCCTGTAGCAGGAGATCCATCATCTGGCTCATATTACAAAGCAGTGGGGATGCTTGGTCAATTCCGGCTGACGGATGAAAAGAAGACCTAAGATGGCAGCTATGTCAATAACAGGTGCGGCCTGTGCTGACATCTGCCAGCCTCAAACCCTCACCCTCTCACCCCATTAGCTCAGTTTTGTACGCGATACCAACCAGATGTGATCTGCCCACATCTCTCACAGCCCTGACCCCTCACCTTCATCGGGGTCCAATTTTAATTCACTTATTTAGTCGGGTTATTTTAAAATAAGACCGCCATTTAGCTGTTAATAGATGGGAATATTTAGTTACTCATCCTTTAAACAAAATGTTCTCCCTTCCAAACAAGCCCCTAAAATAGCAGCAGTGAGTGGTGGGTACAGTATCTCGCCATAATTAAATTACTTTTGCTGAAATTCCTTCTGTACATTACAGCTTGGACGCGTTTCATGAAAAGTGTTTGCGCAGAACTTCACTTAATTTTCCATTTTTTGGTGGGCTGGACGATGACATTGTAAAGTGTGCGCCCAAAGAAAGTATAAATCAAGAAAACCCCACATCACATAAATTGAAACACATGTTCAATGCAGGCAGGGGCTCATTTAAACATTAAACTAACAAGAAACACTTGTATCCAGTTACAGAACGCGGCACACATGATAATGTATCTCAGCTTTTTCTTAATGCAACTTGTGATATGATGATTATATTTTAAAGAACATCAACCTGGGACGCTCTGCAGAGAAAGTTTAGACTAGGGGTGGTCATGGTAACATTCTTCATATATATGTCACATACCATGATATGATCCGACTCTTAAGAAGTAAAGATAGCGATAGAGCGGGTGATGTGTTAAGTTTCCACCTCCCCATCCTCTCTACACTGTCATTACATGCTGCTATGGATTTACTCCTGTAGCAAATGCAGGACACTGAGCGGAAAGTGCTAATTTTAGGACATACAGCAATAACATGGCCAAAGGTTTTTGGGTTTCAAAGAGTTTTGATTCCATCTGAGGCCACACATAGGCTACTTCACATGCATTACCAGTGGTTCTCAAAGAGAGACCAGGAGGAAAAATGGTTATTTAAAAAAAAAAAAAATCATAATTTGAACAATTATTGATTCGAAAATAACCCATACATCCATCCATCTTCTCCCGCTTATCCGTGGTCGGGTCGCGGGGGTAGCAGTTCCAGCAGAGAGCCCCAAACTTTCTTTTCCCTGGCGACATCAACCAGCTCTGACTGGGGGATCCCAAGGCGCTCCCAGGCCAGCGAAGAGATATAATCCCTCCACCTGGTCCTAGGTCTACCCCTTGGTCTCTTCCCAGCTGGACGTGCCTGGAACACCTCCCTAGGAAGGCGCCCAGGTGGCATCCTAACTAGGTGCCCGAACCACCTCAACTGGCTTCTTTCGACGCGAAGGAGGAGCGGCTCAACTCCGAGTCCCTCCCTGATGACCGAACTTCTCACCTTATCTCTAAGGGAGACACCAGCCACCCGGCGGAGGAAACCCATCTCGGCCGCTTGTATCCGCGATCTCGTTCTTTCGGTCATGACCCATCCTTCATGACCATAGGTGAGGGTAGGAACGAAAATGGCCCGGTAGACAGAGAGCTTTGCCTTCTGGCTCAGCTCCCTTTTCGTCACAACGGTGCGGTAAAGCGACTGCAATACCGCTCCCGCTGCTCCGATTCTCCGGCCCATCTCACGCTCCATTGTTCCCTCACTCGAGAACAAGACCCCGAGATACTTGAACTCCTTCACTTGGGGTAAGGACTCATTCCCTACTTGGAGTGGACAGTCCATCGGTTTCCTGCTGAGAACCATGGCCTCAGATTTGGAGGTGCTGATCCTCATCCCAGCCGCTTCACACTCGGTTGCGAACCGATCCAGTGAGTGCTGAAGGTCGCAGACCGATGAAGCCATTAGAACCACATCATCTGCAAAAAGCAGTGGTGCAATCCTTAGTCCACCGAACTGCAGACCCCCCCCCCACGACTACGCCTCGAAATCCGATCCATGTATATTACAAACAGGATTGGTGACAAAGCGCAGCCCTGGCGGAGGCCAACCCTCACCGGAAATGGGTCCGACTTACTGCCGAGGACCCGGACACAGCTCTCGCTTTGAGAGTACAGAGATTGGATGGCCCTGAGTAGAGACCCCCTCACCCCATACTCCCGCAGCACCTCCCACAGTAACTCCCTGGGAACCCGGTCATACGCCTTCTCCAAGTCTACAAAACACATGTAGACCGGATAAGCGTACTCCCAGGCCCCCTCCAGGATCCTTGCGAGAGTAAAAAGCTGATCCGTCGTTCCACGACCAGGACGGAATCCGCATTGTTCCTCCTCAAACTGAGGTTCGACAATCGGCCTGACCCTCTTTTCAAGTACCTTGGAGTAAACTTTCCCGGGGAGGCTGAGTAGTGTGATGCCTCTGTAATTGGCACACACCCTCTGATCCCCCTTTTTGAAAAGGGGGACCACCACCCCGGTCTGCCACTCCTTCGGTACTGTTTCCGACTTCCACGCAACGTTGATGAGACGTGTCAACCATGACAGTCCCTCAACACCCAGAGCCTTCAGCATTTCCGGGCGGATCTCATCCATCCCCGGGGCTTTGCCACTGTGGAGTTGTTTGACGACCTCAGTGACCTCCCCCCGGGAGATTGGTGTTGATCCCCCGTCATACTCCAGCTCTGCCTCTAATAGAGGGCGGAGTTGTCGGGTTCAGGAGTTCCTCAAAGTGTTCCTTCCAACGCCCCAAGGCACAGCTTGGATGGTTCCCTGCTTCCCCCTCCTGAGGTGTCGGACAGTTTTCCAGAACAACTTTGGTGCCGCCCGAAAGTCCTTCTCCATGTCTTCTCCAAACTTCTCCCACACCCGCTGCTTTGCCTCGGCCACGGATGAGGCTGCTGCCCTTCGGGCCTGTCGGTACCTTGCAACTGCCTCGGGAGTCCCCCGGGATAACAAATCCCTGAAGGCCTCCTTCTTCAGTCGGACGGCTTCCCTGACCACCGGTGTCCACCAGGAGGTTCGAGGGTTACCGCCCCTTGAGGCACCTAGGACCTTGAGACCACAGCTCCCCGCCGCGGCTTCGGCAATAGAGGCTTTGAACACCGATCACTCTGGTTCAATGTCCCCAACCTCCACAGGAATGCCCGAAAAGCTCCGCCGGAGGTGTGAGTTGAAGGCCTCCTGAACTTGGGCCTCCTCCAGACGTTCCCAGTTCACCCGAACTACACGTTTGGGCTTACCAGGTCTATCCAGAGGCTTCCCCCGCCACTCGACCCAACTCACCACCAGATGGTGATCAGTTGACAACTCCGCCCCTCTCTTTACCCGAGTGTCCAAAACATACGGCCTCAGGTCCGATGATACGATAACGAAATCGATCATGGACCTTCTGCCTAGGGTGCTCTGGTACCACGTACACTTATGAGCATCCTTATGTTCGAACATGGTGTTTGTTATGGCCAATCAATGACTAGCACAGAAGTCCAGTAACAAACCACCACTCCGGTTCAGATCAGGGGGGCCGTTCCTCCCAATCACGCCCCTCCAAGTGTCTCCATCATTGCCCACATGTGCGTTGAAGTCTCCCAGCAAGGAGTCCCCTTCAGGAGCCCCATACAGGACTCTTTCCAGGGTCTCCAAGAAGGCCGAATACTCTGAACTGCTGTTGGGTGCATAAGCACACACAACAGTCAGAGTTTTCCCCCCCATAACCCGCAGGCGTAGGGAGGCGACCCTCTCGTCCACTGGGGTAAACTCCAACAACGAAGCACCTAACCGGGGACTTGTGAGTATCCCCACACCCGCCCGGCGCCTCACACCTTGAGCAACTCCGGAGAAGAATAGAGTCCAACCCCTATCCAGAAGTAAGGTTCCAGAGCCGACGCTGTGCGTAGAGGTGAGCCCAACCAGATCCAACTGGTACCGCTCCACCTCCCGCACAAGCTCCGGCTCCTTCCCCCCCAGAGAGGTGACGTTCCACGTCCCCAAAGCCAGCTTCTGCCGCCCGGGTCTGGTCCATCGAGACCCTCCGCTTTCACTGCCACCCTTCTGGCAGCGCACCCGACCCCATCGATGTTTCCCGTAGGTGGTGGGCCCGCGGGACGATATAACCCATACAGTACAGCAGGGATCACCAACTACATTTGTCCAAGGGCCGAAATGTAACCAATAGACACTATCGCGGGCCAGCGATTTTTATATAGCCCAGAATTGTATTGGGGGGGGGGGGGGAGCAGTGGAGCACGCTCAGGCACTGCGGACCACATAAAGCTTAGCAGACTCTTCACGCGAGCGAAGGATCACTTCTAGGCAGGGTTGGGAGGGTTACTTTGTAAATGTCGTCAGTTACTGAATACTGAATACATGCTCTGAAAGTCATCAGAATACAGTTACGTGTCTTAAAAAAGTATTCAGATTACTTTTAGAATACTTTTGGAATACTTTATTTTTCCATAACAGATGGGTATGTTTTGGTGAACAGGAGACACGTATTTTACTGTTTTAATGGCTTATCAAGAGCACAAACACAACATATTGGTGTCATTCTGGACAGCTCTCTCATCTGCACCCCACATAAAAAACATCACCCGGACTGCATTCTTTGTACTGTCTTAAAACCTTTCCTTGGAATATGTTATGAATTGTAAGGTGTCCTTGGGTGCTTTGAAAGGCGCCCCTAAATAGAATGAATTATCATTATTATTATTATTCTGAAACGATGTAATAACTTTAAAAACTTTTTTCAGTCACTTGCCACATGCATTCAGCAGCAGCAGGCCACTCACTTTGATTTGATCCCGTTATAAATGTCATCATTTCGACAATAAATAAATGCTACATAAACGTTATCTTTCACATTTTGTCTAACCATCTCCATTTCTAACTTTCAATATATTTTAAAAGAGATCTCTCTCTCTCATCTGCGTGCGGGGGCGGGGCCTCACAGACACGCTGCATCTCTCTCTCGCTCACAGACACGCTGCAGCGCTGTGCAGTGTGCACACAGTTCTGCCGGTAATGAATATTACATTTTGTGAGGAAACTTTTCCACCAATAATTCCAATAAGTATTCCAAAATGTATTCACTTCAGGTTTACGAAAGTAACTGTAATCAGATTACTCGTTTTTCAAATGTATCGCCAGCTGAATACAGTTAGCCTACTTGATTTTTGTATTCTGATTACGTAACGCCGTTACATGTATTCCGTTACAACCCAACCCTGCTTCTAGGCTACTGTTCCGCAGCTGCTGCCTCTCTGTTGGACTCTGTCTGTAGCGGGGCTACTGCTGTGTTGCGGAGTGCACAAAGCACTCTTCACAACGAAGGATCACTTCTTCTTCAAGGCAGGGAAGGTTTCGCAGTACGCATTCCACTGACTCGCAGCTGCTGCCTCTCTGTTGGACTCCGGTACTGCACCTTACTCACGAGAACGCAGTAACCACTCCGCCAATGCCACAGTCACCCCCGTCGTGCGGGCCGGATGAGAATGTCTGGCGGGCCGGATGTGGCCCGCGGGCCGCCAGTTGGTGGTCACTGCAGTACAGTATAATTACGTCTGGGTCTCTGTGTTTCATTAAAGCTCGGCTCTGTGTGTGTGTGTGTGTGTGTGTGTGTGTGTGTGTGTGTGTGTGTGTGTGTGTGTGTGTGTGTGTGTGTGTGTGTGTGTGTGTGTGTGTGTGTGTGTGTGTGTGTGTGTGTGTGTGTGTGTGTGTGTGTGTGTGTGTGTGTGTGTGTGTGTGTGTGTGTGTGTGTGTGTGGAACAAGCCATTTTGTGTGCGTGCGCGAGCGAGAGAGAGAGAGCGCACCGGTACCGGAAATCGTTGTTGTTAGCTTCTGGTGCTAGCGAGCTACGCTAACGGATATAAGGAGTTTTTTCAACAACAAGGTGGAGGAGAGTCCTCTCCTTTCAGACTGAGAGGCTCAGTGAGCTAAAGGACTCTCTCAGTTTTATCTCAGTGGGTCTCAAACGTTTTGGTCACCATTAATGTAAACAATTATTTCCGAGGCACACATTTATATGATCATTATAGTTATAAAAAAATAAAAGAATAAATTAAAAACAGGTATGAAATACTATATGACATTAAAAAAAGAATAAAGTTTAAAAGGGAGTGATTTGTAAAATATCCATAAAGAAATAGTAAATCTGTTTACAGTTCTGTTTCATATGGATGTTGAGAGATGTATCCATAGATCTCTTCATTTTGCTCTTAAAGTGCACCAGATTGATGCTTTTAACTTCAATATTTAAAAATGTTCCCGGGGGAGTTTGCCCCCGGACCCTATATGTAAGGTCCACACACCACCTATAAAAATAGCACTTTACCCCTGCTTACACCTATATGCCGTGAGCTGATATCGAGCCTTCATTGTAACAGTCGTGGGTACATTGTGTATTTGCGTGGGGAGTGTTGCCGTAGAAAATTCCACTGTAGCGACCGGTACATTAATGGAAAACCCTAAATGTTTGAGCACCCTCTATGAAACGTCAAGCTACCCCACAGCACCCCCAAAATAAATCTCTGGCGCCGCCACTGAGCCTGACTATTGGTGTTGGGGGGGCCCGACTTTTTTTTTTCTCCAAAGGGGGGGCCTGACAGAAAAAGTTTGAGAACTACTGCCCTATACAGATCAAGGCTTTTGGATAAAATAATTGAATGCAGCATATTACTCATTTCAGAAAGTGTTGATTAAATGCACAGTATCTCATTTCTGCCACTAAGAGTCCCTCAATCAAGACAATAGCAAAAGATGGACTTTGGTGATGTCGTGAAGTAACGGGAAATCATGGGAGTTGTTATTCTTATTGTTAAAAAAACACCATTGTCAAAAACCGAACTAAGTTGCATCAGCTGTTCCTAAATTTAGACAAAAATTATTTTGCACCATTATAACTTAAGAAGCATCAGGGTTGCGGAAGACTTCTGGCCAAGCTCAGTGTGCACCGAACGAGGTGAGTATGAGAAAGTGGAGACATCTGTAGTCATGTTTGGTTACCTGACATATAGTAGAATATATCCTCTCTCTGTTCAAGGTTGTCTGAGTAGTAAACTTAGGCTGCTACAAGCCAAGTTATATCAAGCAGCTAGATGCTAGCTTTTTCTGCTTTTTTATCTCTTAAGCTTTAAAGGGCTTTTAATGAGGTTGAGGAGTGCAGCTCAGACAAACTAAAACAATGGCTCAAAATCGCTTTGTGTCCCTCAAGGATTGTGACCACAAGCAAACAAGTGTATATTCCTTGTATAAATGAAGTATTGATATTATAGAATATCTCATCCGTGCCCCAACATCTTGGCATGTGGAGACGGGTTTCGATCTAACAGTAGTTCATGTTAAATCAAGATTGTGTTGACATGAGAACCGTGCAAAACCATTTTGTTAGTTTCCTTAATGAAGATGGAAACGTTACAGAATTGGAGTGACAGTGGAGCAGTTTGGGCAACCTGCAGTCTGGGAATAAATGTGCTTGTGGCTGATTATCATCTGTTAGCAATCAGTCCTTCTGAATATTTGCTGATTTTTCCCCCCCTGAGCTTGAATATCTGCCAGAGACGCTCCATCTGGATCACACTGTCAGTGTCAGGAGACACTTTGCTCCAACTTGCAGACACTTGAGCAGCCTATCTGTGTCTCAGCTGCCAGAACCCCTTCTTTGAATCAATGTTTGTGGTATGAGAGTGTGAACTGTCCTGTACTTAAAGATCTCCTATCATGCTATTATTCGGCATACTATGGGTCTCAGATATATTAAGATATATAAAAAACATGTCTATGATGTCTTTTGCTCAAAATACTAAACAGATCATGGATTTCAGACATAAAAAAAATAGGAATAGGAAAAAAAGAGAAGGGGGAGCTTGTGCTGAGTATCTGATCAGGAGAATTCGACCCAGATACAGCTAAATGCTGCTGTGATTAAACGCCATATCATCTTCAAAACCACATTAAGGTTTATTTCTGAAACAGTATGGAGCTCAAATGCTTTCTCTCTCGCGGGTTTACCACAAGGTTAGTACCTTTTTATATCCTGATTTTTTACAAATACTCTCTCCGGTACAGGTTGGCTCTGAGTGTTAGCGATGCTTGCTAATGTGAACCACGACCATATTACTTCCAAAACAAATCGTGCTTTGTTTCTGATAGCGACATTTCTGATAGGGCGGTGGGTCTAAAGCCAGCCCACATTTCCGATATTACGTCATATCGGCAGCAAATCTGGATCAGCTCCGTTGTACCCCCGTTTTAGAGATTTGGGTACAGAGGAAAAGAGAGAGGGTTTTATTTTCTGACACTTTGTGAGTTCCCTGACACACCGGGGACACATATTTATGTATAAAATACATCAAAGAGTGCATTTTGCATGAGACCTTTAAGTCTGAATGCATGCATGTTTGGTCCTCTTTTTGTACATACTGTACACTTTACGTCGATAACCTCTAAGGAATTCAGTCAGCTCGATCGACTGTGACTTCTCAATGTGAAGACAGATCAGTGTGCAAACCAACACTTTCACAGCTGCTCCACATGCCAACCTCTGGAGCTCCACTGGTGGATATTTGTGTGAGCGATTGTTTGGCAAAGCAGCACAGAAGCACACAGAAAAACACAAACAAGCTCCTTGTCAGCAGCTGAACGACTAACAGCTTTATTATCATCTCACTCTCCTTCAGTAGAAATACTTTGGTAAAGACTCATTGGGTGATTTTGGTGGCAAAACACTTGAAATGTAGACAGAATTATCTTGCTGATTCTAGTTTTGGTGTCTCTTCGATTTTTACAAAATTCTTCCCTAAATTAAATTAAGTTATAAATTGAGTCCTGCACTCTAAGCTAATAAAAAAAAATCAAAAGTCAAAAGGATGTGCTACACAGTATCTAAGTGTTATGATGTGAGGTGCAGGTGAAAGAACGATACGTGGAGAGAGGGTTTTCTTGCAAAAATAAACAGGCGTTTTATTCTTAGCCTTCCACATTATTCCACAGAAACACAAACTGCATGCCTGGTGCTGCATTCACCAGCAAGGAACAAAAACGAATGCCCTTCCCCTCTCTTCCCAACCACATTTATAGGAGACGGCCCGCCTTCCCACTCCAACCTGGCCAATCAGGTCATGGTTCTAAAAGCAGAGTGAAGGCTTAAATACAAAATTAAACACTGTTGTCTACCTTTAATAAAACCCTAAAGGCTTAAGTAAATTCATTATTGCATCGCTATAAATATGATATCTTAAACAACAACAAGGTCTGCTTAAAACGGATAGTTTTTAACTTAATTGACACTCATAAAATCACACATTTCCCTGACCAATCGCGTCCAAGACTCCGCCTACTCATGTGGCACATATAAGGAGTACTTTGGAGGCGTGCTCCCTCTTTGAGCACTGGGACAAGATGGCCTCCAGGTCTGAACAAAGGAAATGGTGATTACTTGGTGCTTGTGTGTTTTACAGACTGACAAATGAATTTAGATGCATTTTATTAGTTTGTCTATGTAAACTGTTTTTATAACTTTAACTGAAATAAAGGCAACTCAGAACAAACATGTACTACCTTTCTTAACAAACAAATAGTTAAGACCAACATGTTAGTGAGGGAGTGTGTGCGCTTCCTCACATTTCACACCTCCTCCCCCTCTGGCTTGCACAGGTCAGGCAAACGAGAAAGATAGTCAGCGATAAGATTGTTCTTACCGGGACAATACTGTATGGTGAACTGGTATGGCTGGAGGGCTAGGCACCAACGTAGAATCCTTGCATTCTGATGCTGCTTAGATTGCATCCACTTCAAAGGTCTGTGGTCTGTCTGCAACACAAACTCTCTTCCAAGAAGGTAATACCTCAATGAATCTATAGCCCACTTTATAGCCAGTCCCTCTCTTTCCACCGTAGAGTACTTTTTTTCCTGGTCAAACAGTTTCTTACTCAGGAACAGTATAGGCTTCTCTTCGCCAGGCTCTCCTTGGGCTAGCACTGCTCCTAGTCCAACACCAGAGGCATCAACTTGCACAAGAAATTGTTTTGTGAAGTCCGGGCTCTGCAACACAGGAGCTTGACAGATCTGCCTCTTTAATGCCTGGAAGGCATTTTCACACTCATCATTCCACACCACTTTAGTGGGAGATTTTTTTTGTTAGATCAGTAAGTGGGGCAGCTAATGTAGCAAAGTGGGGAATAAACCTTCTGTACCACCCCACCAGGCCTAAAAAGGACATCACTTGCTTCTTTGTCTGGGGTCTGGGTATTACCTGTATGGCCTTTACCTTCTCCACTTGTGGTCGTACTTGCCCACGTCCAACCAGGTATCCAAGGTATTTCACCTCCTCTTGAGCCCAGGAACACTTGTTGGCATTCAGGGTCAGCCCGGCTCCCTGTATCTTGCCCAACACAGCTTTAAGATGCTGCAGATGTTCTGCCCAGGATTCACTGTAGATTACCACATCATCTAGGTAGGCTGCTGCAAACCTGGTACAATCATTAAGAACAATGTCCATTAATCTTTGAAAGGTTGCAGGCACTCCATGAAGACCAAAGGGTAGTACAGTGTAATGAAACAAACCCATTCCTGGAATCTGAAAAGCTGTATACTCTTTGCAGGCTGGCTCAAGAGGCACCTGCCAGTAACCTTTACAGAGGTCTAAAGATGTGATGTACTTAGCTTTCCCCAACTTCTCCAGTAGCTCGTCAATACGCGGCATTGGGTATGAATCAAAACAGGAAATGCTGTTCAGCTTCCTCATGTCCGAGCAGAATCGAGGTTCAGTGGTGTTTTTCTTAGGAACAAGCACTATAGGATTTGACCACTCACTTCTAGATGGTTCAATGACTCCCATGTCCAACATCAACACCACCTCCTTCCTCAGTGGTTCCATCATTCTTTCAGGAATCCTGTAAGGCCTCAGGCGAACAGGTTTAGTGTCCTTCAATATAATGTTATGCTTTATCACATCAGTGCGTCCAGGTTTTTCTGAGAACAATGCTGGGAAAGATTGTTTAAGCTCACCCAGTTGCTGCCCCTGATCCAAACTCAGATGCTCCGGAGGGGCCTGGGGTTTACACTTCTCTCTGTGCGGCACCATGTCAGCCTCCTCTGTTTCCAACGCATCCTCTTCTTCCAGCTGGACATCTTGGATCATCAGAACATGTTCTCTACCTGCCGTCTGGTTTTTCTTGTCATGATACTCTTTTAAAAGGTTTACATGCAACAACTGTTTGCACTTTCTTTTATCAGGACAGATAATTTCATAGGTCACAGGGCCTGCCTTTCGGGTTACTGTATAAGGGCCTTGCCACTTGGCTAGTAACTTACTTGGCCCTGTAGGGAGCAGTATCAAGACTTTCTGGCCAGCTTTCAGCTCTCTTTCTCGAGCACGTTTGTCGTACCACACCTTCTGCTTATGTTGAGCTTCATGCATGTGTTCTTTGACCGTTTCTCTGTAACTGTCCAGTTTGTCTCTCATCTGCAGAATGTAAGAGATGATGCTGTTGGTTGTTGTTGCCACTGCCTCACCAGCCACCCAGTTCTCTTTCAGCACGTCCAAAGGGCCTCTGACCTGTCTGCCATATAACAACTCAAAAGGGGAGAAACCAGTTGAAGCCTGTGGCACTTCTCTGTATGCAAACAAAAGGAATGGCAACCATTTATCCCAATCTTTGCCAGTATCATCAATACATTTTCTCAACATTTGTTTCAGTGTACCATTAAAACGTTCTACCAGACCATCAGTTTCAGGGTGGTATGGAGTTGTTCTGATCCCTTTAACCCCAAGTTGCGAGTACAGTGACTTCATCAGATGGGACATAAAGTTGGTACCTTGATCTGTTAAGATCTCTTTAGGGATGCCCACTCTAGAGAAGAGCTCTACTAAACACTGCACTATATGTTTGACCTGAATGGAACGCAATGGATAGACATCTGGCTATCTGGTGGCGTAGTCACAAATAACTAGGGCAAACCTGTGACCCTTGCTACTTTTTGGCAGAGGACCAATTATATCCATGGCTATTCTTTCATAAGGTACACTCATTATTGGTAATGGTTGTAGAGGGGCTCTGTTTGAAAGTTTCGTAGGAGCCACTACCTGACACTCATGGCATTCGTTCCCCTCTCTTCCCAACCACATTTATAGGAGATGGCCCGCCTTCCCACTCCAACCTGGCCAATCAGGTCATGGTTCTAAAAGCAGAGTGAAGGCTTAAATACAAAATTAAACACTGTTGTCTACCTTTAATAAAACCCTAAAGGCTTAAGTAAATTCATTATTGCATCGCTATAAATATGATATCTTAAACAACAACAAGGTCTGCTTAAAACGGATAGTTTTTAACTTAATTGACACTCATAAAATCACACATTTCCCTGACCAATCGCGTCCAAGACTCCGCCTACTCATGTGGCACATATAAGGAGTACTTTGGAGGCGTGCTCCCTCTTTGAGCACTGGGACAAGATGGCCTCCAGGTCTGAACAAAGGAAATGGTGATTACTTGGTGCTTGTGTGTTTTACAGACTGACAAATGAATTTAGATGCATTTTATTAGTTTGTCTATGTAAACTGTTTTTATAACTTTAACTGAAATAAAGGCAACTCAGAACAAACATGTACTACCTTTCTTAACAAACAAATAGTTAAGACCAACATGTTAGTGAGGGAGTGTGTGCGCTTCCTCACACTAAGATTTCACAAAAACTGTTCAACTCTGAGATGAGAAGAGTTCAACAATTGATCGTATGTAAGGTTGCTTTTAGTAATTATAGAACTCTTCATTAAATCCAAAAACACAGCAACATGTTTTCCCCAACAGCACATACAGTAAACAGAAATTCAGGTTTCGAACAACCTCTCTTTTTAAATTATAGTTATTTTAATCATGATTTTATTGTTTGTTACTCCTACGATCTGGCATCGAAATTACTAAAGAAGAAACACAATAATTCAGAGGATCAGACAGGTTTTGTAAAAAGCCCTAAGGTTAGCTATTTTAAGACGTCAATCATACTTAACCAAGCTCTCGAAAACAATGCTAGGCTGTTCGGCAACTTGGCTCAACAAGAGGCCATTTAATTTCATTTAATTTCAAACCTTTATTTATACAGATAAATCCCATTGAGATCATTGATCTCTTTTTCAAGGGAGACCTGCTCAAGTAGTTCCACATGAAACATAAAAAGACATAAACAGAACAACAAAAGGACATCATACAGCATCATTTACATAATTATCCACATAAGCAGGTACCAATAGCTTCCGATTGACTAACATCCAACCGAGCTTTAAAAACATTTAGTGGCACCAGATTGTTCAGTTTCCATTTAAATTGCAGACTATTCCAAGACAGAGGAGCTGCGCATCTAAAAGCAGTCTTCCCTAAGACAGTCCTAGCAGTTGGCACATTTAATAAAACCACAGCATTCGATCTCAGGCAGTAGCCACTTACAATTCTCCGAGAGATCAGGGAGCAGATATAAGATGGAAGTTTCCCTAACATGGCTTTGTATATAAAAATGTACCAGTGACTGAGCCTCCGTACAGTTAGCGAAAGCAAACCAGCCCTTGCATACAGGGTACAGTGATGGGTTAATGCTTTACAGTTTGTCAGCCATGATTGAAACTGCAGGTCACACTAAACACGCTGGTCCAAAAAGACTATATTCCATACACAATAATTACCCAAAAAAACTGGTGTGAAGAATATTTTGTTTCTGAGCATCACAAACAATATAATTCGAGTTTTTGTCATGTTGCCATGCAGTCCAATAAACGTCTCAAAGAGTCATATCAGTCGTTTATTTGTACGCATTTCATTCGAGAGTAGAGTCAACAATAAAGTGACCAGCTCATCCGGAGGTAAGGGTTTAAAAATGTGTTATTCCTATGATGTTAGCCTCAGTAAAATGATCCTTTAAAGGACAGATGTAAAACTGAAGTATATACCAAACAGTGACTGGATGCAGAACCTATACTACTGGCAGACAGGATAGCATTCCTCCTCTCTCCGCACTGTAACGTGTTTAGACATCTGCAGCAGGGTGGGATTATCCATCAGACTCAAACACTGTGCCTATCTCTTCATCAGCACATTGAGAAAACATCAAAACATCACAGTATCTCAGACCTCACCTGCTCACACCACCCAGCACGGTCAACAAAGTCCATGAATGTGATTAAGCTCTGGCTGACAGCTGGACCAGGACACCAGTGAAACTCTGGTTACGTTTTCTTCTTTATGGACAAAGGGCAGGGAAGAATAATGTGCGAATGATGCGGGTCTCTTTCTTTTCTGGTGGTGTGTTTGGAGTTATGCATCTCGTAGATAAGAGGCAGGGATGTGAATGTGTGATGATTAAAGAGAAGGATCCTATCTGCAGAAAGGGTAACTACGTGTGTTTGTGTGGCTGTGTGTCGGGAAGGCGGGCTCACATCCTGTTTGATAACCTAAGACCCTGACACACACTGCACCACCATCCAACATCAGGGAAAGTATAAATCAAGTTGTTCTGTATGATTTATTTTTAGGACTATAAGAAAAGAGCAGTAGAGAGAACAGAACATATCTGATGCAAATGAAGGAGGAATAAAGATAAAGACTGGCTTGTTATAACCCTCAAAAACCCTTATGCCGTAATTATGCTGCATTGGAAGTTCTGCTTGATTGAACTCAGCTTGCTTTTGGTACCTCGTCCTTTCGTCTATTTTCCACTACATATTCGTCATTTACATATATACAGAGTTGATTGAATTGAATTAAAAAATAACTTTAGAGTACTGAGAACCTCCACATTAAGAAGCAACCCCTCAGGTCTGCTACACGTGGATTCATCTTCCTATTATACACACATGCATTTCCAAACATTTGGACTACCTATGTTGCAAATGTATTATCTTTTCAATGTACACACGGCATCTATTGCACGTCTGTCCGTCCTGGGAGAGGGATCCCTCCTCTGTTGCTCTCCCTGAGGTTTCTCCCATGTTCCCTTTAAACTGTGGGTTTTCTCCGGAAGTTTTTCCTTGTACGATGTGAGGGTCTAAGGACAGAGGGTGTCGTATTGGCATACTGATATTCTGTACACACTGTGAAGACCACTGAGACAAATGTAACATTTGTGATATTGGGCTATATAAATAAACATTGATTGATTGATTGATTGATTGATTGATTGATTGATTGATTGATTGATTGATTGATTGATTGATTGATTGATTGATTGATTGACGTCTATCTGCGGTCAGACTTTCAGTTTAATATAAGCCGCAGTGAAAGTATAACATTCTGAAAGTCTCTTCTGTACTGTCTTCAGTTTTCTCTTTTTGGTTCAGAACAAAAAAAGAGATGTATCTGTTAGATGCAAGTGGACTTTCAGCCCTACTGGGGGCGCTGTCAGCACGTAGAGTGACCAGAACCTCGATCCAAACCACCAGACCACAACATGACCAGCATGAATAAACCCAGTCTAAAGTTCTGTGTGAATATGCAGCCCATGTACAGTATGTATATGCAGTTATTCAAGTGTGTGTGTCTGCGTGTGTATGTGTGTTGATGTGCAGGATATATGCCCAAGCAAACACGCGCCACACACATAGCCCACCGTGGGTGATAGCTCATGCTTAGTGGAGGAGTATTAGTTACAGGATTGAGAAATTATTTGATTATAAAATAGCGTTCACAGTGTGATCTTAGGCAACTCATGCCAGCTCCTGGCAATATGTGCCAGCAGGCTGAGCCCTCTGTGTGTGTGTGTGTGTGTGTGTGTGTGTGTGTGTGTGTGTGTGTGTGTGTGTGTGTGTGTGTGTGTGTGTGTGTGTGTGTGTGTGTGTGTGTGTGTGTGTGTGTGTGTGTGTGTGTGTGTGTGTGTGTGTGTGTGTGTGTGTGTGTGTGTGTGTGTGTGTGCGTGCAACGGGAAAAGTAAAAAAAGGGAGTAAAGGTGAGATAAAAAAATGGTGTTTGCATGTATATACATAAACATCTAAGTGTGTTTAATGATATGCGAGAATGTGTGTGAGTGTGTGTGTTTGTGTAAGTCTGTATATTGGCAAAGGAAAAGCAAAGGGGGAAAAGGGGAGTCAAGGCTAGATAAAAAATTGTGATTGCATGCATTTACAGAAAAAAAAAGTGTGTGTGTGTGTGTGTGTGTGTGTGTGTGTGTGTGTGTGTGTGTGTGTGTGTGTGTGTGTGTGTGTGTGTGTGTGTGCGTGCGTGCGTGCGTGCGTGCGTGCGTGCGTGCGTGCGTGCGTGCGTGCGTGCGTGCGTGCGTGCGTGCGTGCGTGCGTGCGTGCGTGCATTCCTGAGAGGAGTGGATCAAAGCCTCTGACACCCCAGGCTGTGTCCTCCTGAGGGAGCCGGCTGTCAGATCTGGGATCAGAGATCAGCGGCGTCTGTCCTCCTCCTCTCGCTCTCTGTGGGGTCTGTCACAGCAAGTTAGCACTTAGCCACAGGCACAGATCTACAATCAGATTAGGCTCTCCCAAAATAATAACTGTTACGACTGTCGGCAAGGATTATACCGTCCGGAGGAAGAGACGCCAAGGATAGAGAGCTGTTCAATTTTTCAGTTTTAAAGGATCAGGTCTGTTAAAGCTGTTGTAGCCTCACGGAGCAAAAAACAAACACCTGTTAACAAGCCAATGTTAAACCGGCCCGGCTAAAATAACTGGATGGCCTACCTGCCTGTCAGCCTTCCATCTGTGCACAAACTTATCTCATGCCCTCATTGGTCATGTGTGTGTTGGAGGAGGGGCTCTGTATGGAAGTAACAGATTTCTTCCGGCTGTGTATTTTCAAATTCTAGCACACTCGAGCTGGTTTCTCCAAAATTACTTACCCCACCTTTAAGATATAGCTTTCCGTTTGCTATTTCCTGGAAAGCTGTCACGTCATCACTGCTACAGCAAAAGCAATAATGTTTATTTTATTGGCTGTTATTTTTTAAAGTAAAAATGCAAATAAATGTTGACTTTAACGAGATGTCTTCTAAGAATAATGTTTATATGTGACTATCATTCAACTGCGAATGAATTTTGGAGGAAACATGACGCCACCAGGTTTGGGTTTCGTGTCAACATAAGGAAACTTTGATAATTAACATATCTGGAGAGTTGTACACTGTTTATACTGAATGTGTCAGTCAAATGTTCAAACCACATTTTCCTGTTTTCCTACAAAATCCAAAACGAAACCTGTTTATGGTAAATTATTGACATATACCAAAACTGCAATATTTCCCAAAATGAATTCAAGTTGCTTTAATTGCCTTAACCCTCCTATTGTCTTCGTGTGTCCCCCCCCCCCCCCCCCCTTACTTTGGTGTTTGCGGTCATGTATTGCGTGTGCCAGGTGTGATCCATGTGGGGGGATGGGTGTGAGGATCTGCAGTACTTCCTCCTTCTTTTTCCCCTGTCTGTTTGTCTGTGTGTATGTCTTCCTGGCTGCGAGTGGCTACCTACATTCCGATTCCCGCCAACTCACCTCCGCTGCTGTTGTTCATCTCACTGATTGCCACTAATCACCTGCACCTGCTTAAAACCCTGGTTCCCATCCTCAGACTTCGTCAGTTCTTCGTTTATTCTTCAGTGGTAAGCTATCGTCCAGGCCTACTAGTGTTTTTCCTAGTGAGTTTTTGATGCTCCTTGTGAAAGGAAATTATTTCCTATGCTTGTTTTTCCTGTTCCAGATCCACATACTCCAGCCGCTCTGCCTGCCACGTCCAGCCTCCCCTCCTGGTCAGGCAACACGTCTTCCCTCTACGAGCTCTTCGTCAACTCCTTTTCAGTGTCGTGGACAAAATAAAGCCTTTTTTTTACACTTCAGCACTGTCTCAGTTTTAGTGCTTGCATAGCGGGTTCTCATCTCCAGTCACTTCTCGGGAAACCTAACAGAAGAACAGGCCGTTGGTTCCCAGCTGAAGTCAGGAGGAGAGCAGAGTGAGTGTCTCTCCAGATCTTCTGACAGCGACGGACATGCTGCTGGACTGCTAGTTCTCTTTCCTCTTCAGGGAACAGGGGCGGCTGGTACCCTAAAGGGGCCTCAAACGGGGAGAGACCAGTAGCAGAACAGGTTAGGGCATTATGAGAGTACTCAACCCAGGGAAGATGGGTGCTCCAGGTCGAGGGGTTACGGTCAACGATGCAGCGGAGGGCTGATTCCAGGTCCTGGTTGGTTCGCTCAGTTTGACCGTTTGACTGGGGATGATATCCGGATGTTAAACTGACAGAAGCTCCCAGGGATTGACAGAACTCCTTCCACACTCGAGAGGTGAATTGAGGGCCGCGTCAGAGACTATGTCAGAAGGGATTCCATGTAGCCGGAAAACATGTACAGAGAGGAGTTGGGAGGTCTCCAGGGTTGAAGGGAGCTTAGGAAGAGCTACAAAGTGGGCAGACTTAGAGAACCTGTCAACAATGGTGAGACTTGTGGTGTTACCCTGGGAGGGAGGCAGGCCGGTAACAAAGTCCAAGGCGATGTGTGACCAGGGACGACTAGGGATGGGTAGAGGCTGGAGCAATCCTGCTGGTGTTTGGTGGGAGGACTTACTCCTAGCACAAGTGGGACAGGAAGAAACAAACTCCTGAGTGTCCTTGTTGACAGTTGGCCACCAGAAGTGTCTCTTAAGAAAGGACCGTGTGCGGTTTACTCCGGGATGGACGGTGCACCGTCTCATGGACGTCAGGCGCCGGGGCAGGGGCTTACAGTATCTGGTGGACTGGGAGGGTTACGGCCTTGAGGAGCGATGCTGGGTCCCTCGCTCCCGAGTGCTGGACCCTGTGATGATAAGGGCCTTTCACAGGGCTCATCCAGACAAGCCTGGTGGTCGCCAGGAGGCTCCCTTCTTTTTCCCCTGTCTGTTTGTTTTGTCTGTTTGTCTGTGTGTATGTCTTCCTGGCTGCGAGTGGCTACCTACATTCCGATTCCCGCCAACTCACCTCCGCTGCTGTTGTTCATCTCACTGATTGCCACTAATCACCTACACCTGCTTAAAACCCTGGTTCCCATCCTCAGACTTCGTCAGTTCTTCGTTTATTCTTCAGTGGTAAACTATCGTCCAGGCCTACTAGTGTTTTTCCTAGTGACTTTTTGATGCTCCTTGTGAAAGGAAATTAGTTCCTAATCCTGCTTGTTTTTCCTGTTCCAGATCCACATACTCCAGCCGCTCTGCCTGCCACGTCAAGCCTCCTCTCCTGGTCAGCCCAGCTCCACGTCTTCCCTCTACGTGCTCTTCGTCAACTCCTTGTCAGTGTCATGGACAAAATAAAGCCTTTTTTTGATACTTCACCACTGTCTCAGTTTTAGTGCTTGCATAGCGGGTTCTCATCTCCAGTCACTTCTCGGGAAACCTAACAATGGGCACATAAGGGGGGAACACATCTAGAGTGTGTGTGTGTGTGTGTGTGTGTGTGTGTGTGTGTGTGTGTGTGTGTGTGTGTGTGTGTGTGTGTGTGTGTGTGTGTGTGTGTGTGTGTGTGTGTGTGTGTGTGTGTGTGTGTGTGTGTGTGTGTGTGTGTGTGTGTGTGTGTGTGTGTGTGTGTGTGTGTGTGTGTGTGTGTGTGTGTGTTTTATCTGATCCGGATGGTTACTAATTCCTTTTCTTTATGGGGACCGGGAACACCATGGGTGTTACAAAGTTGACTAAATCATCCAAAATGCAATGAAAGTGGTGATCCGCAATTTCATATGTTCAAATGTCTACTATGAAGGATATCATAAAGCCTTAATGCAATAGAATGTAAAACAAAAAAGCTATGATTGATGAAAGTAGTAAATCGGTCAGATTTCACCTGAAGACAACAGGAGGGTTAAACCAAAACCACAAGTAGTTAAGCCTACACAGGGTGAGACGTTGATGTCTTGGGGACCATTTTCCTCTAACTTGTCATTTCTGTCTAACTTTTCTTTCACTCCAAGAATTGTGCCAATGCCATTTATGTTTATTGTTGGCATGTTATATTACTTTTTGCGTTGATTAGCACACAGTTCTTACCAGACGATGCAGACGCTAACAGCTAAAAAGACCCGGCAGAACTACCCACACAGCTATATCACAACATTAATTGGAAATAAGTATTGTAAAACTATGGCAATAAGCCTCAAACTAATCTGCATCTGTCGACTGGAATATATTTTGTATGTGTCAGGGTAAGATCACATTCATTGTGTAATAATGGCAAGCGGCAATAGGTCATTGGAAAACGTGATTTGCCATTACAAACATGAAACAGGAAGCAGCAAAAGTAGTTTGGTAAATGGATTCCTCATTGCATAGGAATCACGTATGTGCAAAGTACATTTAGCAGATTTAAGTTCAGGCATTAGGTCCGTCTCTAAACTTTCTTGGTTATAAAGTTTACAGTCTCTGCCAAATAAGTTTGTTTATTACAGATACAAGTTTCTCAGTCTTTGCGCTAATGTTTCTTGACCAGTCTGACTTCTTTTCCGAGATTTTGCAGCGTTACCACCTTTCAACTAAACAATAAATCAAATCAAATCAAGTTTTATTTATATAGCACATTTATAAACGGTTTTTGGTCGAGCCAAAGTGCTGTACATATAATAAAAATAGCCTACAGTGGAGACACTTTACAGCTAATACAATAGCACAGATTGTTCAGAATATCAGTATGAGAAAAACGACACCCTCTATCCTTAGACCCTCACATCGTACAAGGAAAAACTTCCAGAGAAAACCCACAGTTTAAGGGAAAAAACTGGGAGAAACCTCAGGGAGAGCAACAGAGGAGGGATCCCTCTCCCAGGACGGACAGACGTGCAATAGATGCCGTGTGTAAATCGAAGAGATAATACATTTTACAGCATATAGACCGAATGTTAGGAAATGCATGTGTCTGTAATAAGAAGATGAATCCACGAGGATGTCAGCTACAATCCTGTGGAAGCCATCAGGGAAGCAGCATGACGAGACCCAAGGCAGGACCGCAGAGACAGGTTCAGCCACGACCCGAAGTCCATGACGTAATCCAGAACTCAGGATGGAGGATCCAAGACACAGGACTACAGCAAGAGGATCAGCCTCGACTCCGGATCCCGGCGTAGATATAGATACAAAACAAGAAAAAATATTTGGCTGGGTTAATCGGAACAAGAGAATACACAGACACAGACAGAGAGGGAAAAAGTCATTGGATAAAAGTTATTCTTGATAACCCTCTAGAAAGATCTCATGAACTTCCCCACTCAATCTATCAAGACCCGAGCAGTTCTATTGAATATAGGTAAGAAACAGAGATAGAGAGCACAACAACCTATCTCTTCATCAGATGCACTCCCCCGCTTATCTAAGCGACTCTGTACCCCGTTACCCTTTACAAGGCCATAGACCAGCAGAGGGAAAAGGGGGGGTGGGTAAGGGTAAGGATTTTTAAGAATAAACCGCAAGGGTCTAAAGGGAAAAAGATGAAATAAAAGGTACTATATTTTAAGTAATCCTATCTACTATTCCTATATTTGAATAATGTATAAACTATTTTAAAAATACTTTATGAAATCCTATGTTATGTTATAAATATTAAAATAAAGAACTAAATGAATAAATGAATAAATGAATAAATGAATAAATGAATAAATGAATAAATAAATAACTAAATAAATGAATAAATAGATAATTAAACAAAAGCCAAAGAGAAAGAGTGAGTTTTAAGTGTTGATTTAAAAAACCCCAGGGTCTGGGCTGACCTCACATGGAGGGGCAAAGTATTCCAGAGCCTAGGGCCAGCCACTGGGAAAGCTCGATGCCCTCAGGTTTTAAGCCTGGTCTTAGGCACTATCAACAACAGCTGATCAGCCGACCTTAAGGCTCTGCCTGGGGTGTAGCGATGAAGGAGTTCGGCTATACTGTATAGGCAGGAGCCTGCCCATTTAGGGCTTTGAAAACAAATAAAAGGAGTTTAAAATCTATTCTGAACCGAACTGGAAGCCAGTGCAATGAAGCCAGGATTGGGGTGATATGGTCGCGCTTTTTATGGCCAGTAAGAAGACGTGCAGCTGCATTCTGAACTAGCTGGAGGCGTCTAATTGAGGCCTGATCCATACCCACATACAGAGCATTGCAGTAATCCAGTCTCGAGGTAACAAAGGCGTTAATAACCTTTTCTAGGTCTTTAAAAGATAAAAACGACTTGGTCTTAGCCAATAGTCGTATTTTGAAAAAGCAGGTCTTGACCACAGTGCTGACCTGCTTATCAAATTTAAAGGCGCTATTGAAGGTCACTCCAAGGTTCATAACAGCGGGGAGGATATTTTTATTATATATATATATATATCAACCGGGGAGACTATTGGTTGGGGTCCAAAAAAGATGACCTCGGTCTTACTCTCATTAAGGGTGAAGAAATGTTGGCTCAGCCAGGACTTAATCTCCATTAAGCAGTCCTTCAACTGCTGTAGTGAATTGGCATTTTGATTGAGAGGCAGATAAATCTGTACATCATCAGCGTAACAATGGAAGGGGATATTATGTTTTGTAAGAATTGAACCTAGGGGCAGTATGTACAATAGAAAAAGGATGGGGCCCAGAATCGAGCCTTGGGGAACCCCACAGGTAAGAGGGGCTTTGGCAGAGGAGAAGGCACCTAACTGCACTGAGAAGCTACGGTCCGTCAAATAAGACCTGAACCATGCAAGGGCAGAGCCTGTAATGCCTGCGGACTGTTCAAGCCGTGACAACAGGATACTATGATCCACAGTATCAAAGGCAGCAGTTAAATCTAACAGCACCAAAACAGCTGGGCTGCCTGAATCGGCAGCTAAGAGCAGATCATTAAAAACTCTTAAAAGGGCTGTTTCAGTACTATGCATAGGTTTAAAGCCAGACTGACATTTTTCATGGATACCATGCGTGGTTAAAAATGACTGCAACTAGGCGTAGACTACTCGCTCCAGGGCTTTAGATAAAAAGGGTAGCTGGGAGATGGGCCTGAAATTTGCGAGAATGGAGGGATCGAGATTTTTCTTTTTAAGCAGTGACTTAACCACAGCATGTTTGAAGGCAGCTGGGACACATCCTCAGCTAAGAGAAGTGTTTACAAGCAATAAAACACTTGCTCCAACTGATTCAAAAACATCTCTAAGGAAGCGAGAGGGAATGCTGTCTAAGGTGCAGTTTGTCGGCCGCAGGTGCTTGACTACTTCCGAAAGAGAAGAGAGGGATACAGGCTCAAAATGGTCCAGGACAGCAGGGCACAGAAAGGGAGCAGGATCTGGGGTATAACTAGTATAGGCTAGCCTAAGAGCAGTTACTTTTTCGATAAAAAATGTAAGAAATGTATCGCAGAGAGTAGTTGATGGCACAATTGGAGAAGCATCACAAGGATTAATGATCGAATTGAGGACATTAAAAAGAACTTGAGGTTTATGGCTATACTCTGTTTTGGCTGCTTTGACTGCCGTCTGATAATCGGAAAGGCAAGCACGAATAATTTCTAAGGAGACATGAAGTTTATCCTTTTTCCATTTTCTCTCTGGAATAAAACCCAGATTCTAGCATAAATAAAACTGAACCATCATGTTATACCCTTCCATGTGGTGTTTAATGACTATAAGAACTGATGGCATAAAGTCTGTGAGAAACTTTGAGCATACGGCTCAGGAAGGAACAGATTCAGGCCCACAGACAATTGGCAAAGAAATGTTAATGTAAGCAAGATGATTCCTCTGCCATATTAAATACACAACAGTGGTAATATTACTAGCATTTGCCATTGGCTGTGTGTAATCATGTCAGGAGTGCACGTACCCTGGAGTGTGTGCCAGAGCTCTGGTCAGCCCACCCGTCAGATATGTGCTGCCAACTCTCGCTTGGCAGACTCTTTGAAATCCGTTTTACCTCTGCAGCGGTCAGCAGAGTCAACATCTCCGTCAGACCACATGTAAACGCTGAGCATTTGAAGCAGTGTGACTGGACCTTGTGTGTGCATTAGCCTTTTTAATTGGGTGTGATATGGGTTTGTGCAAACTGTGTATGCAGCTGCTGAATTAAAAGGCTAATTTCACTTATTTTCCCACTCACCAAGAAAATACAGCCATGCAGAAAGTACTACTTTTATTCGCAAAAGGTTTGGAAATATTTGAAAATATCTGCACTCCATCTCAATGAAACGTCGGTAAATTATGGTATTTTACTTTTGGTTTTCACACCATTCAAAAATGTAATTTTAAGAAATGTATTTGAATTGATAGACAGTACAAAACATCAAATATCATTACTATGTATGTGTGTCTTTGGTTTGACATGTGAAGCTGAATGTAAAGATGGACACTGAAGAAAATGAGACTGGAGATGAAGATACATGAACTTGTGCCAAAGAGAGGAGCTGTTTCTGTCGTTTGGAGGTTTTTTGTAAATGTTGTCGACTAAAATCGTTGCCTGAGGAGGTAACACAAGTAATTTACTCCACCACTTCAACTGAAAGCACTTATTGGAGTATGAAGAATGTATGAAAATACAATCTGCTTCAACAAGCAACGCTGGTGAAATGTCTAAAGTAAAGTCGATTCAAGTGTCACTTGAAGACACATTTGGTCGAGGGGTTGTCTATGATAGGAAAGACTTATAAATGTCAATACATTTCAAATCATTGAAAAATTAAATAAATACCATGATACTGTTCAAATTTGGAACAATACTGTGCTATTCATTTTTTTTCATACTGCCCAGCCCTATATTATAGTGTTTAACCTTAAAGTAAAAACATACTGCTCAACACTGTAAATCAAAGTATTGTTCTACTGCTGTAAGTGAGGAAATATGTTTTTATATATTCAGGCTGATGCAATTTGGTATAGCATCAGATGTGGTGTAGTATTGTGGCTGCAGTGTTAACTCTTATTCACCGCTGCCCTTTTGTACCTGGCTCTAAACCTAAAGGCTCCCCGGAGCCTTCACTTTAGGTAGTTTGAAGCCTAAAACACACACACACACACACACACACACACACACACACACACACACACACACACACACACACACACACACACACACACACACACACACACACACACACACACACACACACACACACACACACACACACACACACACACACACACACACACACACACACACACACACACACACACACACACACACACACACACACACACACACACACACACACACACACACACACACTTTCTATCTCTGCCCTCCATCTCTCTCTCTCTCTCCTACTCCTTTTGCCCAGCTCATAACTACCAGAGCCAGACGACTGACTGACACACTCTCCTGCTCACATGCACGCACACACTCTCAGCACATGCATCGAGTGGAACAGATCCACAGAGCTGCACAGTAGTGAGGCAACTCTGAGAGAGAGGTGGGGTGGAGAAAGAGAGAGATAGAGAAAGAGAGAGAGCATTTACTCTCCCTCTCTCCTCACTTAAGGAAAGCAGCAGTGTGGAGAAGTTGCATGAAGCGCTTGGTTCCAACTGACGACTTTCTAATCAGACCATGTAAGCCCAGAAGAGGAGGCAGAAAAAGCAGAAGAAGAAACTTCCTGCTTGCTGAAGGAGAGCAGACTTCGCTGAGGGATTACTGGACTCTTGGTATTTGTGCTCGTGTCATGGTGATATCCTTCATGATCGTCTGTTGTTGACAGGAGCCTCTCTGTGTCTTGGATTTCCCAAAGGATCAAAGCTTGTTGTCTGAGCTGAGGAGTGTGTGAATGAAGTGTGTGCAAGTGGGAAACATGTCAAACGGACGATTCAGTCACCTGTTGAGGGGAGTCTGGCTGCTGTGGCAAGGTGAGTTCAGGCACTGTCTGCAGGATGATACTGATTTTTGTTAAAGTCGTCAAGCTGTTTAAAAAGATTGTTTGAACATATCGTTTCTTCTTAAATTATTCCTTTAAAGTCACAGATAAAGTGTGTATTTTTGCACGTTTTACCGGATTCAATTCATACAAAGTATTTTCTCAACCTGAAAAAAGAACAAGGTAAATGTTTTAAAAGATGAATTAAGGCTTAGACTGTTGCTGATGTTTCATGATCACATAATCAGATCTGAAAAGATTGCAGAAGATTTCCGCCTGTAATCCAAAGCTTTTCCCGTATAAAACCCCGATATAAATGCTCTCTCATGTGAGAAATCAGCTGAACACTTGCGGATTTAGCTTAAAGAACACATGGCAGGACACAGAGACACAAAAGGAAGAGATTATAACTGGCAAACTCATAATAACAAGGAAGTTATTAAGTAATTTGTCACAATTCAAATGATTTGCAGAGGTCAGCATGTGGATCAGCACATTAGAAAAATAAAAACACGACCTGTGCTGACATTGGACTTATGAATAGCCGGTCTTGTTCAGCCTCTCCTCCTCTGTGTGTCTTCAAAGCTTCAGTGGAGGAGGCTTTCAAAAACAAAAGAGCTCTGGCTGGTGCCTTTAAACAATGGTTCCCTCGGAGCAGGGAAGCGTGGCCCTGGAACTAATGTTGCCATTATGTTAATGGTTAGAATAACAGGAGACAGCATTACTGACTTCACCTCAGGCTGCTGTGCGGAGCTGATTATCCAGACGAGGCCTCCAACGTGGAGGCTCTGCATTTTGGCCATCATGGCTGGTTAGTGTGATGAGCTGCGGGACACAGACTGGAGGAGGCATCTGCCCAGTTATAATCATATCCGCCCTGCCCCTCCCTACATCTATCCCTAGCTGCTCCAGTGGTACACTGGTAGACTGGTATCTGTGGATTGTTTTCTTTTTCACCGCTCAAGTCTAGTAGAGGAGACAGGCGAGGTCGAGCCGCTGGCCCTGACCAGATGTCAGAAGCAGTTGCGCAGATCTTCAACCCAAACAGAGATGATCAGGAATTAATTTGAGGAGCCAACACTGATATCAAGGTGGAATTGTTGGGATGATAATATTTAGAGGGATTTTGACATGTGTAATGTCATTTATGTGAGTGTATGTACATTTCCCGATACTGAGAACGAGATAAAATAGAGTTAAATGTATTGATTCGCAACTTTTGAGGAACTCTCTGAGACACAAACACTAAGTACTCTCAATTCTGCCTAAGGCTACTTCATGAGGTTTTTAATTAAATGGTGGCCAAATAGAAGAGACCACGGTGAATACTTGCATCAGATGTGGTGGTAGATGCTTGTTGTGGGACAGTGAAGGTCTGAGATGAAGTTTACCAAAATTGACTTTACCGTTTTCATGCAATTTAAATATTGGATGCGGCGCTCATGTTTTGGACTCAAACAGTCCGACCTCAAACTCTCCCAGTACGTTGGAGAAAGCAAACTATCAGATCTCACAGAAAGTCTCCAAACCAAGTTTTTGGATTAAGGTAAAACTGATCAGCTGAGTAACATCAGCCTGAAAACATCAACGGACCTTCAACTTCTCTTTCGCTATCTACATCTCAACTGCCTAGGCTGTCCACCAAGAGTAGACACCACAATTCATGTTAGGTGCCATTCAAATCCTCTACTGTGTAATAGCACAAAATCCAACATTACAGCCGAGGAAAGCTGAGAAAACAGAGTAGGTCGATGTTCCACTCATGCTGAGGGTGTAAGATGCAGCAGGACGGTGTGTGTGTGTGTGTGTGTGTGTGTGTGTGTGTGTGTGTGTGTGTGTGTGTGTGTGTGTGTGTGTGTGTGTGTGTGTGTGTGTGTGTGTGTGTGTGTGTGTGTGTGTGTGTGTGTGTGTGTGTGTGTGTGTGTGTGTGTGTGTGTGTGTGTGTGTGTGTGTGTGTGTGTGTGTGTGTGTGTGTTGTTGCTTAGAGAACAGGAGCCAGAGTTTGCTAACCGCAGTGGAACTGGCAGCAGGGTCCGCTGGGCAAACCCTGTAGATCCCCTCTCTAAATAAACGAGGCCGCTGGATTAAGCAGCTTAAACTGTGATGAAAAGACAACAGCGGCCGTACATGCGCTGCCCCCGGGACAGAAGGAGAATCCTGGTCCGGGAGACCGCTATGATATGCTGGGGTCAAAGCCTGAGAAAAAGGAAGGGGGGCTCGGGTTAGAATAACACAACAGACCTTGTGTTCTTTGAAAACCTCTAAATCAACCTGACCCTCGCCTGACTTTGGCGACAAGGAAGGAGGGAAGGGAGAGACAGAACCAGGAACGGTGCACAGCAAATGAAATGGTTTCTGTTTGCCTTCCTATGCCCCTTATGAATTGCTAGAACTCTGATAACAATGTTGGGGTCACATGTTTGCTGTCTGCAGGCACCTTTTGACAAGATTATGTAGGTTTACGGCATGTCACACAGCAGCGACACATCATTAAATCATTTAATCGTAACATTGCAGGGTTACTTCATAATGGTTTAGATGTGTGCACATGCTGTTCTTTTCTAAACTTAATTTAAAAAATGCCATTTTTTATGCTGCACTGAACAAGTTGTTCTACCTGTTTCAACTGTATTGTTATTGATTGGTTTGTAGACATTGCATTGCACATAGCATTATTTGTTGCTACATTTCTGGTCTTTTTTGCCCAAGTAGTCGGTGGACATATGTCACAGCATGATCTATTGTAGGACCACCGTTTTGGATTGACAACCTCCTTTCTCTCACAACTGACCATTTTAATCTCAGAAAGCCCACAATTACTAAAACGGGCCTCTACTGGACGCAGGGTTGATATCACAGAGTATGTCAAAAGTTGTCTTACCACATGTTGAGTAGCTGCTTAAAAGCCATCAGCTGTTCATACATTTGGTTGGTAAGTGAGGAGTGCTGCATTTGAGCTTTTGATGGTCAACAAAAACTGCTTGTTTATCCACAATATGTTTTTTTTTTCTTATAAACGCTTCAAATACAGAATATGTGACGTGTGGGTTTGGAGTTGTTTAAAGGCACCTTTGACAAGACTGCATGGGTTTAGTAACAAAAGTCGTATTAGTTTACAATCTCAAGTGAGATAAATAATCTAAAAAGTCTTTATGTGCCAAACTTTTAAGTTGTAGCTTAAAACAAATGTAACAACATGCACAACTTGTGACGAGGGGGGACAAGTAGAGAGTCCTTTGTAATACAGGGTCACAACAAGCCAAATACAGTTGGGAATAACTGTCTCACAACACAGATCCACGATCTGGAGGACAGCTCAGCAACTGAAAAAGCAGCTGTGAATAATGTAGAGCAGTCACCTATGTATGTGGAATGAGCAGGATCTCTCATCTACTATAGCACCACACACAGAAAACACACCCATGCACCTCACTAATCTTGTCATCATAAAGAAGCCTCACCCCACCCCCCTCTTCCTCTTGAACAAACTTCATTCACCTCATCAACCACTGACAGACACACAGAAAAAACCCGAAACAAAGACGAGAAAAAAAGAAGGGAGGAATCTGAAATCCATCCAGGAGAAATGAGCCGTAAACATCATGGCTTTTTCATCAGGGCAGGAGAAAGTAATCAGTGGAGGGGGAGTAGGGCCAAGAGGGCAGCGGGCACTTTGAGGACAGTTTGGAGGGGTTTTGTCCTGCAGCACTGAGGCAAAGTAAGATGAGAAAGTGGCTTTACAGGACACTGGGGGTAACCGAAATGAACGAAATGGGCTGAGGATGTAGTAAAAAAAAAACTCAAGAGGAAGTAGTTAAAATACAGGAACATGGAGGGATTGGTGCTGCTTTGCCATCATTTCAGTTTCTGCGACACTTAATGCCTCCACTTTGGCAGGTTTAGTAACTCTTCATTAAAAGCCTCAGTAGAAGCAGCTATGAAGCAAACAAAGGCGTCTCTCTCTAATGAACCGGGCTGACTTCAACGTCAAGCACTTGATTCCCGCTGCAAGCCCTGAATATAAAGTGCCTGGATCTGGTCTTTGTTTTTCCAGGATAGCTCCAAATAAAGAATTACATAAAACTGTATTTTGACGTTGGATGAGACATGAGAGGAAAGCGGAGGCTGCCAAGCCGTAATCACAAATGCAAACATGCAAACAGAGTGCAGCCTGGAGGTCCTTTATAAATGGTATCCCTTCTGCAGAGGACTGTAAATACATGTGTGCAGTGTGTTCTGTTGGACGTGCATTTTTAAATGTGTGTGTGTGTGCATGCATGCATTTGTGTGTTCAAATGATGAATGTAGGAGCTCAAAGACAGGTAGATTACTTTGGCTGCTCATCAGTCGGCTGCAGCGTTGGTGGTGATGACAGAATGACCGTGAGACCACACGCAAGGCCCAGCCTGCTGCACTGACCCCTTGTGGGAGAATCAGGATACTGCATGAGGATAGATGGGAGATGAGTGTTGTCTCTGCCTGCCTGAAATGTAAGATATGTGGTGTGTTGTTTTGACAACAATCTGGTTAACTGCAAGTTAGCTGCAGTTTACCTTCTCCTGTTTAATAAAAGGCTTGCACACAAAGCGATTGGTTTATCTTTCAGTCAACCAACATTTGAATAGCTCTGACCCTTTATGAGTATAACGAGCTTTGACAATTATTGTAGTATGAACATCCCTTGATTTGTTTTAATGGCAATCCAAGCGCTGTTTGTCATTCTCTGTAAAAAATTGTTTCACATTTAAGAAAACAGCAAGGTGCCCATATACACATCAAAGCTTTTACTCATCTTAATATTGACCATTATGAGATCCAACCTAATGAGCTCCCAGTGTAAGTGATCGGGAACACAATCCACAGTCCTTGTTCTGTGCAAAATGTATTTCAAAGTAAGTTTGAAGCCTAAATTCTTAAACAAAAAAAGCATTAATTTAGTCTCAGTCAAAACAGGAGTTATATTCCAAGTGTGTACGTTTTCCATGAGGGTTCTTCTGTTGAGCTGCAGCAGGGGGATACAAAGGCAAAGGAGGAATGTCGTACCAAAAAAACTTCAAAATGCTGATTGACTCATTTCTGAAGCCTCACCAACTTCAGATAAACTGAAGTTTGCACAAAAGAGCACTGTGGATTTTGTCATATCCTTACAGTTTAAGCACATTAATACGGGTTGTTGTAAAATGAACAGGAACGTGATTAACTTTACTAACACATTTATTTCAATGTTCATATGTGTTCCTAACTGTTGTTTTAGGGCAGAGATGAGCATACAAGCATATCCTTAGGGTGCATTCACACCTAATAGTCCGCTCTCTGGTGCGCACCAGACGACAGTTTGTTACATTGTTTCATTTTTCAGAAGGTTCGGTTTGCGTTCACACGGGAAAAACTCAAACGGACTATAAACTTTAAACACAAGTCATGTGCTCGGAAATGCTGTTCAACCATTGGTCAGACATTAAGGGGGTACAAACGCAAATCCCGGTAATTTCTAGCGGAGCCTCCGCCATGGAGCATCGGCACTTTCGGCAGGTTATTCTCATGCTGCTGTTAGTCTGGAGATCAACAGACATATGATTATATAATCAGACAACGTCCGTTAAAAAACATTATTACATGGCTTTGTTGAATACTCGATTCTGATTGGTCAATTCAAAACACGTGACACGTTTTTAATCCAGAACAGACAGACCGCTGTCAAGGATTTATTGACCGTTGTTAAGGACGCTCACATCTGCACAAAGAAGTCCGTTCGATTTAACTGTATACAGTTTGGCTGAAACTAACTGACAAGCGGAGAAGTAACGGGCAGAAACCCTCCTTTTTACGCAGCGGTCCAAACATAGGTCAGACGGCGACACATATTCAGTTGCCAGTTACTTTGGCATTAGGGCAGGGATATCTAGATACTTCCCAAGGTTTGACATAATGAATTGTGCTACTTTTAAAGCAAGCAACGATTTTTTTCAAATCTGTAATCAAAAAGCTCCTCAAAAACGCTATCGAAGCAGTTCCTGCCGTTGCTACGTTAGTTCAAACACTAACAACGGACTATTTTTCTTAGCGGATGCATGTACATTTAAATACAACTATTTTTTAAATCAATAAAATAATTTTCTAAATCCACAAAAGCATTTCAATTAATATTGGGAGTCATGTCGTTACTTTGTTGGGAATGTGGCCATGTAATAAGCGGGATAATGTGCAGCAGCGCGGTCATTATGGGGAAAAGAACACCTTCATGCCGATCTAGATCCCTCCGCTTCGCGTCGGGCTCCTGATCAGCCTGTCGGTGTTCTTTTCCTGTTTATCCATGAGAGACCTTCTGCAGAGGAGGGGCGTTTCACCGACGACAGGTGTTCTTACTTTTATGTAGCTGACGGAGAATTTTTACTTTACACGACACTGTTCAACACTTAATTCTGCTTTACTCTTTAACTAAACAACCGCGGATGTCTTGAAAGACTCTTTCGCTAAAGATTTTTTAAGATATCCGCGTTCTTGTGACACGTAAATACTGCACTTCCTATGTTTTGGTGCGGACTGCGTTCACACCAGCAATGAACCGCTCCAGAGTTCGCAATCAAGCGCTCCGAGACCACCTATTTTAGCGGACCAGAGTCCGGTTGTTTAGTCTCGGACTGCGTTCACACCGACCCAAATGAACCGCACCAAGCGGCTAAACGCACCAGGGTTCGATTCAACCGGACTATACAAGGCAGGTGTGAACGCACCCTTAATGTGGGAAGAGCTTTCGTTTTCTTTTTGGCTGTATTGCTTTGCTGAACAAGTTAAAGGGGTTGACCCTTGACCCCTATGAAGACATAGAGATTAGTGAGATGGTTGGACTTTAAGTCAGTGCTTGTCATCAATTTTCTCTCATGTTATCTTTTAGTTATGAGGTTACTGTCAATATCTCAAGTTAGTATTATTGCGAAATTGTTTCTATTTACGTTGGCCTCCAAAATAACCAATTGAATAACATCTCTCTGAAAAGTTTTGACCCTACAACTGAACATTATAAACTGGCAGCTGAGAGTATAATCCAACATAAATGATACATTTGACTTACAGTGAGTTTTGTTGGTAAACATATATGAAATCTGTCTGTGGATATTCTATACCTAGTTAGGAAGGCGTAGACTTTATCAAAGGGACGTTTCAGGGGCCATACTGAAACACTAGTTTAGTGGGAACCATTGTTTGATAAAACCAATACAATTTGACTCCCTATAGGATGTGAATCAAATAAATGAGTCCCCTACCTCCTCCAAATTGAGATTGGGGGTGGACTTGTATCATTGGTATTACAACATTACCTCACTTGCGGTTGTACTAGGCCCTTTTGTAAAAGAATACCTAAAACCCTGCAATGAGCAATTTTGTTTTACTAAGCGCTGCGTTTCAGAGAACTTTTTTAGTAAATGCAACCATATGCCCAACTGGAACGAGATCCAAGAAAGGGAAAGGGGCTGAATGACAAGTGACCTCAAGAAACACTTTAGAAATGTTTTGGCAAAAACAGAAACTCAAATATATGCGACTCTCGCTTCTCTCTCCATTCATTGCGCTGTGTGTGAGTAACCACTTATAACATGTTGCATGCAGCTACAAATGCAGGATAACACAAAACAGACCAATTGGATGACCTGCAGGGAAATAAATTAATCCTGATTAGTATTTCTGCTCCGAGCTCTCCCGTGGGAGCGCAGCTGGGTCCGACCAACTGGCTTCCCTCGCCAGCTGCAGTGACATGGAGCATAAACAAACACATCAGCACATGGGGAAATTGCAAACATGTTTCAATGCCTATGACAGGAAAGAGAAGTATTAATCATATCAACAAATTGACAGACAGGTTGAAGGAGAAGAAATGTGCCTTCGAGCTTAAATCTGGTTTTGTGGTTTTTGACTGTATAGTTCATCCAAATTCAACGTGTGTGTGTGTGTGTGTGTGTGTGTGTGTGTGTGTGTGTGTGTGTGTGTGTGTGTGTGTGTGTGTGTGTGTGTGTGTGTGTGTGTGTGTGTGTGTGTGTGTGTGTGTGTGTGTGTGTGTGTGTGTGTGTGTGTGTGTGTGTGTGTGTGTGTGTGTGTGTGTGTGTGTGTGTGTGTGTGTGTGTGTGTGTGTGTGTGTGTGTGTGTGTGTGTGTTGCTAGGAAATGACGGAGGTGCACACATGTCTGGTCGTGGTCAGCATATGGGAAGCATTCCAAAAATTAGGGGAACAAGAAATATCCTCCATTCTGACACTAACAAGGTTAATAAACGGTCGCCATCTTGGAGCCTTTTACAGGGAAAAAAAAAACACACTCTTTCCATTCAAAGTCCCCATTTTCCTTTAGCTCCATCTAATGAGTCATAAGAAAACAAACTTATCAGCGACTCAACAACTAACTCCCAACTCAACTGGAGGCTCAACAGGTGATGTTCTCCCCAAGTGCATCTAAAGTCAAATGAGAGAAAAGTGGAGTGAGATTACACCCATAAAGCTGTCTACCACAGGAGGCCCTGAGGAAAGCTGAGAAAGTGAGAGTTATAATGTGAGAACTGTGAGGATAAAGGAGAGCGAGAGGGAATAAGAGAAAAATAAAAGGTGGACATTTAGGAAATCGCAAGCTGGATACGCTGACTTAGAGCTAAAGTTTCTTCAAAACTCTTATGGCAGAGTATTAGAAGATTAATGATGTTAAATATAAAACAGTCAGCAGCTGGTTAGCTTAGCTTAGCATACAGACTGAAAAGAGGGAAGAATGGAACAAAATGCAACAAATCTGCCTGCCAGCACCTCTTAAGCGCACTATTAAACATTATAGATATAAATTCAATCATATTATGGGGGAAGCATTTTTAAGTGAGAGAGGAAAAAACAGGAGGTTCAAGCCAGATAGAAAACAGGAGACGGAGACGTCTGTGAGAACTCATCCCCCTTTGCTTTTTACAATTTGTTTTTGGAGAATGAAACTGAATAAATAGTTTTCATACGGACAGAAAAATGCACACATTTCGCAGACAGATCCCAGTGGGTTTCCTCACGTTGCAACCATGAAGGTGCAATCAGAACATCCTTTTTGTCTGAACTGAAACCAGATCGTAGTGCTCGGCCTTGCCGTGTCGACACAAAAAGCAGAACGTGCAGATATGACTAAGACAGGCAGACAAAATGCAGATGTGCACGTGTCAGATCAATACATGTTTTTCACGTGAATAATGCTTTCATTTTGTGTTTGGGAAGACTCAAATGAGAACATTTTTCAACTGTTTACTTTATTTGTATGATAAAAATGAACATAAACAAAGATCTCAGGGACACACACTTCCTCCCTCCTTGCAAACACCAAAAACGAGGCCTGCATGCTGAAGCCGCAGGCTGATTGGAGTGACAGGCCCTAACTATCTGCACTGTGGCCAACGTCCTGGTTCACAGCTATGTATGGTTTCTATAGCACGCACTCACCCCTCATTACATGGAGAATTTACCCAAATGACATCCCTTAAACAGCTTGCAGTCAACCATAAGTGTGCTGAGATGTACCATGACCATTATCTGTTCCCTCCATTTTCTGATGAAGGAGGCCGATAATCATCATAATGGCTCTCCCATTTCCTGTAGCCACCCAACATCAGCATGGCAATCGAAATGGAGTGCAATGGAGCCTCTGCGTTTATCTCATCGGATAATATTTACTTACTGTTTTGTGATTTCCCTTTCTCTGTAGCTGTGTTTGTGGCTGGAACTGGGAGTAAGCTCTGGGAGGTTCCCACTGCCTCCTTCACTTCCTCCTCCAACCTCAGCGAGAGCCTGCAGGACTGTGAGTACCGCCACCTTCAGGACAGAGTGAGCATCACAGCAGACATCCCGCCTAGACTGGATGGCACATGGGTGTCAACAAGGTGAATTTCTTAAATTATAAAGTGCAAAAGCAGCATTTATTTTAGACAATGTCAAGGAAGTTCAATAGGTCGCTTAATGTTGTTTTGATGTTTAATGTAGCATCCTTTTATTCGTTCACATCATAGACTGTATATATAAACACATTCACATATAGTTCTATCTGTTTAAGTATTGTAGGCTGTCGGATCCCTCTAATTGTCTTACACTACTATGTAGATAAACTTAATAAACAGCGAGTCATTGCTTTTTTCAGAATTTGAATTTAAGCAGATTAAAAGAGTTTTAGACTTCAGATGAGATACTGATTTTATGTTCTCAATTGCTTGTTCCAAGTCTTCTATAACAGAGTATTATTTTGGTCCCATTTGAACATATCTATGTCAGAGTGTGTTTTCATTTTACTCCACCCGCTCCTGTCAATTTTGATTCTGATGAAAAAAAAGATGGTGACAGCCAAAATGCTGCTGAAGGTTTTAAAAACAGTCCACAAACAAATTGTGTATGTTACATTTGCTACATCCATTTCTTATCCTTAAATATATGTTTGACCTGTAACTTCACTTAAAGGGGACCTATCATGCAAAATGCACTTTTTGATGTCTTTTATACTTAAATATGTGTCCCCGGTGTGTCAGGGAACTCACGCAGCGTCAGAAAATACAACCCTCTCTCTTTTCCCCCGCAACCACATCTCTAAAAACGGGGGTACAACGGAGCTGATCCAGATTTGCGTCCGATATGACGTAATATCGGAAATGCGAACCCACGGCACTATCAGAAAGTTGCTATCAGAAACAATGCCCGACTGTTTTGGACGTAATATGGTCTTTGTTTACATTAGCAAGCATGCTAACACTCAGAGCTAACGCAGTACTGGAGAGAGCATGTGTCAAAGAAGCAGGAAATTAAAAAAAGAACTCACCTTGTGATAAACCGGCAAGAGAAAAAGCATTTGAGCTCCATACTGTTTCAGAAATAATCCTTGATGTGGTTTGGAACATGATATGGCATTTAATCATGGGAGCATTGAGCTGAATCTGAGTAGGCATTAGCTCCCCCTCCTCTTTGTTATTTTTTCAAGCTAAGGACCCCACACCTGGGGCCTATACTACGAACCTGGTTCAACCTAACCTGGATATGTTTGAGTTAGCCGGTTGGCCTAATCCAAAACATACGCGCTCTCGCTAAACTGTACTACGACGCTGGTTATCAAGTGGATCGCTCAAGCCAGCCGTGTCCTATCTAGTTAGGTGCGCGTTCACATGAAAGGGGTGGTATCTGGAGCATTCGACCAATCACAAACATGGAGAAGCGTACTGACAGCGCAGCGTCATACTTCCTGAATGAGAAGTCAACTATAATATTAGACATATGAAGAAGTTAAACTTTAAACATCCATGACTTAAACACTTTATCCAGGATAAAAGCCACATAGCTGCACCTGCAAGGTGAATACAGCTGGAAAAAGAAAAAGTGTTTGAATGCGTACATTAACAGGTTTATGATATCACTGCCCCGTCTAAAACACGATCTGACTTCAATTACATTTGTCTCGAGTGTTTCGTCAACTTATGTGTTGCTTAAAATAATACTTCTGCATACAGTATGTGACACTGTGAGTGTTGCACGGCCAGATACGGCTCAGCTGACTCAGATAAGGAGATATATGATACATTATGAAGTGATATGCCGCGGACTGTACTTAATGTACTCTGATCCGGTTACTTATGTTGTGGCAGATATTTAAGTAAGCTTTCTTAACGCTAATGTTATAATAGTCAGATTGCTCTGAAGATGGGAGGTGATATTCTATTAATGTTCACGTTCACAGTCGGTGATTTTTGCCGGCCGTCTTTCCTGCAACGGCAGTTTTTCTGTATTTCCTTTCTCCTGTAATATGACTTGATCGCTTTAAACTCCGCACACTGAGCTCTGATTGGTCAGCAGGCGGTGCTTTCACTGAGTTGAGCTCTTAGCCTGCAACCTAACCTGGTCCCGACCAGGTTAGCTGCTTAGCATATATTACCATGGAGATCTAGCCTGCTAAAAAGAGAACCAGCTTCGGATGACCGGAAAGCCAGAGTTTTCCCTGAATTTAGCCGGCTAAGCGAAAATCCTGCTTCGCAGTATACCCCCCTGCAGTTCTCTAACAAGGCTCAAATAGAGGGATATGAGGGATGTCTAAAATGCAGGATCTGTTTGGTATTTTGAGCAAAACACATCATAGTTTTTTATATATCTGAGACCCATAATATATGCCTAAAAATAGCATAATAGGAGAACTTTAAGACTTGCCCCAAAAGGCAGGACAGTCAGCTAACCCCTGTTCACTACTGTTTAGAAAGTATTCAGACACAACTAATCACTAATCATTCCTTATTTGACTCCTCTCTGTTCAGATGTGAGGTGCGGCCCGGTCCAGAGTTCATCACCCGCTCCTACAACTTCCACCCCAGCCGCCACTTCACCGCCCTGCAGCACTATTACACCGACAGCAGCTGTGAGGCCCCGGCCTACTCCCTGATGATCAGGGGGAAGCTTCGTCTGCGGCAGGCCTCCTGGATCACCCGCGGGGGCACCGAGGCAGAACACCACCTCAGCAAGGTGGGCATCGTGGTCCACAGCCTGGCAGCCAAGCAGAGGCTGTCCTCCAGACTTCCTTCCTCCTGCGTCGGTCTGACCCTGAGTCGGGTGATGCCGGGGAAGCTGTACGAGCTGTACAACACCCGGGCAGGGAGGGGGTGTCTGTCGGCGCTGGGCTTCTCTATGATGGAGGTGGGGCTGATACGGGTGGAGACGCAGCACCACAGCCATGGAGGGAAGATCCAGGAGCTGTTCTTAGGAGATATTCACACTGACTGGACACAGAGGACTGAGTACAGACCAACAGGGTACCAACAACCCCTGCAGAACGCCATGGTGAGACATGACTGCCATACAGAGTGTGGAGGATAATTATGAGGGAGGCCAGGGTAGCTCCTACAACAATATCAACAGTAGAGCAGCAGCAGTATAAAGCCTGCCTTTCCCAAGAGCCCTTTAACTGACTTTAAGTTTAAGAACACATTGTTAAGCCCAACTTCAAATGTTGTTTCAGAAAGTCTAGTTAATATTTTGTCTTTCTTACCAACTATACTACGCTATATACATGTTTAAACATCAAGGCAAAACAATTACATTTGATCATTATAAGCTTGAAAAGGAACAAATTGAAGGCTGAAGCAATAAGTCAATTAAGCAATGTTGATAGAAGATAAATTGTTGTCGTTCCAGCTCCTCGAATGTAAAGATGTTATGAGTTTTCTTAGTTTTATGTGTTTATGTGTTTGTGAATACAACTAGGTCTACAACTAGTGATTTACTTCATTCTCAGTTAACTTGCCAATTTGTTGTCTGATCAGCAAATAATTTTGTTTAGAAATATTACAAATAATTCATAATTTCTCAGGTCCAAGATTCTGTTTTGTTCCACTAACAGTCCAAAATCCCACCAAAATAATGAATGATCATGCCACATAAAATAATTAATTGTTTGGCAACCATTATCAAAATTGTTGGTTGTTCATTTTCTGTTTATTTATTTAAGATTATCCCAATTTTCTGAAATGTTATCAGTGATTTGCAATTGTTATAGTCATTGTACACGAATCAACAACCTGATTATTGATAAATCTTCAGTTGCAGCCCTATAGGTCAAAATGCCTCACCTCTTAATTTGTCTTTGCAGCATCACCTCCACCCCTGCCCTGTGTGCGCCCTGGTGTATCGCTCCTCAGAGCATCACCCCCCGGTGTTGCCTCGCAGCCCTGCAGCTTCTCTGTCTCTGGCCGGCCGCTGGGTCAGCCAGCGCTGTGAAACCCGTCCCAACGTCCTCTTCCTCACTCGAGACTTCACCTTGGATCCCGACCAGCACGCATGGGAGGGCATCTATAGACACTACTCGGACCCTGCCTGCTCTCAGCCCACCTTCACCCTGAGAGCTTCGGGCCACTACGCTCAGGGAAACCCATCCGCCAAGGTCTCAGGAGCCACCGAGTTTGTCTTCAAGGTCACCGAGGTGAGAATCACGGCTATGGAGGAGCAGACTGCTAAATTACTGAATGGGACGAGGCCTGGAAGGTGTGGTCTGGCAGGGTGCTGGGAGATCGGGGTTGAACAGGATTTGACCCCCACAGATGGATGCAACCTGCTGGGCCTCAAGCTGCCACATAAGGAGTACGAGCTCTTCAAGCCTGAGCTGGATCACAGGAAACACCCGCTGCTGTTCACCGGAGAAAGACCGACTGATGGGACCAGCCCAGACCGGCCGCAGAGGAGGCCCACTTCATTTCAAGCTCCCATGGTGCTTTGCAGTGGGTTTCCACATCACTATGGCTCAGTTTTCAACAACAAGCAAGTCCAGTTAGCCACCAGTGGGACAGGGAGACTGGTACAGCTGGTGTTACTGGTGCTGGGATCTGTGCTGTGCAGCAGGTTTTGTGTTTATTAGAGACATTGTTTAACAATCAAGCCTGCTACACAGCTGAAGTCATTGATGAAATTGTTTTCTGGCAGCTTTCCTTCACTCTTCCTCCATATAATGATGACTAACATGTGTGATTGTCAAACGAAATCATGAGACACTCAGGAGAGATTAATAATTTTTTATATCTGGCCTTCAGATGCTGCCTGTAGATTCACTTTAATGACTCTTAACGCTGCATTTCTACCTAAAACTAATCTGTATATAAACCACAAATGTATACAAGTGCCATCATTTCAGTATGTATTATATACTTTTATACCGTCCTCCTTTTGTATATTGAACAGATGTTCTCACTTTACAGATTCATTATTTGTTTTGCATATTTCTGTAAATGCAGTTTTCTTGTCATGCTTTTTATCATATAAAGCAAGATCACAGTGTTGAAGTGTGGATCAGTTATTTCCAGAAGCCATGGACCTTGCAGCAGACTTCTCACGAGAGCTTATTTTCATCTGAGATGCAATATAATGAACTCTATACATGGACATTGTTCTCTCAGAATGCTGGAGAGAAGAAAAAAGCTGAAAAAAGTTTAATCATCCCTCTAATAGCTGCCATCATCATTGATCTAATGCCACTGTGGTGCGAAATGTTACTTTATCTCTATCTTCTGTCAAGCTTGTTTATTATTCTGCCTTTCTATCAGCACTCAATCGAAACAAATCAACTGAATATTTATTTTAACCATTTATACTGTATTTTTTGATAAGAGAACGATTTTTGGTTTAATATTTTAGTTAGTTTGCCATTTATAATGAAGTGATTTATTTCTATGTGTATTAAAAAAGGCTTTTCATAACGTCTTGTGTTCAGTTGGTGTTTGAATCAAGAGTCTGAAGAGAAGCTAGAGTCACTGCAACAGAGCTAAGTGCTAAGTTAACGTCATGCTAACACGCTGATGTTTAGCCTGTGTACTTCCCATGCTCACGATCTTAATTTCGATCTTGAGCATGTTTAAAATGAATAATAAGCACTAAGAACAAAGCATGGTTAACTAATGTATTACTTTTAAACCCTTGCCAAACAAGTTTCCGATACCGGCACACATACATATTCTGGCTCGAGGGCTCGCAGCGTCTCCCCGTCCCCGGAAGGGCTGAAGGACTTTTTTTCTGGACGCTTCTTAGGATTTACCATTTTACTCATAGCTGATATTCCCTTACTCTGTTCTTATTTTACTACTCACCACAGCCAAAAAGGTTAGACATAAGTTCTGCACTCCAGCTTTAATGACTCAAATCAAAGTTATTACAATCATGAGGACATAAAAGTTTGAACAAAACTTCAGAGCATTAAAACATAAAAACTTGATACATCTTGAATATTGGTCAATACCACAAAGTCAAGTGTTCCTCAATGTCATTAGGATTCATCCCTTGGACACATGAATATCTGCACAAAGAATGTCATAGCAATCCATTCAATAGTTGTTGAGACAGTGTAGCCTGAACCACAAAGTGGTGCACAGACTGAACTACACACGTAAAAGGAAAGTTCTTTGTGCTGCTGTTTTATTTCAAGAACCAAACAGAAAATTGGGACTGTTTCATCAGCTGGATTTTGTCCTCTATCAGATGTTCAGACTGCGGTCTGATTTAAAGCCCAGATAGTGGGTGGATGAGTGTACTGCTGTTTGATAAATAACTGTCATATGGCTGACACATTACACAAGCCATTCCAGTGTGGGTCCAACTGCTGAATACATACGGATATCAGATTGGATGCACACAGTGTATCATGAGAATAAACAGCCATCAGCAAACAAAATAGATTTTGCAGTCACTCTGACGAAAAATGAGGCGAGAGAAGCCTCAGTTAAAGGGGACCTATCATGCAAAATGCACTTTTGTACGTCTTTTATACATGAATATGTGTCCCCGGTGTGTCAGGGAACTCACCAAGTATCAGAAAACACAACCCTCTCTCTTTTCCTCCCAACCCGGTATCACGGCAAGACGTGAACATGTGACGATTTACCATGCTGGGAGACGTGAAGATGTCACGATTTTGTCCCTTCAAACGTGACAAACGTGACAAACGTGACAAAAAACGTGACAAACGTGACAAAAAACGTGACAAACGTGACACGGTATTGTTAACATGGCCCAAATACCTGGGAATGCCAAGCAAATGCTGTACCACGACAGTCAGTTGTTATTGTAATAACTAATTAATATAATAATGATTTATTTTTTAATGGTCACACTGAATTTCGCCCCAGCTAGTCGACACCTCTTTTAGCAGAAACAAAGGCTACATTAATGTATTAAATCGATGTTAATCCATGTGTGCGGTTGTGGAATTAACGGACGTGATGTTGTGTGATTGCGTTGCCAGGCAACACCTTGGCTTCATGTTCATTTACAAACTCTTCAACTAGATCCGTAGTTATATTTAAAAACATTTTAGAAGGCCTCACGAAATACTTTAATGTAAATGTAAATTTAAATGTGAAGGACTGTGTGTATAACAAAATACATCCGTCATAAACAATACCGGAAACAGACGTAGGCAAGATCCTCAGCTCGGTGATTGGATGGTTTAGGCGCAATGCACGTTGGGATTTGGTGTTTATGCGATGTGAAATCCGAAAACATTAAAAAAAAAAAAAGAAATACTTAATTCCGGGTGTGCTTGCTTTTCTCTTTGAAAATCATCACATAACAGCATTGTAATACACGGTTCAGCTGCATTAAATATTACATATCTGCCGTAGTTCTCTATTTATAGAGCCCTGATGAGAAGACAAAGAGGAAGAACTGCCGCTAAAACTGAAAACGTGACGTGGATCATAAATATATCAGCAATTAAGCACGTTATTGAATTTTATTATTTTCAACTTAATATCTAATAATACAAATAATAAAATTCAATAAAGTGCTTTAACCACTAGGTGTCCCTTTCTATCAGCTGTGCACCATTATGGTGTAAATACAGCCTATCTACCAATTGGATCAAATATAGAAGTCAGCCGAATTAGTGTTGATACTGCAAGGAGACGTATTGTGTGAAAAGAAATCAAAGATGTTGTTTAATTGCTGATATATTTATGATCCACGTCACGTTTTCAGTTTTGGCGGCAGTTCTCCTGCTTGTCTAGAAGTCTTCTCACCAGGCTCTATAAATAGAGAACTACGGCAGAAGTGTAATATTTAATGCAGTCGAACCGTGTATTACAATGCCGTTATGTGATGACTTTCAAAGAGAAAAGCAAGCACACTCGGAATAAAGTATTATTTTATTTTTTAAATGTTTTCGGATTTCACATCGCATAAACACCATATCCCAACGTACATTGCGGCTAAACCATCCAATCACCGAGCTGAGGATCTTGCCTGCGTCTGTTTCCGGTATTGTTTATGACGGATGTATTTAGTTATACACACAGTCCTTCACATTTAAATTCACATTTACATTAAAGTATTTCGTGAGGCCTTCTAAAATGTTTTTAAATATAACTACGGTTCTAGTTGAAGAGTTTGTAAAACTTCCACAAAATGATTGCAGGCAGACTCAATGTCATATCACCAGAATCAGCTGGAGTCTACAAAATGTTATACACGCAACTCATCTTAAGTTTGAACCAATTACGAAGGAAAACATATTCCACCTAGTGTTTGTTATTTCCTTGAGAGTTGAAAAATGTTCACGGCAAATCCCAGTTGGCTGCCTCAGTTCCAGTTGTTTCTGCAAATTGCACCAATCCATTTGTTATATTTTTTAAACTTTGGTCAATTTGTAAAAAGATAGCTACGAATTCACAAACTGAATGCTATAGATTCCTCTCAGCAAGCATAAGACTTTGCCAGTGGTGAATACACGTACATCCCCATATGCCATTTGATGTGGGCAGGTAGCATACTTATAGCTACATTTTGCTAAATGAGAGCTGTGAGGCTGAAACAAACAGTCAAGCTGGAAAAAAGCCACAGAGCTCAGTAGAGCTGATAACTGCTGACTGAAGTGACTGTGTGTTTACTGTAGATATAAAGTATTATAGTCACACCAAGATTTGAAAACAAACCTTTTAGTGCAACAATAGACAAGTCTGCATTTTTAGGCCATTGTCTGTGTTGTAGCTTTAAGATTATGATGATCAAATAATGATGGCAACATTATGTTAGTTGGCTCTCTAGCATTCAAATAGTGGAGACAGAAAGCAGGAGGGGTAAGTAGTCCTTTCCAGAGGCTACATGCTGTTCCTATTAACTCCTGCGAGAATGGTGATGGCAGCTGTTTGCCCCATGAGGTCATCCCGCAGGCCTGGATGGGGAATATAGGTCTGTAACCTCATCAAGCTGACACAGACTGAGAGAAAGAAGAAATTATAGTGGAAACTGGCATTTATCTTTACAATTATGTGCAGAATTAGTCGTCAACCAGAGAACCAGTGAAACCAGCAGTAACTACTTGGAACCAACCAGGTAGTTGTATGCCGGAGATGGCCAGGTGTTAATGATGACTGAAGAGGAGGGCCGGTGGATGCTCAGTATTTCATAGTCTGTTTGTGGTTTCTGCAGCGGGGCATAACGTATAGTGACTGGCAAGGCACAGAGGAGTGCAGGGCCAACCTGTTTGTAGGACTGGTGGCTTATTGAATGCATCCATTTAACAACAACACATTTAAAAAAAGAAATAAGTTGAACAAAGACTACATTTAATGTGAAAAGTAAAAAGCTAGTGTGATTGCAGTCTGGATATTTAGATATTTGAGTCATAACATCGATTTATGTGAATATTGGATCTCCTAGACCAAGTGTTGGATGAAAATATCAAAACATCGCTAATAAGTATAACGCTACAGCCAGGAAGAGGAGTTATCTTAGCATAAAGACTGGCAACAGAAGGAAACAGGTAACCTGAAATGCAAAATTGCAAAAATCAATCGTTTGGCAGCTCAAAAGCTTAGATTACATTTTATATCTTGGGTTTTCCTGGGGGGTTTGTGTAAAGAACAGTCCGTGCTACGCAGCAGAAAAGCTAACTATCTGCTAGCTACAGCATGATAGTAGAAACAATCAATTGAAACACAGGGCTTGAACATAATGATTGATACCACTCTTATGTGTTTGCTAACTGTGAAGCTACATCAAGCAACTGATTAGCTTAGCATAAGAAGCACAGGAAAACAGCTAGCCAGGTGTAGTCCAATTATTTTAATTTTAGTATGCCATTTGTTTAACCTGTGCAAATATTTAAATGTTGAAAAACCAGAGACTATAGTTTCCCCAATTTCCCAGTCTTTAGTGAAGTAAAGGTAACCATCACACTCAAGTGGTGTATATTTTTTTAATCTAACTCAGACAGAGTATTTCCCAAAATGTCAAACAATTCTTTTAAGACAAAAACATCCTTCGGTATTTCAATCATTTATTATTTTAACTGATCAAAATCAACCCAATAATTGAGGGATAGACTATTCAAATTGCCAAAATTCCTTCACTGAACAAGCAGTTGAAATAATCCAGGATTGTAAACTACATCCAAAGTAATGTCAGAGGAATTTAATGAGGAAGCTTTAAGGGCCACAAGTACAAGAGGGAAATCAAAAATGGTGAAGCTGTCCACATGATCCACTGTATCATATTCTTGGTTTTAACTTTTGTTGGACTTTCTGTAGCCATCTCTGAACTAGAATCATAAAAAACTCAACCTCTTCATGCAACGTTCCTATAGACTGTAAAAAAGGAAAACAAAACAAGCCCTAAGGAGTTTCCTTTCAGTTAAACCAAGTTTCCAAACCATAAACTGTTGGGTGGTTTCGTCTGACAAATGTTCTGGTAAAACAACGACACAGTGCTGCTTTTGGATAGAAAATACAGCAAAGGTCCCAACTCCAGCTTTCCTATAAAAATCTTCTACAGTTAATGCACAAACACACACACACAAACGCGCACACACACACACACATCATTACAATTACATCATTTTAGTTGTACGGATAACTTCCAACCTCCCTCACTCATTCAAATGTCAGGCTTGGTTAAGAAAATCCCATTATTTATATCAGAATATGAGCTGCAGCTGCCCCATAAAAGATAAAAATCAGACTTGAGTTGGCGAGCTCAGTTGAAACAAATGAGTTTCTATTGAAAACTGTGTCCTCTTGGCTCTAAGACAAATGTACAGAAAGTTGTGTTTGACTGCACTTTCCTGCTTGATCTCATGCCAAATAAAAAACGGCTCCTTTCTGTCATGACCTCATGCTCAAATACTTACCAGCTACTGAACAGAACCCCCCTGCCTACAGGCCCCTAATTTTATTTTTCTTAGTATGAACTCCTCATCGATCAGGGCACACGTACTGCAAGACATGTTTACATTATTTACATTGGTAAAGCCATTATTTCAACAATACAAGTACAGAAGTATGTTTTGGAGAAATATTCTCCTCTGACTGAATACTTTTTGGATTTATCTTTATTATTTTTATTATTTGATTGTTACAATCAAGGGCATCATTGATGCTGTCCCCCTCAAAACCCTATTTTTGTCTTAACCTTATCTAACCCAGCTGAAAAAAGCGTTTTCTCCTCTGCAAGATGTGAGAGTAAAATAATACTTTAATATAGTTTTTTTTGTAAATTCTCCTAAAAAAGATTTGATATTTTGTTTACATTTCCTATATAGAGGTTTAACATGGGGTAAAGTTCCAGTTATGTACCTTAAATTTGTTTAATTCATTTTAGGTTTTTTACAGTTCAAGAAAGTCCATTGTTTAATGGGTCAGTGGAGGGATCGGGTCATTGCTAAAGATTATTCTGAAGGGTCCATCAGAAGAAGAAAAATAAATAATAATGTTTTACATTCTTTATATGTGTTTCTAAACTTTGTCTTTTATGTGAATATATATTTTATGTCATCTTTTTTCTGAAAGGTAACTCGTAACTATAGCTGTCAAAAAGTGGTGTATAAATTATACTATATTTCCCTGGAGAAGAAGTATAAAGTCACACAAAATGGAAACACACAAGTAAAATATTTGTATAATACTTTAGTAAATGTTCTTAGATGGAATTAGGATAAAACAGATCCCAGAAAGAAATCCCTTTTGCGAATCATAAAAACATAACAGATGAACAGTACTTCCATCATCCAGTATGAGACAACCACGTTAACGTATTTGTTGCCTTTGGGACTCATTTTGACAGAAAATTCCCCTCAGAGCTATCTGTCAGATGTGGTGGCTTGTTAAACCAGGTCATGTTTCTGCTCTTAGGTTAAGATCACAGAAATTATTGAAAAGGTTTTTGCTCTGCCACAGGGCCGATTCTTCCAGAATGCACCCCTCGGCTGCCAGTTGTCCCGCCTCCAACCTCTCTGGCAAGCTGCAAGACCTTTTCAAACATTCATGGTCCCAAAACCCTTACAAGGACTTCTTGTAAGTAGAACATTTGCATGAAATGTGGCTTATTGGTGTGCCAAATAACTATACCAGAGTGCAGAGTATTTAGTTGCAATTGGAAAATAAATAAGGGTATCTATAAATTAGCCAAATATGTCAATTCTATTGATGAAGCAGGAGGTGGATTCTTTCTCTGTGAAAAACAATACTTATTGCGGGGCCAAAAGTAATTATTTTCCACAATAATAGGATATTGTCACGCTGATGCCTAATTCAATCTTTGGTGTGTTTTCCAACATTGAAGCGCAGCCAGACATCATGTTCATTGTAAAGACCTCAATGAAGACCAGGTTCACTCAAACAGGGCGGGAGTGAGGCACAGTGATTCAAGACCCATACAAGTATCTGGATATAAAGTAAAAAAACAATATAAAAACATACCCAGTACAATGGTCAGAGATACATTACTGATGTGTTTTCCTTCTGGTCAGTATAAAGAACAACTCGTTGAGTATGAAGTCAAGTAGAGGTTAATTTAATACCTTGGATTGTCAGGATTATCTACTCATGTAACGTCTATTCTAAGCAGTTTGAGATTTACTCAAACACTTAATTTTGAACTGTTTATAGTTTCCCTACCGTACATTTTCAGTTTTAGGCCTCGGAGACCCCAGCTATAAATCACAGCTCAACGATTTTAAAGTCTCATTGACCTTTCTGGCAAACAAACATGTTTTTGTCCATGCATACTAAATATGAAATGTAGCCTATCCTGATTTGATGTAATAATAATGGTTTATAGTCATCCAACTTTATTGCATGGGTTAACGCTTCATTACTTTTCTACAAAGTAGGCTTTAAAAAGCTTAGAGACAAGCAAAAATATTATGGCCGTTTGTTATTGGGAATTATTACTTAAAGGTGGGGTAGGTAAATTTGAGAAACCGGCTCGAGATCGCTAGAATTTGAAAATACACAACCGGAGAAAATCTGCCACTTCCTTATAGAGCCCCTCCTCCAACACACACGAACGTGCACATGACCAATGAGGGCACGAGATAAGTTTGTGCCCCGATGGAAGGCTGACAGGCAGGTAGGCCATGGTTGTACTTTTTACAGTATTACGGCTTCCACAGATGAAATTTTTTAATGGATTTTTTGTCAAAGCACTTAAGATATTCATTGCCATCGGGATGTTAAGAGCATTCCATGGAATATAACAAAAAGTGTATCTCGAGCCGGTTTCTGAAACTTACCTACCCCACCTTTAAGTACGAAGGCTACATTTGCAGTAAGTGTAACAGAGTTATAAAGGTTGGTGTAAAATCCGGGTTAAATTGGAGAATTACGCCATCTTTTGTTACAAACGTGTGCCTGCATTGCTGTAGCTTTGCTACCCCAATGGATTGTGGGAGGTTCTCATACCGCGTGAGGATCTGTTGAGAGTAAGGTGCTATTGTATTATGTCTGTGGACAAAATGTATGTCATTATTTTATTAGGACAATAACGTTCTGTTGTGTTTGTTTAGTTTAATGTAACCCCGGTGTAATGTCCCCTCAGAGGAGATTGAGATACCGCGTGAGGATCTGTTGAGAAACGCAGCTCACGTGTCCATTGTGTGTTGTCCATTGCAATGCAGGTATGGAAATAAACTGAAGTAATCACCAGCACTGAGTGGTCTGTTGCTGAGGGGACATTACACCGGGGTTACATTGGTGCCGTGACCCGTTCTTGACTACGCCGGACCAGGGTGGATGTCTTCTCTCCGCTGCAACGTTTTGGAGCTTCAATTCCTTCAGTGTGTTGGACTCTCAGGTTTATTTTGTTGATATAAGCCTTATTCTTTTGAACTTGTCATTTTATTTTGGTTTACTATAGATAAAACATGAGTTCCAGTAGATTTAATACCTTTGAAATGACTCCTTTCAATGTTGGTAGGGGTAGAGGGCTATGTAGCACACCTGTTCCATTTTCACTAGGTGACTTTAAGGTGGGGGATAGGAAAACTTTTGATGGGGATTCAGTGCACAGTCCTATCAGAAGTGGAGATGTGATGACACCTTCCATCCAGCCTACAGTAGAGTTATCTACACCACAGTGCTTTATCTCATCAGTCCCCAACCCTCCTGATGATGTGAAGTCTCACACAGCTAGTCAGCTGACCAAATGAGCACTATTGTGCAGCAGATAGGGCAGCAGCTAGCTGATAGCATTATGTCACGCATTAACACTACAGCTGCTGCACATACGAGTCATGAAGAAACATGCATTAAAAAAGACACACTCCCCAGCCAAACACTGGATCTCTCCCAAGTCCAGCTAGTCACTCAGAGAGGAGTTAAAGACCCATCTGTGTTCAGAGGAGAGAGTTCAGACACACTGCCTGTTGATGAATGGGAGGATTTAATGAGAAATTACATCAGGAAAAGCAGTATCCAGCCAGAGCATCAAGCTGAAGAAATTCTGATTCACCTGAGGGGCAGAGCAAAGGATGTTGTGAAGTTTGGGATAAGAAATAGTGGAATTGATGTCCAAGAGAACCCACAGGCCATCTATGGACTCCTCCGCAAACATTTCAGCTCCAGCCATTGCTCTTCTATGCCCCTAGCTGACTTTTATTCCACCCTACCAAAAGAACAAGAGGACCCATATGAGTACTGGCTCAGACTAAACAGAGCTGTCGATGTGGCTGACAGTTGTCTTAGGGAACAGGGTAAGGTGTTTGATAATCCCAGTATTGAAGTCACACGTATGTTCATCAGACATTGCCCCAGTAGAGATTTAGCTCTTACATTTAGGTCCAAGACAATTGATAAATGGTCAGCACGAGAAGTTCAGGAAGTGTTAGATGAATACCATTTAGAGAAGGGACTGAGGTCTTCCACAGAGAGAGGCAGGATAAACATGAATGTAGCTGAGGTGAACACTAATGCTGCTTTAGTGTCGGACATTCCCAAGCAGGCACAAGCTGTGAGCCAGGACACCCCCGCTTTCGAGAGGTTGATTGGCATGCTGGAGAAGGTGTTGCTTCAGGCCCCTGGGCATGCTCAAGCTAATAGGAGGCAACATACTAGCAACAAGCCACCAAAGATTGAGGGCTTTATGGACATGCCTTGTTCTATATGTAATGACAGCTCTCACTCTGCTTTCATACACAGTCGAGAGAACAGACTTTGCTTCCTGTGTCACTTACCTGGCCACCCAAGACGTGAGTGCCCAGAGGGGAGACGTTCTCCTCACTACAACCAGCAGAGAAACTGAATGATCTGCGCAAGAGGGAGGATAGTGCAGATTATGTGGGTGAGCCTCCCACCTTGGATATGAAAGACATTGATGATTGTGAAACATTGTATGATACCTACAGGCGCATGGTGCCATCAAATAAGACACTGATTGTACAAAGGCTGCAAAGACTGCCAGAGACTGATAGTCTATTCCACATAGCTGTGACCACCAATACTGGACATGCTCTCAAAGCATTAGTGGACAGTGGATATTTTGCATGCACAATTAGTGAGGCAGCTGACATAAGACTTTCACAATCTGTCCCTAACATGGAAAGGAAATCAGCTGAAGACTTTGTCATAGTTGGTTGCGGTGGTCATCTCGTTACTCCATCTGCCATGTATGATCTTACTGCATCAGTTTATGGCTATAAGGTAATAATTCCTGTTCTAGTTGTGCCAGGCCAGACTGATGAAATGATTCTCGGCAGCAATGCCATCAAGTGGCTCATTTTGCAGATGAAAAAAACTGTAAGTTGCCAAAATATCACATCTGCTGTGACAAGTTTTCAGAGTGATAGTTTGTCCAAGTTGATGTCTCTGCTGTCCTCCTCAGATGAATGCAAAGGTGGAGCAGTAACTAACAAAATTGGCACGGCAAAACTGAAAAGATGTGTAACTCTGCAGCCAATGTCTGAAAGTTTGGTGTGGTTGAAATTACCTGAGTCTGATGTCTCTGCAGTAGGGAGTACAGTCATCATTGAGCCCACCCAGTCAAAAGCCAGACCTGCACACATTCTGGTGGGGAGGGTTGTCACGTCCTTATGGGGAAATGGCTGGGTTCCTGTCAAAATTGTAAACCCCACTGAAAAGCCACTCACCCTTAAAAAAAATGCAAAGGTTGCTGATGTGTCCCCCTGTCTTTCAGTGCAGGATTTACCAGATCCAGTTCGCATCCAATCCAGTGCACAGTACACACAGAGCCCGTCACCTGAGCCAAGGTCAGAGGAGGAGATGTCCCGCGTGTTGAGTGACATGGGTTTGCAGGATTTGGACCTCTCATCTTGTGAAGTCTCTCTCGAGTGGAAAGATAAGCTGATGAAAATCATTGAGCAGTATGAATCAACATTTTCGAAGCACAAAATGGACTGTGGCGAGGCAGTGGATTTTGTGCACAGAATACACCTGGTTGATGACAAGCCCTTCAGACTTCCATACAGGCGGGTTCCGCAATGCCACTATGACAAGCTACGGACTGCTCTGAATGACATGGAGGAATTAGGGATCATTCGCAAATCTCAGAGTGAATACTCATCACCCCTTGTCCTCGTTGTCAAACTAAATGGTGACCTTCGCCTCCGCAATGACTTCAGGTGGTTGAACGCAAGAACAGTAAAAGATGCACATCCATTGCCCCATCAGACAGATGCCCTTGGTGGAAATGTGTTCTTTTCCACAATGGACCTCACGTCAGGGTTCTACAATGTCGGACTGCATGAAGATGACAGAAAATATACAGCGTTCTCCTCCCCATTCGGTCTTCATGAATACAACAGGATGCCCCAGGGCTTGACGAACAGCCCTGCCACTTTCATGCGAATGATGATGTCCATCTTTGGGGATGAGAACTTCACATGTCTGCTATGCTACATGGATGATCTCATGGTCTATGCTCCATCTGAACAGGTTGCACTTGAGCGTCTACAGATGGTTTTCTCTCGTCTTGCAGCCAACAACTTAAAGCTCTCCCCTAAGAAGTGCTACTTTCTACGCAGGTCAGTCAAGTTTCTGGGACACATTATTTGTGAGGATGGTGTTAAGACCGACCCGAGTAAAGTGGAGGCTATAAATGATATGCAGGAAGCTGACTTGATGGAGCAAGATGGGCAAACACCGTGTGCTAAGAAGATCTGGTCTTTCTTAGGGATGGTTCTCTATTACCACCATTTCATTGAGGGATGTTCTGCCAAAGCTAAGCCGCTGTTCAACCTTGTGGCTGAGCCTGCCACACCACACAAAAGAGGGAGAGGCCACAAACCAAAGTTTAAAAAAGTCTATGTCAGACTCTCTCCAACAGACTGGAATGATGAGTGCAAAGAAGCATTTGGAACATTGAAGTATGAGCTGGTGCACAGTGTCACTTTAGCACATCCAGATTTTAGCGCTCCATTCATTCTTGCAGTTGATGCCTCCTTTGATGGCATAGGGGCCGTCCTTTCACAGTTGCCTCCTGATGGAAAGATGGCCAGACCTGTAGCATTTGCTAGCAAGACACTTTCCCACTCTCAGCTGAACTATCCAGCACATCAACTTGAGTTTCTCACTCTTAAATGGGCAGTTTGTGACAAATGTAGCCATTGGCTAAAAGGGCGATGCTTTACAGTCTGGACAGATAATAATCCATTGACATACATCTTGACTAAGCCTAGGTTGGATGCTTGTGAGCAGAGGTGGGTTTCAAAGCTCGCAGCATACAGTTTTGACCTGAACTATATACCTGGTCCAAAGAATGTGGTCACTGATGCATTAAGTAGAGAGCCATTTGTCCAGTCGTGCATGAGCCACCGTCTTGTGACTGAACCTTATGCGTTTTTACTGAACCACATGTCTGGGATGGTGGATAGAACAGTGCAAGATGCATTTAGGTGTACTAATAACTGCCAGGTGGTTGTTGATCAGTCCGAGGAAGTCGCCGTCATCACCCAGCCTCCTTCTCAGGGGTCCCTGTCATCACATGACGTCTCAGCAGTGTTGGATGTACACGACACTGGAGGTGTCGGCCAAGTGAGAGGAACAGGACCAGCTGTTTTTCAGGTCGCTGATGTCGACCATACTTCCTCTCTACCGAAGAGTGAACTTGTTAATCTCCAAGAGCAGGATGATGTCATAGGCAGGGCTCTCTATTACATCCAGCGCCACAGGAGACCCACAAGACGTGAGCGTGCTGCTGAGTCTCGCAGAGTGACAAAACTGCTAAGACACTTGCCCAAACTCTCCGTCAAGGATGGCATTTTGTGCAAGGTAAAGAAAGACAGACAAATGAACACGACAATCCACCAAATTGTGGTTCCAGACTCCCTTAAGGCCCAAGTCCTCAATGGCATACATGACTCAGCTGGTCATCAGGGACAGGCCCGCATGCTTTCTCTTGCCAGGCAGAGATTCTTTTGGATAGGGATGGAACGTGACATCATCAATCATGTGAGAAATTGCTTCCGATGTGTGGTTGGAAAAACACCTGAGCCTAACGACCGTGCTCCTCTTGTAAGCATTTGCACCTCTGAACCAATGGAACTAGTCTGTATTGATTTCTGGACTGCTGAACAGACTGACAAAAAGTGTGTGGATGTTTTGGTAGTCACAGATCATTTTACTAAAATGTCTCATGCATTCCCGTGTAAAAATCAGTCAACTAAGGAGGTCGCTCGTCGACTTTGGATTGACTTTTTCTGCATATATGGTTCCCCCAAACGCATCCATTCAGTTCAAGGAGACACTTTTGAGAGTCAACTCATTAAAGAGCTTATGGAGGTGGCTGGCATCCAGAAGTCACACACCACCCCTTACCATCCTATGGGGAATGGAGTTGTCGAGCGGTACAACAGAACACTTGGGAGCATGATAAGGGCCCTACCTCCACATTCCAAGGCCAGGTGGCCACAAATGCTCCAAATGCTGACATTCTGTTACAATTGCACTGAGCATGAAACAACAGGCTTTGCCCCTTTCTTTCTCATGTTTGGGAGGACCCCACGTCTGCCAGTTGATGTTGTGTTCCAGCATGCCCTCTCTAGCAGTGCTGTTGTTGGCCATTGTTGTGAAGAAAACTTCTGTTCAGCAATGTGATGAAAGAATGGAAAACTGAAATCTGCTTAATCATCCACTGAAGTTTATTGAGAATCACACGGCCGGAGCGTTCACAAGATATTTCACACAACTTTCATCATGAGAAGACCGAGCCAACACTGAGGAGTACACAGAAGCACAGCGCAGATCTACACATGAAATAAAGGAGTGGCCTATATTCGCGCGCTTTCCATTCTAATCGATACCAGACATGAAGACAAAGAACCGGTCTGTTAAAGCCATCTGCGCATGGTCCACACTTCCCCCACAGGAAGGCAGGGCCTCTTGACCTTTGCCCTGTTTAAATTACAAACAGGACACATAGGGAAAACACTAAAAGTCTCATGCACAGATCACATTAAAATATTTCCTTCACAGATCCTTCCTTTTATCAATTTATTGATAACCAATTAACATTAGTCTAAGAATATTTCAGTCACTACTTAAATCAAATAAAACGTCCTCAGAGTTGTGTGGGTTCCCATTACATTAATTACATCAAAAGCAGAATAAGATTGAAACATTCAATCACAATGGTTGATACAGACAACCACAATAGAAAAATCATCTCTCTTCAGTGTTCGATTTATTTTTGTCAAAAGCACAATAATAACACACATGCAATACAAAAATATAATAGTAAAATATATATGTTTCAAAAACAAGATCTTTTATCATTTATCACTCAGTTAATCTCACTCATCAAACACAAATTCAAAATCAGCTTACATTTTAAAGATTTACTTCAAGGCAATTACTTATTAAAACACAATTAGAATTTAGGATTATAAGAAATCCAATTGAGGTATAAAATCAGAATCATGAGATCCAGTTAAGATTCCCAGTTAAGGTATAAATTCACAGTGATGAATCGATCAATCTGTAATCTGTAAAGTTACAGTGTCCTCAATCTTTAACATTACTTTACGTTTACTTCAATACGCTTAATTCAAGAGTAAGGCACTTTACTACATACATTTTATTCAAATACATTTGTTCAAAATCTGAAAAGGAAAAATCTGACATTTTATTGTAACAACCTGAGGAAGGAAAAATCAAAAACATCTGTTCTTTATTCAAGGACAAATCAAAACATCTATTCTTTATACTGAGTGTCAACTTTAATCAATTTATCAATCGCTGAAAGGAGGTACTTATGGTACAGGAACTGCGATGGAGACCCATGGGTCTGGAAGGTCAGCGTCGTACATCAACATTGTGTCATCTACAGTTGAATACCCCACTAGCCTCTGTGGGGCCTGGAGGGCAGTCTTGGCAACCCTGCGTATGGCTAATTTAACTACAGTGATCAAACAAATCACTAGGATTAGCACAACCAAGATAAACACTGCAACAGTAACAACAAATGTAACCAACCCCGCTCCCCAGGATCCAAGGGTTCCACTTAAATCCCCAAATGTAAACCCATGAGTTTCATGCAATTCTTTTATCCCGTTAGCAGTATCATGAATCATATCCATAACTTCCGGTGTGGCATCAGAGACAAAGGAACAGCACTCCGCACCAATCACTTTACATGCGCCCCCCTGGGCAGCTAAGAGGAGGTCCAGCGCCATGCGATTCTGTAGTGCTACTGTCCTAACTTCCTGTAATTCTTTGTGTTCAGCTAACATTGCTGTGTTAGATAGATTTAGATGATTTTCCACTACTTTGGATAATGCCAAGATTTCCTGCTGACTAACATAAATGCCGTACCAAGGCAAAAATAGGCTCGCTATCTGTTGTCCTTTTGTAATGGACCTGCTGTTCCTGTGTAGAGAGGGAAGTATCGCTGCAATGTCATTTGCCTCTACTTTACGGATTAAAGGAATTAGGTAGGCTAGATAGCAGGTGCCATAAAAAATGTCAAAGGGCACGCAGCCATAAGCTCGGTCCCCACAAACTAAGTAAACTCTCTGTGGGAGGGGAATTCTGGCTAATTTTACCCTCACTATGGTATTACAGTCGCTGTGTCCCACATCTGGAGAGGTGTGAGATCCTGCTTCATTCTGGAAACAGATGGACACATTCTTCCATTCATGTACTGCAATTGGGGGAACATATACTGAACAGTCACGTGTAGGGGGATTGCCTAGGGGGATTGGTTGCGTACAGTCATGTATTTTAACCTCAACGGAGTCCACTGTTCTGGAGCCAAACCAGGGTACCACTGTCACTAAAGCTTCAACTAATAAAGATGCCATGTGTGGTTGTTTTGTGCATGTTGGACTTGTGGAATTAACAGTTAGTTTGTACCAGAGCTAACTGGAATCTGTATTCAAAAGCTAGGTTAATGTATTTCTTCACATATATTAGTTTTAAAAACATCAATCGTTTGAAACCGTCAGGCAGGTAATTTTTATTTACTGTCTCAACAATGAGAGAGACTAGACCCTCATACTGTAACGGTTTATCAGAGTCTATTGGATAGGCAGGAGTGTAGCAGTCCTCAGCCTCATCGCTAATTCTGGAATCTATATCATTCCAGCTGACTAATTTATAGTCCGCTTTTGTAAAAGGAATTGGGCTAAACATAGGAGAATGCATAGATTCTGGCATATTTTGGCACAGCCAACAGTTGCTAATATTGCGTTCATGCGCGTAGTCTAACATTAAACTTACTGCAGAATTAGTTTTAGTTCGTTTAAAAGGAGTGATTAAGGCCTTTTTTGAAAAATCTACATCACCTCCTGAGTGTTTAAGTGGAGTGGATAGAACATTTGTTTTTCTATCTGGTCCAGACAGTTTGCATGCAGTAGCACCTGGATTGGGAACCTGGTAATCTGGTTTCCTCATTCTACATGTTGCTTTATCCTTTATCAGTGTCTTAAACTGTTCTACAGTGCTACACCACAGTTCTGGGGGCATGTCTTCAATGGTGTTGAGTGCTATTCTTACCCCCTCTGATGCCACCCCATCCCCACGGTACTGGTCCATTGGATATATCTCCCACGTTGATTAAACTAAGGACACAGGAAATACAATAATACAGTTAGCTGGATCACATATTGAAGTTGGACAGTTAAAAGAAACAGTCTCTGATTTATGATCAGGGAGGGAGCCAATCCTCCTGATTCTTCCTCCTTTTCTCTCTCTTTGTGTCTCTTGCACCATACTGAATGTCTGTGTGGTGATTGGATACAACCTGTCCTTGTCGCTAGGCACTGATTTGCCTGTTGGTGTCGTTTTGCCCTCAGGGTCTGGGCCCTGAGTGGTCAAGTCGTCTGCGCTCGTAGATAAGAGCACCTTATTTTCTTCCTCAGACGGGCGAGATCCCTCGCCACCTGTCGTTGGGATTTCCACAGCTCCATCTAGCAGGGCGTCCTTGGCCAGGTACAGAAGACCCAGCATGACGATGATGATGACTGCCTTCACACGCCAGCATCCGGTAGAGGAGAGAGACGACATCTTGTAGCGTGAATCCACTCCGGTCTCCCTTGTACTCTCAGGGCTGTTCTGGTCACTATTAACACCTGGAAAGGACCTTTCCACCTGGGAGACAGAGCATCTTTTTCAAGAGATTTGATTAGTACTAGGGGTCGACCGATTATCGGCCTGGCCGATTATCGGACAAGGAGCGCTGAGCGGCAGAGCCATACATGTGTTTCGAAGGTAAATCAGTTGAAAGCCGAAGTTCAATAAACATCCCAATCCCCTATGCTGAAGTTGCAAAAACAGCACAATCTATTGATCCAATTATATCAGCTTCCCAGTTACACAGGGACGCGGGAAGTCAGTCAGAGTTGGGGGTGCGTGCAGCGTCTCGCAGCGGAGTAACTGTGGTGCGGAGGGGGGGCTGCGAGTGGAGCCTCGCAGCTTTTCAGGTTGATCTGTGAAGCTCATTAGCTAATCAACATGTATTTAGCAAATGTTTAGCAACATATTAGAAGTGAGGCTACTAGACTAACGTTAGGTCTACTGTAATAGCCTCACTTTTAATAGTTTGCAAAACATTAGCTAGCACTAGTGTTTTGCAGTTGCTAGCAATTTATTGGGATTTTATGCTAGATAGACAGGCATTGGTTTGATATAATAAATTAAGCATTATTGTTAGTTAAGCATGTCAGCCCCACTTCTTGTCTCTCTCTCTAACTCATTGCAGATGGCTGCACTAAAGAAAAGGGCACAGAGAGGAAACCAGTTGTAAGATGTTTAAAAGTTCATTAAACATAATATATGCTTAAATGCATTTCAAAGAAGTTGTGTTGGAGTTTGTGTTATTCTACATTTTGACACTATATTTTCTGATTTTACTGCAAATGTATATCGGTTCCAAATATCGGTTATCGGTCTCCTTGATTACTAATAATCGGTATCGGTATCGGCCTTGAAAAAGGCATATCGGTCGATCCCTACTTAGTACATTATCACCAATCTGAAAGGGGTGGGTGGGCTCCTCTCCCGGCTGGGGGAGCCTGTCAGCCACCTGCCTGTGAAACTTTCTCAACATGTCAGTTAGATATTTGACATAGTTAGTCATGTAATCATCTGTCCACAAAAGAGTGAGTTTGTGGGGTGTTACTGGGGGGCTAGATCCTGCGAACATTACCCTTCCCATCAATACTTCGTGTGGGCTAAGCCCTGTCGTTGCATTTGGTGAACTTCTGATGGAGCACAGAACTAGCGGCAGCGCGTCTACCCATTTTAGTCCTGTGGTCAACATTGTTTTAGTGAGTTTCTCCTTTATAGTCAAGTTCATTCTCTCAACCTGGCCTGAGTTCTGTGGGTGATAGGGAACATGCAATTGCCATTTGAACCCTAACACTGTAGCTAGACTCTGGGTTATCTTATAAATGAATGCTGGACCTCTGTCACTGTTAATTCCTGTGGGCACACCAAATCTAGGAATAACATCTTTGAGAAGACACTTTACAACTGTTCTAGCGTCTTCTTTTCTGGTAGGGTAGGCCTCTACCCAGTTGGAGAACTGGCACACTATTACCAAAAGATATTTGAATCCTTGGCATGGTGGCATATCAGGGTTTCCGTTAGCCGGTAATTACCGGTTTTTAGCTGGTAAAATTTATTAAAAACCGGTAAATTCAAAACCTGCCGGTCAAAATGTCTGGTAATAATTAGGGAGGCTCCGATCGATCGGCCGCCGGTCATTATCGGCCGATATTCACTCTTAATAGTTTGATCGGTGCTCTATAGAAAGGCCGATCAGGAGAGCTGGATCTGATCGATATGGACATAAACGCGAGGGAAGTGTAACCGGACGCGAGAGAGAGATCAGATCAGCTGCTGAGTCTGACCGAGACACGCAGCTCTGCATAATCACCTGAAGCCCCGCCCTCTGTTTAGTGAGTTGCAGGAGCTGCTTGAGAAACTGACGGGCTGTGAGGAGAGAGAGGGAGGGAGAGGGGAAAAGAGAGGATCCGTTTCTCCCGTGTTATTATTCAAATGTAATGTAAACTTTTGAATAATGTACGTTATCTACTACAAGTAGTTTGTTTGAATGTAATAATTATGTTGTTTGTTGTTTGTGGAATCATTTATTGAAAAATGAATCTGAATTTTTCGATCTGTTACGATTATAAACTGAAGCAATATAAAAATGAGCCCCGTGAACTGAGTTTTAAACTGAAGCATATCTGCTCATAGTCCGGTAATTACCTGCTAACGGAAACTCTGCTACACAACTCTTATTATTATTATTGAAACATGACCGGTAAGTTTCACATTTGTCCGGTAAAATAAATTCTGCCCGGACATTTGACCGGCGAGAAAAAATCCTAGCGGAAACCCTGTGGCATATGTGAAAAGTCAATTTGCATATTTACAAAGGGCCCCGAGGGGGGCGGTAAGTGTTCATGCTGAATTTGACCACTTCTTCGTCTTGTCTGCTGGCATATCATGCATCTATCTACAAGGGTCTGTGTAGCTAGTGTAATGCCTGGAGCAAACCATTGTGACTTTATAATCCCATTCATCCCTCCTTTTCCTACATGTGATTTGCCATGTGCAACATGTGCCAAAACATGGAGGAACGAACGTGGACAGACCATCCGTCCGTCTGGGTGGAGCCACAAGCTGGACTCAGCGTCAAGTGTACAACCTCGTCTTAGCCATAAATCTTTCTCCCTAACATCAGCGCGGGCTTGCATGTCTGCGACATCATTAAAGGAAGGCAAACAAATGGGCTCTGCGGATTGTGTCAAGGGGCATTGGAGCACCATAGAAGAGGAGGAAACTGCTGCTTGTTTAGCCGCGGTGTCGGCTAACGCATTTCCACGCGAAATAGGATCATCAGAATTTGTGTGAGCAGCACACTTAACTACTGCTAGCTGTGTGGGGATCATGATAGCGTCTAATAGCTGAGCTACTAACGCATGATGTTGAATAGGCTTACCGGCCGATGTTAAGAAACCGCGCATTTTCCACAAGACACCAAAATCATGGCACACACCAAATGCATACCTGGAGTCTGTGAAAATGGTTGCAACTCTATCTTTAGCCAAAATACACGCCCTCAACAGAGCATACAACTCTGCGGCCTGAGCCGACGTGCCATTTGGCAAGGCCCGGCTTTCTAAAACCTCCCAGTCGTCCACAACAGCATAGCCTGCTAAGTGTACTGTGTCAGACGGCCTGCTCGCAGACCCGTCTGTGTATAGAATCATATCTGAATTAGGGATAGGAGTTTGCAACATATCAGTTCTGGGGGAAGAAGACATGTCAATCGTTGTGACAGTCATGTGTTATTTCAAAATCTGGAATTGGCACCAGCGTAGCTGGGTTTAGAGGGGGGGAGCGTTTAAGTGTGATGTGTGGGCTTGAAAGAATTATTGCTTCATAGCCAGATCGCCTTGCTGCTGTCATATGCTGAGTAGCAGAGGTGTTCAGAATATGCAAAACTGCATGTGGGACATGTACTACACAGTCACTGGCCAGTACAATGGGAGAGGTTTGTTTGATAACAATTGCAACTGCGGCCACTGCCCGCAGGCAAGAAGGCATACCGAGCACCACAGGGGAGAGTCGAGATGAGTAGTATGCAACAGGCCGGAAATTAGAGCCATGCTTCTGTACCAAGATGCCCGTTGCAAAGCCCCCCTTCTCATGGACGTGCAGGTGAAAGGGCTGATGGTAATCAGGGAGCCCCAGGGCAGGAGCTGATGTCAGGGCTCGCTTTAAGTCCTGAAAAGCTGTGTGCATCTCCTCAGACCATTGAACAATGTTAGGAGCAGCCTGCAGAGTGGCAGCACGCAGGACAGAGTCCATAGCAGCGTACTCGTATATCCAGTGTCTGCAATAGTTAGCCATGCCCAAAAAAGACAGCATGTCTTTCTTTGTGCGGGGTGGTGCCACTTTGTTCAAAAGGCAAATCCTTGCTGGCGAGAGGAGTCGGTGTCCATCCCTCAGAATGTGACCCAGATACGTGACCTCAGTCTGGCAGTACTGCAACTTAGCCAGGGATGCTCTGTGTCCGCATTCAGAAAGTCTTTTCATGAGCAGAATGGAGTCGATGCGACATGCGTCCATGTTGGGAGAAGCTAACAACAGGTCATCTGCGTACTGAAGCAAGGTACTACCTCCTGTAAGGACCAAAGTGTCCAGATCTCTCTTAACCGCTGCTGCGTACACAGTAGGTGACTCGACGTACCCCTGTGGGAGGCGCATGTATGTGATTTGTTTACCTTTAAAAGTAAATGCAAACAGATACTGGCTGTCTGGATGCAGAGGAACAGAGAAAAATGCTGAACACAAATCAATAACTGTGTAATATTTTGAATCTGGCGGCAATGATGCAAGAATTGAATTAGTGTCAGGCACTATAGGAGCTGTCGGAATGACAATAGCGTTAATAGCTTGCAAATCTTGGACAAAACGCCACTCATCAGGGCGATTGTGTTTAGGTATGGGCAGAATCGGAGTATTACACGGGCTGGTCGCGTAGATTAATACGCCTTGGTCGAGCAGAGATTGGATGACTCCTTCAATTCCCAAAATGGCTCTATGGGGTAAATTGTTCTGTCTGATAGCTGGCAATCTGGCATTGGCTTTAAGTGTGACTCTGTGTGGAGGGGCTGAACAAACAAACCCCACATGATTCTTGTGTTTAGCCCATAATGTGGCCGGAACCTCAGAAAAATCTGATGGGGGTCCATATTGTGTGAGTGCAGGTGGCTGTAAATGAAGAAATGTGCTTTGAGGGAGAGAAAGTTGCTCAGAGAGATACAGCATGTAATGCTCTTCTCCGAGGTTAATTAGATTATGTGTGTGTGTGTGAGGGAGAGAAGCTTTTGCAGCCTTCAGCAGAGCATGGCAGTGGGCTGCCATGGCCCCCACTTCCTCAGGTTCACTTCCTGAAGTGACCGCTAGTGTGAGGTGAGGGATCGTGTCTGCAGCATAAAAAGCCTGCTGTGAGGGTGTGAGCCTAACAGGCAATGCGCACCCCTGGGGTCCTAAAAATAGAAACTGCTCACATTCCAACTGATCTGAGCTGTTGCAAAAACCTCTCACTGATAGTGCTTAGTCATCTGATGGGTTAAAAGCAGCTGTGCAGTGACAATTCAATACAGGCCGCATAAGGGACATTAAGGAAGCACACACAGGGGAAATGCTAGCAATTTTCTGAATTCCTGTTGTTGAGAAAACAGAAATCATGTTTAAATCTGGAAATGACCAACAATAAAGGTTGTCTTGAGATGATTGAATGAATTGGACAGCTTGATAGACTTTGCTGTCAGGAATAGTCAAAAACAATCCGTCTGGAGTGCAATGTATTGTTGCTTGTAATTTACAAAGCAAATCTCTGCCCATTAGATTAATAGGACTTCCTTCTGAAATAATGAAAGAGTGTTGGACATGTGATCCTTCGATTGAAATATTAGTTTTCTCTGAAATGGGCTCGGACATAGGAATGCCAGAAACTCCCATTGTTGTAACAAAATTATTGGTTGCTTCACACACTTTTTCCTTCATGCGCACTGCTGATAATGTTGCTCCGCTGTCAATCAAAATGTCTACAGCCTTACCACTGAAATCAACGGGCATAATCGGATCTTCACGCGGGTTATTGGAAAGGCGAATTGTTGCTGCTTGAATGGGGAAATGCTGTGAATCTGACCCTATTTCTTCATGGTACCCCTATCTTCTATTAAATTGACTTTGCTGACCGTTTTGCCCCTGTTGAGCCTGCCTGTCGTATTGACTGTTAAGGGGAGGGGGAGGCAATAATGCAGGCTGGCGGGGGGGCTGGGGGAGAGCAGGCAAGGGTTGTGTATCCTGCTGTGGTTGCCAGCGCCGCTCGCACTGCCCCGCCCAGTGATCCGTTGCCCCACAGACATGGCATGGCATCAACTTTTTGGAATTTTTGTTCTGCTGCTGTCTGCCCTTGTCTTGACAACCCTGTGATCTTCCCTGATTTTGATACTGCTGTGTGCGGTTTTGTCCCTGAAACTGCTGGGAGTTATCCGCACTCTGATAAGCCTGTGTATCTTGAGGCAACTTTTGCATCAGCTGGGCAATTCTGGGGGTTAGAAATATCTGATTTCTATGTAACGCGCGCATTGTGGCTATTGTGATTTGCCAGGTTTTGACTTGCCAGTCCGGAGTTGTCATCATATACGCCTGAGCTGTTTCAGGGATTAAATTATGTAACAAACTCTGTATGGCGAACAAATCATTGCCCTCCCTTTTAATGCCCGCATTATCCCACACTGTCATGAAACGCTGGAGAAATTCTGGGACAGTTTCTGTTGGGTTCTGTACGCAAGCCGTCACTACCGAAAAATCTGTGTGAGTTTTAGCGCATGCTCTGATCGCCACAGCAGCTAGGGTCTGGATCCACATATCACGCGTCTGTGTCGCAGGCCAGTCACCTGCAGGCGTACAGATAGGGAATTTAAATTCGTCTCTGCACGTGGGCCAATCTGCCTTGTATGTTAGGATTATCAGCTGTTTAACATCATGAACTAAACAGTTATAAACTGAGCAGACATTAGTCAACCACGACAGATACTCATCTGGGCTTTTAGTGGGACTTGGAGTGTGATTAGTGACATCCATGACCTCAGCGGGTGTCCAAGGCTTATAAACTGGAACATCTCCCATCAGAATTTTCGGTGCGGTCACAGCTTCAGCAGAATTATTATCCTGAGATGTTTGCAGTCTTGTGATAATTCTAGTTATCTATGTCTAGACATAGTTGTTAAAACTGGTGCCGTACGGCGTGTTTGGCTTGTGTAACATTTTTGTTGCGGAACAAGAGGTCGGGGTGTGTAATGGACTGCTATCTGGCATTTCCTCTCTACTGTCCACTGCACTGTGTTCCTGCTGCTCACTTTCTTGTTGTCTTTACTGTCCTGCCTGATATGTCAACCCATTTTGATTCATGATAGCTGCAGCTGACATTAACAGATCATCCTCGGAATTTCTTGCCCCAGAATTTGAGAGTCCTATCGCGGGAATTATTTGTGTGCAGAGAGCTACAGCCTGCTTTTCCTCCAGCAGCCCAGCGTCTGTTAAAATGGAAATTAGCTGAGCTGTGCTGGGAGATTTCCCTTGTCTTTTCAGCCAATCATACATAACTGATTTCGCAATGGCTGCAACGTCCTTTCCGTGTCTTTCCTTAATTCTGGACATGTTCTCTGATTTAACATCAAAAGCAGCCTCTAGGCTAAGCAAATGACAATTCGCTGCACATTTAGAAACTCGATCAATCAAAGCCTTGAGCTCAATGGAGCCTCGCTCGGTGCCAACTGATTTTTCATTTTTCCGCTCATCATAACCTATTTTTTCTGTAATAGTCATCCAAGCTTTAACACATTCCTTCATGTATGTTACATCCCAGGAGCAATTCGCCTCATGTTCAATTAATTTGAATGCCTGCCACAACACGGCCATGTCAAAAGTATGTAAGGGTTTAGCCAGCATGCTGATGTTTTTGTTATTGTTCCTGTTTTCATTGTTGTTTCTCTCATTTCAGTCTCAGCTTTCCTGCCCTTGATTGAACTCCACCTGCTTCCCTTCCCTAATTAGCCTCACCTGTGCCCCATTATCATCTCTCCCTCTGTCTATTTAGTCTGCATCCACAGTCCCTTCAGTGCCAGTTCGTCTTAGTTATTCCTAGCGTTCCAGCTGTGTTTTTCTAGTATCTGATTCCACGTGTACCTGACCCAGCTTCGTGTCCTGACCCGGTTCCTGTCTACTCCTCGTCTGTTTTGTTAGCCTTATTGACTGATCTCCCGTGTACCGAACCTTGGATATAAAGACCTTTTTGCATCCTAATCCTCTGTCTCCGAGTCGTGCTATTGAGTCCTCCACTTGTGTTCATTCAGTCGTTACAAAGTACCCGTTAACGGCCAATCAAACAGAATCTTTCCTTTCTGACTATTCTGTTGTGAGTGTTCACAAAGTAACGAGGTGAACGGCATAACTTTAGTCCAATCCAAGCTCCTTCCGACAATTCCAGACGGCATATTGGGGGAAAACATGTGTGTGTAATGGTTGTCTGTAATAGGATTTTTTGGAAGTGTCTTGGTGCGTAAATTATTTGTCCTCTTACTAACCGAATCGTTTGTGGAGACAGTATTACCCATGTTTAACGGTTAGTACAATACAACAAACACTGCAATTAGACAAACAAACATAAACTCTTAACAACCATCAGCGTGACAAAAAAACTCTTCCAGTTTAGTTTTAATCCGAATTAGGGAGACTTTCAGAGGGGGTAGAGAAATATCTGTTTAATTATGAGTGCCTTCTTACTCATAATCTTGTATTCAGCAATCCATATATGACATTCTCACACCACCTTTAACCACTTTCTTTAGTTCAAAAATGGCAATATCGCGGAAACAATGACTATGTACTGTTCCAATCTGTTGAAGAGCAATAACTAATTTATTCTCAAATCAACAACCACTATGCTTATTTTAGTGGTGCTTTGCTTTTTTCGTCCAAAAGCATAGACTTTAATTTTTTCTCACCCTTTCTTTCCAAAAAACAGCTAAATTCAGCAATTCATATATGACATTCTCACACCACGTTTAACCACTTTCTTTAGTTCAAAAATGGCAATAATCGCGGAAATAATGACTATTTACTATTCCTCTCTCTTTGTCTGCATGCGGCTCTCCACAGGGGGGGGAGAGTCGGCAACTCAGCAGAAATGCTGTTGATTTAGGCAATTTATCCTCTGAAATCTCCTGAATTCGGCGATTTGTTTCAATACAAATCTATCACATTGCTTCTAATGCAGAAGCTCCACTTTACTGATGCTCTCTTTCAAGGTCTCTCCGAATATTTGCTGTGTGTAATTGTCCGGTAATTTAATTCCGAGAATCACACAGAGGAAATCGATGAAAGTCAATATTCCGAGGTTATTTATTAGGCCCAAATATTCTCATTGTTTCTACATGAGCCGTGTTTGTTCTGTAAGCACATGCCCCAGCAACAACCACGGGGAAAATCGGCCAGGACAACGTCCCCTTTTGTCACCAATTCCCAAGGTTATTATTAATCCACCGAATGTAAACGAGTAGAGAAACCAAAAAAAAATTGCAGCAGCTCAGTTCTTTCAGGTAATTTATAATACCGTCAACCACAGAAACTGGCAAGCCAATCTCAAAATAGAAATTTACTTACCAGCCTCTGAAGATCTTTTGGTATCCTGTCGTGACGCCAATGTGTGAAGAAAACTTCTGTTCAGCAATGTGATGAAAGAATGGAAAACTGAAATCTGCTTAATCATCCACTGAAGTTTATTGAGTCACACGGCCGGAGCGTTCACAAGATATTTCACACAACTTTCATCATGAGAAGACCGAGCCAACACTGAGGAGTACACAGAAGCACAGCGCAGATCTACACATGAAATAAAGGAGTGGCCTATATTCGCGAACGTTCCATCCTAATCGATACCAGACATGTTGAAGACAAAGAACCGGTCTGTTAAAGCCATCTGCGCATGGTCCACACTTCCCCCACAGGAAGGCAGGGCCTCTTGACCTTTGCCCTGTTTAAATTACAAACAGGACACATAGGGAAAACACTAAAAGTCTCTCATGCACAGATCACATTAAAATATTTCCTTCACAATTGTGAGTTTGTTTCCCGCTTGAAACGTGACCTGGCTGAAGCTGCTCACATTGCCCGGCAGAACAGTCGGACTGAACAGGCGCGTCAGGCAAAGAACTACAACCGCAAAGCAAAAGGGTCACTTCTCACTATTGGTGACAGAGTCTTGCTTGCAAATCGTGGTGAGAGAGGGAAAATAAAGATTGCAGACAGATGGGTTTCCACAGTTTATGAAGTGATATCTGTGAAGCCAGGAATCAATGTGTACTGCATTAGAGACCCTGTGACGTCAAAGGAGAAAGTTGTTCACAGGAATCTCCTGCTTCCTGTGAGTTTTCTCCCGTGGGAGGCGATGAAGATCTTGAGTCAAGCTGCTCTTCTGTCGTTGGAAGTGGACAAAGTGACCCAGTGGTTTCTCTTGCTGTACAGGACAGTGAGACGAAGACAGTTAACTGGCTCCTGCAGATGGATTATGCAAATGGTGGGGATGAGATAGCCAGCCAGCCTGATTGTTCTTCAGTTATGGCTGTGAGCACAGCACCTTCAGAAGCAGAAGAGTCTTTGATCTCACATGTTGTGTGTGAGGTTTTGAATCCCTCAGACTCTTCCGTACGTGTTGCACAGTTGCCCTCCACTGTTGAATGTGAGGTGTCCCAAGATGCATCTTTACAGCCATCAGCAGAAAGAGCTCATTGTGTGCCCTCCCCTGACATGGCAACATATACACAACTAGGTGCACTCACACATGGCCATGTAGTTAGTGAACAGCCTCTTCCACTTTGCACTAGGGCAGGTAGACCTATAAAGCTTCCAGCTAGACTCATTTGTGAAATGAACAAGCAGATTGTTGATGACTCGGTGTCAACAAGTGGTTCTGTGTTTTCTATTATGAGAGACATATTCGTTGGTTAGACTCCTGATAGTGATTATAGATATATATATATTTTATTTTTCTCAACCAGTATTTACACTGTCTTACAGTGTCCCTCAGTAATTTCAAGATGTAGAAGAGTAATGTTTATTTTATAAGCGGTGTACACAGCATCTTTTGTGTCTATGTTATTAAGGGGTTTGGTCAATCTCTTGCTGACTTGTTCCAAGTGGACAGTTTCAAACGGACTTCAACGAGGTTATGCTCAAATTTCTACACAGCTTGTATTTTGTATCTCCTGTGTGTTTTGTTGTTCTATTTCGTATAAGGCTTCGCCCTCTAAGGCTATCGCTATTGGGTAAACCCCACTGCACGTGTGCAGCACTGACAGACTTATTCCACGCCCACCTACGACGTGGGCCCCACCTCCGGGCTCACTTCCGTATAAATAGGAAGTAGGCCCTACAATCCGCTCCTACTTTTCTTCAGCACTCCGTTGCAGAAGCATTGACAGGCAAAACAAGTTATTTTAAGAGCTAAAAGAGCAAACATTCCTGGTTCCCCTGGGCCCATCCTCCCTTTCCTCCGGACGGGGGAAACGGGGTGGGGGCCCAGTGTCAACCCGACATGAGTTACGACCGGAGCTCACGGTGTGAGTTTTGCCGGGGATTAGAGCACGCAAACGCGGCTCTCACTCCCTAGGTGTCGTGCACTCATTGTGTCCATCTCCCTCGGGCCCACAGGCAGTGGAGAGCGGACGCTCTCGTTGCTGCGGCCGAGGATGATTGGCTGGTCCAGGAGTTTTTACTCTGTGGACCAAGCCCTTTATTTATTGGATCCGAGTGGCGGGCAGCAGTCAGGCGACTCCTTCCCCTCCATTCACGGATCACCATGTGGTTCCCCCGCCCTGTCTCCCTCTCCTCCGGCGGGGGAGACGGGGCGGGGGCCCGGAGTCAGCCCGGTAGCCGAGCCTAGGTTCGGCTGCCGGGCTGACGACGGGTCAACGGGTCCCTTTATCCGCCGTCACGTCTCTGCCGTCGATGAGCGGTATTCTTCAGGAACTCCCGGAGATCATCGGAAAGGCAGCCGCCTAATGAGATCTCCCGGTTCAGGAGAGCTCTCCTCCGGATGACATAAAGCTGCATAAGCGGCTGCCTCACAGCCTGTCGGTTGTTAGGCAGCAAGGCTTACGGCTCAAACCAGCTGTCTTTAAAACCTGTCGGTTAATTAGACAGCCCGGGTTTGTTTCCTATGTCACAGATGTGCCTCCTATACACACCGCCGCTCATTCCTCAAGCAGGTTTGAGCGTGAACCTCAATGTCCGTTTTACGAGTTTTAAAAGCTCCTAAATGGCGACATGAGGAGAGCCGCTGTGTAATACAGCGTGGGGAGGTGCATAAGCCAGCTGTTGTTACCTGTAAGGTTAAACAGACAGCGGGGCTCGCCGTTTGAGCCGGCTGTAACCTGTTACTTAACAGCAGGGCTTGACGGTTAAACCTGATGCTCCTAAACCTGTCGGTTATAGGCAGCATGGTTTTTCCTCTGTCCCAGATGTGCCTATACTACACACGGTCATAATGAGCCTAGGGCTGTTATTACGCACTGTGTGAATAGCACTGCACACACCTCCGCTCATTCCCTCAGCGGGTTTGAGCGTGAACGCGCCTCAATGTCCAGTTTACGAGCCTTCTCCGAAACAGAGACAGGATGAGAGCCGGTGTGAGATGCAGCGTGTGGAGGGCCCCTCGCAGCCTTTTTCGGTCCGGCCCCTCTTGGGGTGCTTCACGGGCAACGGCGGCGAGGGCTCTGACGTGGCTCGTCACCATGATAACCACAGCACATCCAAACCAGGTGTGCGCTCTCAGAGTATTACTCAGAGTGGCGACACGTGTGTTCGATGGACAGATTGATAATAATAAGCAGCAAGGCCCACCGGGTAAGCCGGCTGCCCCTAACCTGTCGGTTATAGGCAGCATGGCTCGCTGCATAACCGGCTGTCTTTAAAACCTGTTGGGTTTTAGACAGCTCGGATTTTTTTCCTCTGTCCCAAACCTACCTCCTACACACGGTCGTAATGAGCCACGAGTGCCATTATTACAGTGTGGACAGCACTGCACACACCTCCGCTCATCCCTTAGGGGTGTTGAGCGTGAACGCACCTTAAATGTCCGGTTTACGAGCCTTCTCCTAAACGCGACATAAGGAGAGCCTGTGTGAAATGCAACGTCTGGAGGGCTCTGGCGTGGATCGTCACCATGACAACCACAGCACATCCAGAGCAGGTTCGCGCCTTGAGGACGGCGCGTGGGTTAGATGGACAGAGGGAAGTTAATATGCAGCAAGGCTCCCCGGTTTAAGCCAGCTGCCAATAGCCTATTGATTACTTGGCAGCATGGCTCGCTGCCTAAGCTGGCTGGGTTTTTTAACTTATCGGTTAATAAAACAGCTGGGCTTGCTATTCAAGTCCGTCTACCGTAAACTTTTTGGGTTTAGGCAGCATGTATCTTTCCTCTGTCTCAGACACCTCCTACCCACGGTCGTAATAAGCCCACGGAGGGCCATTATTACGCCTCGTGTGGACAGCACTGCACACACCTCAGCTCATCCCTTAGTGGGGTTGAGTGTGAACGCGCAGTTTACGAGTATTCTCCTAAACGACGACATATTGAGAGCCGGTGTGGAATGCAGCATGTGGAGGGCTCTGGCATGGTTTGTTACCAACCACAGCACATCCAGAGAATGTACACCCGGCACTATCAGAGTACTGTATGGTACTCAGGGTGGCGGCGAGTATGTCTGATGGACAGATGGATGAGAGGCGGATGGGCAGAGGGTAGTCTCTACAATTTGCCTCTCCCCCCCGCAGTTCTACGGGATACAGGAAGTCCTGTCATCCCAAGAACAGTGTCTCGCGCTCCGTGCAGAGCGGCAGGAACTCTGGTTAAAGAAAGCCTTTTCCCGGGGTTCCTCAAATGGAAGAAAATCAGGGGTGTTTACTCCCGCTATTTTCTGGGTCCGAAGGAGACGGGACGGGGGGAATGAGACCCATCCTCGGCCCCCCCCCCGCAGTTCAATGGGATTCAGGAAACACTTCTGTCATCCCAAGAACAGTGCCTGGCGCTCCAGACGGAGATGCAGGAACTCCTGGTAAAAAGTGCGATTTCCAGGGTTCCTCAGGGGGAAGAAAATCGGGGGTTTTACTCCCGTTATTTTTCTTATCCCGAAAAAGGCCGGGGGGATGAGACCCATCCTAGATCTGTCAGCATTCAACAGAGTGATACGGAAAAGACCGTTTCACATGCTGACAAACAGGTAATGGAGTGTGTTCACCAGGGAGATTGGTGCACCTCCACAGACCTGAAGAATGCTTACTTCCATATAACCATCAGGAAAAACACAGGAAATTCCTGCGTTTTTCATTCCAGGGAATATCGTACCAGTTCAATCGACTGCCGTTAGGATATTCCCTGGCTCCACGCACTTTTTCAAAGTGTGTGTGGAGACGGCGCTGGAGCCGCTACGCAGAGGAAGGATGAGTGTTATTTTATCTGGACGACCTGCTGTTGCTGGCTCGCTCCAGAGAGGAAGCTGCTTTACAGACGGTACAACTCGTATCTCACCTGTCAAGCCTGGGTTTCATAATCAATTGGGAGAAGAGCTGTCCTCTTCCATCCCAGATCATCATGTATCTGGGAATGGAATTCAACTCAGCCCGCATGAGACCACGACTCTCACAGCGGAGAGTGGAGAATCTGACAGCTCTCCTCAGGCGCGTCACACCCGGCAGGGTGGTGACAGCCCTTTCCGTGATGCAGCTGTTGGGCATGATGTCAGCTGGTCACGTGGTGATCCCCCTGGGTCTCCTTTACATGAGGAGACTTCAGAGGTGGTTCATTCGCCTGCGCATCGACCCCGTGCGTCAGAGGAGACGCAGGGTGTGCGTTCCTCCATCCGTAGGTTTAGATCTGACCTACTGGAAAAATCCCCACATCCTGTCGGTGGGGGTTCCCCTCGGCAGAGTGACGTCACACACCTCGGTGTTTACAGACGCATCGCTCTCAGGGTGGGGAGGAACATGCATGTCGCAGGCAGTTGGGGGACAGTGGCCGCCGCACATGTCCCTTCACATAAACGCACTGGAATTACTCGCCGTATGGAGAGTAATTCAGCACTTTGCCCCGTTGCTGTGGAATCATCATGTGATGATTCGGACAGACAACAAAACGGCGGCAGCCTACATAAATCGTCAGGGAGGTGTACGATCAGCGCAGCTGCTGGACACAGCCAGGCGGCTGTTGTGCTGGGCGCGCACACACATGCTCTCGATCAGAGCAGTGTATATTCCCGGCGAGCTGAACAGAGGGGCAGATCTCATGTCCAGAGGAGGTCCTCGACAAGGGGACTGGAGCCTCCACCCCGAGCTGGTCTCCCAAGTATGGAGCCGGTTCGGGACAGCAGAGGTGGATCTGTTCGCTGCTCGCGGGAACGCGCAGTGTGCTCTCTGGTTCTCCCTGAGAAGGCAGGATCAGCCCCCTCTGGGGGTGGACGCGTTCACACACAGACCTTGGCCCAGGGTGTTACTGTACGTTTTCCCACCAATCCCTCTGATCCCTCGGTTCCTAAGAGAGGACCGAGTGCAGGAGGAGCGACTGGTAGCGGTCTTAATAGCCCCGGAGCGCACGGAGCGTCCTGGTTTCCCTGCATGCAGCGGATGCTGTCAGGGAGTCCGTGGGAAATTCCGTGGCGGAGGGATGCTCTCTCCCAGGTGGAGGGAGCAATCAGCGGTCACCCAGTGTTAGGCCAACGTTTGTGGGCATGGCCCCTGAACGGGAACACTTGGAGGGGCTCGGCCTCTCTCAAGATGTTGTGAGGACTATTCAGGGATCCAGAGCCGCGTCCACCAGGGCGGTGTACACAACCAAATGGACGGCGTTCCAACGATGGTGTGTAGGAAAAAGCGTGGACCCCGTGGCGTGTCCCCTGCCTCTCGTGCTGTCATTCCTCCAGCTGTTGCTGGACAGGAAATTGGCCCATAGCACGATAAAAACGTATGCGGCTGCCATCTCGTCATGCCATGTAGGGTTTGGGGTCAGCACGGTATTTAGTCACCCGCTGACAAAACGTTTCCTACGAGGAGTACAGAGACTCAGACCGGTACCACGCGCTTTAGCGCCTCAATGGGATTTGGCTGTAGTGCTGTGTGCACTAGGTAAAGCCCCTTTTGAACCGCTGGATCAAGTTCCCCTGAAGTTTCTGTCAGCCAAAGTAGCTCTGCTCCTGGCCCTGACATCAGCTAAAAGGGTGAGTGATTTGTCTGCTCTCTCTGTGGCTCCATCATGTCTCCAGATCCAAGGAGATGGCAGCTCAGCTGTGTTATGCCCGAACCCGGCGTTTATGCCGAAGGTGATCACAAGCTCGTTCAGATCGAGAGTGATAACTTTGGAGGGCTTCTTTCCTCCGCCTCACACATCAGAGGAAGAAGCCACATCTCATCTCCTCTGTCCCGTGCGCGTGCTGGCATGCTATGTTACACGCACGGCTGCGTTACGCAAATCCCAGCGTCTGTTTGTGCATTTCAGAGAGCGCTCAGTAGGGCAGCCTCTATCTACACAGCGCCTGTCACACTGGCTGGGTGAGGCGGTGTCACAGGCGTATGTTTCCTCTGGGTTGGATCCACCGGAAAACATTAAAGCGCACAGCACCAGGAGAATATCAACTTCTACGGCATTGTTCGGAGGAATGACAGTGGAAGACATTTGCACTGCTGTATCTTGGTCTTCACCCTGTTCGTTTATTCGTTTTTATTTGAGGGGTGTCTCCCATTCCTCTCTGACACATTCAGTACTGAATAGTCTGCCAGATTGAGGAATATCGGGGATTTTTCAAATTGCAGGCCTCTCTCCTGCCTGTCGGCATGTAGAAAGCGGCCGTTGCTCCCCTCTCTTGATCGTTTTTAACAAGACTTAAAAAAACTCTACTTTTTAAACGACAGGTAGCCCGAGTAAGCCTGCCTTTCGTTCCTTGATGGGGAAATATTCATTTTGGAAATGCTATATTCCCTGGGAACGTGATGCTCCATTTACGCACGGCGAAATGGACATGGGTTATTAACTGAGTAGGTGTGTTTTGTGCTTCTGGTAACGGACGGAACCAGTGGGGCGTGGACTACATCCTGCTTCGCCCTTAACCCAATAGCGATAGCCTTAGAGGGCGAAGCCTTATACGAAATAGTTCTAGGGTTACGTATTGTAACCCAGCTTCTATGAGTATAGGCGCAGCCCTCTAAGGTTCGGGCCCCACTGGTGCCGCGAATAGCTGAAGAAAAGCTGTGGGAGCGGATTGTAGGGCCTACTTCCTATTTATACGGAAGAGAGCCCGGAGGTGGGGCCCACGTCGTAGGTGGGCGTGGAATAAGTCTGTCAGTGCTGCACACGTGCAGTGGGGTTTACCCAATAGCGATAGCCTTAGAGGGCTGCGCCTATACTCTTAGAAGCTGGGTTACAATACGTAACCCTAGTGTTCTGTGTTTTGCCCAATTTAGCAGAATTTTAGGGGGGTGTATGTAACAGAGTTATAAAGGTTGGTGTAAAATCCGGGTTAAATTGGAGAATTACGCCATCTGGTGTTACAAACGTGTGCCTGCATTGCTGTAGCTTTGTTACCGCAATGGATTGTGGGAGGTTCTCATACCGCGTGAGGATCTGTTGAGAGTAACGGCCCGTCTACACTACAGGCATCGAAAAATGCTTTCAACGCTTCGCCCATTCACTTGAATGGGGTGACGTAGTTGATTTTGAATCTTCGCCGAACTGCATTGTGGGGAGCGGAGTGTGGCTTTGCAAGCATCGCGAGCATCAAAAGTTGAGCAATGTTCAACTTTTGAGGCTCGATGCTTGGCATCAGCCAATCAAATCATGTGTATGCAAATCTGACAGTACAAGCGCCATACAATGGACGGTAGTCCCGGATGTCGTCATGAAGGATTTTCAGAATAAAAGATTGGTATTGAGAACTTCCGGTTTTCTCCAGAATAAAATAGCATTTAAACTGACGGTATGTTTAAGGTACATTATGCCATAAAACATTGATTTTAATTTCTAACAGTCCCTCCTTACACACCTAAAAGGTGTGTATAATACTGAAATCAATGAGTTCTTCATCTGAACTTTGCATAGTACATAACTCATATCAAAAACATACAATCAAAATGGAATAGTTCAATAGCCTCAACTTTTCAAAAATACAAAAAAAACTTTGACTGTGCTTAAACATAAAAGTGTTCCCTTGTGCATAACTTCTAGTGTTAACATTCAATATCATTCTTCAAAATAGCAGCATTGGCTTGGTATTAGAACAGTTCTTCCTCCCTCCTTTCACAGAAACCTTTCCCACACCACGCTCAGTGTTAAGGCACTTGTTTTTACAAAGTGAAAAGAAACAAACCATTTTAAAATAGCAATTATTTATAAAACATGAGATCTACCATATTAGAATAGTGTAAAATAATAAATAATAAAATAAACTATATAATAGGAATAGTGTAAATTTAAATGGATTCACTCCATTTTAGCATTTTAGTTTGCTCACTTCTTCACATGATTTCATAATTTAAAGTATCACATCAGCTGGACATTCATTGAACAATCTCATCATTTTCATCAATATCTGTATATGGGGGTAGGTCGTCTTGTTCTGCTAAACTGTCTCCTCATGAGAAATGTACCCTCCCTCCTTTCATACCATTTAAGGTATGACAGTAATATGTTCTCTAGAAGAGGCCGTCGTGATCAATCGGTACGTTAGGACATGGAAATGCAACATCTAGGCCTCTCCTGGGCCCCCTATGTTATCCTTGTACACTGTGGAGCCTAAACTCCCCCTGGGACTGGTCTCTTAGCCCTACTGGCTTTGGGGGGTTTCACCATGTTGATTAACTACATAAAAAACATCACTGGCTGTGCTAGCAGTGTAAGAAAAAGTTTTTAGAGAGTACTTGTCCATGGACAAGTGAGTTTGGCAATTTACTTGTCTGAATACATTTTTCACTTGTCCAGAATGGTCAAAAATTGGGGCCACTGGAATCTTCTTCTTCGTCATCGTATTTTACATTTTCCCACGGTTTTTATGATACCGCTAACGTAAGTGAGCGGTAAGATTTTACTGCATCACACAAAGGGTTGGGTATCGTTTGGATTTTAACGATTCCGGTTCTGCTTTTCGATTCCGGTTATTTTCGGTTCTCAGTTCCAGTTCTTTGAGAGGGTCAAAATAAGTCCCATGACAAACTGGGAGAAAAATATATTTATGAAAACATTAAGTGAAATCTGTATTCCTATTTACAAATCACTTCATACTGTTGAATTTCTTACGGTTATTGAATACAATTATATAAAAATAATCTCTGCATTGTTTAGTTAGTTCTAAGTGGTGCAGTTTGAGAATGTACAATTGGCCCAGTGTCCTCTGATGTTACACTGCAACCTTCCTGTGAGACAGAGTCCAACCACACATGTCCAACACATAGGACATACATAACCTAATAATATTAATAATACATTATATTTATAGCGCTTTTCTACAAATCAAAGACGCTTGCACGCATTTATTTACTTTTACAAACACATGAGCTAAAACGCTTAATAACCTTCATTACGTGTTAGAGAAAGAACATAAGAAAGTTTGACAAAGATGCGGCTGTTAAACGGGCAGCGGATCCGCTGTGTGTAGAAAGAGAGAGAGAGAGACGCTGAGCTGCACCGTGCAGCGATCAGCTGATACGGAGCATATGAGAGAGCTGCAGTCCGCGGGGCTCGTCCTCGCTTCCTGTCCTCACAACTCTTATTAATCCCGGTACTGGACAATTGTTATTTGTTCTTACTCGGAACCGAGTTTTGCTTCCCAACCCGGCCACTGTGCTACACTTCCGGCTCCGCCCGCCCCGTTAACTGTACAGAAAGCGGCGAGATGCATTTCCTTAGGAATCGACAAGCAGAACCGAAACTACATTTCTAAACGAACAATGGTGGACACGTATAATTTGCGAATGAGTTCTGCCTTTTGTAAACTGAATTTATCAATAATTTGTCAATAAATCAGGGCGAAAAACGTCACTTGTCCGGCGGACAAGTCAATTGAAAGATCTACTTGTCCGATATTGTAAATAACACGTCCCGGACGGTGGGACGTGTACTTTTTCGCACACTGGCTAGTGCACAGGTCCCAGTCCAATCCTGTGGCAAGACTGAGTACAAGGTTTTAGTTCCATGATACCACCAAACATCTACTCTGGGGTACGGCATTCTAGACAGTCATTTCTGGGAGAAGATTTTGGTCAGTAACAACAGTTGTAGAGTTTCATCACTTGAAAGTTCCTACTTCAGTAGCTTTGGGTGGTCTGTTCTAATGATGTGATAAAGTCCCTAAAATGGTGTGAAAACCAGTGGAATATCAATCACTCATTATACTCATTTATCTTCAATTCTGGTCTCCTTGAAGAACCATGCTAACTCCTTTTACAGTGTGTGGAAACTTGGGTGCCCGAGCATGTGATAATTACTCCCTCCTTTAACAAGGACTTTCAATTCAGGAATGTTCACCTAAGGCAGATATGTTTCTCCTTAAAATAACGTCTCTAAATGTCAGGTCATCACTGATTAAATGGATGAGCATTAGGAGGTGATGGCACTTGTCTTTTAAAACTCATACTCTGGTGCCGTGCGCTCCCTCTGAAGCTGCAAGTAAGATTTAAAACATCTGCAGGGTGGGTTGAGCGACCCCTTCTCCCTGAACGATATTTGTTGTAAAAAATATGCACCATTAAAATGAGTGATCCAAGGCCCCGCATGTATTACTCCCAATTATACTAGTTTTTCAGAATTAAAATTTGCAATCGCTCTTTGCCCAGTGTCTTTTTAAAACTCTACATCTTGGACGACAAACGAATGTCGTTTCCACCGGTAATATCCATGCTACAATGGTGAAATCAATACTCTAGATTGGAATACTTTCTTTGGCTTGGTTCTAGCTCTACCTTTAACATTTTCCATTCAAATCAAGATTTGTCTGCTTTCTATATTGTAACAAATTAAATCTTCCCCAAATTCTCACATGAATAAGAATCTCTAAAAGAATAATTTGTTTATATGATGAAAAGATTGAATAATATGTTTCTACCCTCAGTGTGTTTTTAGGATTATTTTCTAATAAGTGTGTTTATGTGTAAACTCACTCACTCCCGTGTTCCTTCTCTCCCCCTCTGGTTGTCAAGCCACGACCCCCTCACGTTCTGCTGGCCCATGCCAACTCCTCCGTCCACCTTCTCCTCAGTCCATCTGCTCTTGGATCCTCCCGCTGTAACTCTTTTCAGTGGCCCAACTGCTTTGCATTTCATCTCCTCCTTTACAGTCTCTTCGCTGTTTCATGGAGGGCGTATTCCGCTCTCATGTCCCACACTCTGCTCTTATGCCAAATCTCGTGGCTCAGTTTGGAACTTCGTGTCCTGTCTGAGGGACCGATGAGAGTTTGCCTCTTTGTCAGCATACTGGTTTGGTTCTGGATGCCTCAGTTGGAGATGGTTCTGGATGCCTCAGGTCGTTGTTAGTTCAGCTCGGGTTCTCTGTCTGTTCGATGGAGGAGGAGGAGGAGGAGGAGGAGGAGGAGGAGGAGGAGGAGGAGGAGGAGGAGGAGGAGACTCCTGTGGTGAGGTCATTTGTCTGAAGATGGGGTCGTAGTGTTTTCTGACAGGCAGAGAGAGAGAGAGAGATCTCGGGCCGCATTACCTATAGTTAATTCTAACACACTGAGGTAAAATAAATCCAATCCTTTCCACTCCATTTTCCTAATCTTACTATCTGTCTTATATGTTAAATGCCATCTAAACCCAATTAATGTCTACTAATGGTTGTGCCATATCCCTAAACATTGTTTTCACCCACTGTAACATGTTTACTCCAAATAACTCTTTCAGGAAACCATCTTCTTCCATGAACTGAAATACCTAGATGTTTCAAGCACCCAATATTTCACACTATAAAAGAACGTCCCCATATTTTCTCCATTATTTTAAATCTCACTGTTATTTAGAACATAAGTAACTTCTGTGACTGGACATATCTGCAATGTCGCCATAATCTGCTTGGGAATTTTGTTCATAGAGTTTGTACGTACAAAGCTGTACTTGTGGGTTAGTAGCCTGTTTCTACTGTAATCATTTTCAATAATTGTGCTCAGGTCACCGGTCGGTTGTCCATAAACTTAACGGGGTGTTTCTGGTACAGACTAAAACATGGATTCAGTGTATTTGGAGATTCCCCTAATCTGTAAATCCCCATCACTTACATATCCCAATCACTTAAACCCATCTCATCATTTGATACAAGAACTGCATATATGGGGGGTGAATCATCTTGATTGTAATTCTGACTCTTATCCCTAGGGGACCCCACAATTGGTTTGGCTTTGTTCTTGACATCATCTCTATTTTATCCATGGTTGTGTCAGTTACAGAATTTAAATAATGAGTACTATAATAACGTATATGAAAATTGGACTCTTTTTCAGATGTAAAACAAAAAATAGGTTTTCACTTTAGTATACAATCTATAAAAATCTATAGACAATTTGTCTTTTGAGCTGTTTCTATCTTTATCTTATTTCTATTTATTGTTTTGTTCCAGCTCTGCCAAATCAGTCCTAACTCCCAATAATGTTCTGGAAGTTGCCGGTGAAGGGTGACAATGTGTGAGGTGGTGTCAATTTGCTCCTTTTTCTTTACCTTTAAACCGGAGCTCGTGTGAAGTTCATTACAACTTCTCACTGTTCCGTCCACTGGGATCAGCTCACTGTCTTTTGTGAACTTTCACCCTCACCCATTCACCTTGCCGAACAGGAGTCTCTTCTGGTGTCTCGTCTGGTATCTCTGTAGCTTTCCTAGCCCGTGTAGACAAAACTTTGATAATATTACTCAGAGTTCTGACATATTCATTACTTCTATTCGTCTAATATCTAAAACTGGACCACTCCCTCCTTGGAGGAGGCCCAAGCTTCGGCATACCTTTTGTCGTTATGAGACCTATTATTAACTACATGTTATTATTTATTAACTACAACGTCACTGAAATCAATATATCTGTATAATCATGACACTCCCTCCTTTGAGCATAACATGCTCAATTAATATTGCAATGATTACCCTATTCTGAACAGGACATGTAAAACCCATAACGTTGCATTAAATAAATATAACTTCTCCGTGTAGCCATAAGGCGTACAAAAAATATCGTATGATGTATGGTTTTCTGATGGTATAAAAACATTCACTAAAATCTGCCATTAGCACAACAAATTGTTTACTTGTTTCAGGAATGGCTTTTGTCCTGGTATTATGCATCATTGTTGATGCGAAAAACAATACCCCTGGTGTCGCTAATGCATCTCAATAATTCTAGGATTAGAGGATTGGTTGATACTGCTGAACAAAGATATGATAAAATAATATTTCTCCAAAGTAGAGGGAAAATACGAACTATTCTCACCGAGGGTGACATGCATGAAGGGCTGGTGCCCCTCACTCAAAATGAGATATTGCCTTACGCACTACATTATAAATCAGTAAAGTTACTCAAGAATAAATAAATAAAAACTGATTCTTGAAACTGTTGTAAAAACCCTACAACTTCTTCATCTAAGCTCTCAATCAGTGTTATATATTTAATCTGCAGCTCATTGTCTTAAAACAGATACTTCAGACTGATTATAAAATTGTGTTTATGAGAAAAATGTAATCTGACTCCATAAATCACATAATTGTTTGACTAAAAAACTACACTTCCAATAACAATAAATGAAGTTCCCCTTTAAACACAGCCCCGGTCTTCTGACGGGGTCTATCTATGTACAGGCTGGAAAATGTTGGGCCAGTCTCTGTTGCTCCGTCACTGTTCTCCCGCTAACAGTCACTCTCTAGTTCTGCTGGGTTCTTGTTGACTTCTTCACTGGTTTGAGACAAGCGACCCTATCGGACACCTCCCTTTGTAGCCAGACTTCACCACAGCAGAATCGAGTTTCTGTTTTTTGGTCTCAACAGCTCCACGTCAGGTGTATCGCCGCCCCTTGAACTGCAGTCGGTGTAAACAGGAGGACTTGGTAAGGATCCTCCGTCTTGGGCGAGTACTAGGTTTCCGTCTTCATATTTTTGGGTGGAAACCCGTTGTCTTGACCTCACTAGCTGTGTGGACACAATAGTTTTCTGTGTGGGGGAACAGCATCACTCGTAATCTCTTTCCTTCTCATAGTTACAAAAATAGTCTGCTAAATGTTCTATTCTGTGGATGCTTTATGTGTAAATGCAAATGCTACTCTCGATTTTGTTTTACATTAAACATTAAACCTCTCCCTCCTGTGGTGACAGATATGGCTCAATGTAGCTGGATTTCAAAATACCCTTGTGCTGAAGATGCATCACCTGGGGCCTATACTACGAAGCTGGTTCAACCCAACCTGGATATGTTTGAGTTAGCCGGTTGGCCTAATCCAAAACATACGCGCTCTCGCTAAACTGTACTACGACGCTGGTTATCAAGTGGATCGCTCAAGCCAGCCGTGTCCTATCTAGTTAGGTGCACGTTCACATGAAAGGGGTGGTATTTGGAGCATTCGACCAATCACAGACAAGCGCACTGACAGCGCAGCGTCATACTTCCTGAATGAACAGTGAACTTTAATACTAGTCAAAAATGAAGAAGTTAAACTTTAAACATCCATGACTTAAACACTTTATCCAGGATAAAAGCCACATAGCTGCACCTGCAAGGTGAATACAGCTGGAAAAAGAAAAAGTGTTTGAATGCGTACATTAACAGGTTTATGATATCACTGCCCCGTCTAAAACACCATCTGACTTCAATTACATTTGTCTCGAGTGTTTCGTCAACTTATGTGTTGCTTAAAATAATACTTCTGCATACAGTATGTGACACTGTGAGTGTTGCACGGCCAGATACGGCTAAGCTGACTCAGATAAGGATATATATGATACATTATGAAGTGATATGCCGCGGACTGTACTTAATGTACTCTGATCCGGTTACTTATGTTGTGGCCGATATTTAAGTAAGCTTTCTTAACGCTAATGTTATAATAGTCAGATTGCTCTGAAGATGGAGGTGATATTCTATTCATGTTCACGTTCACACAGTCGGTGATTTTTGCCGGCCGTCTTTCCTGCAACGGCAGCTTTTCTGTATTTCCTTTCTCCTGTGATATGACTTGATCACTTTAAACTCCGCACACTGAGCTCTGATTGGTCAGCAGGCGGTGCTTTCACTGAGTTGAGCTCTTAGCCTGCAACCTAACCTGGTCCCGACCAGGTTAGCTGCTTAGCATATATTACCATGGAGATCTAGCCTGCTAAAAAGAGAACCAGCTTCGGATGACCGGAAAGCCGGAGTTTTCCCTGAATTTAGCCGGCTAAGCGAAAATCCTGCTTCGCAGTATACCCCCCTGGTGGTCTGGCCCTCTGAGCTTCCTCATTGTTGTGGTTGATACCAGGGTGTCAGTGGCATTTGGGTCATGTTTGGCACCCCTGTTCGTCTTTGACATCCCTGGGACCCCCTGCCTCTGTCGTAATCATGGAAACCTCCCCCGGGGTATCTGCATGGAGGGCCGTTGTTTGGTGCATGTGGTGGGTGTTTCATTTGTTGTTGTGGACAATCTCTAGCCCAATGGCCCATTTGGCTGCAATGGTAACATCCCTCAAACCGTAAACATCTTCTGCCTGTGCCTCCTTGGAAACCTCCTGGTTGTTGGCTCTGCTTCTGATTCTCTGGCACTATCTGAGATTTAACTGTTTGAGGTGTCTGCCCTGCATTCTCTGGTTCTTCCTGAGCTTGAATTGTTGGAGGTGTCTGCCCTGCCTTCTCTGGAAGTTTCCCCTCCCTTCTCCTTGTCTTGTTCCTACAAGCTACGGTGTCTTTTTTTTTCTTTTTCTGCTATGCCTTCTCTCACTGGCAGGTCTGCTACTCGGACCACATTTATGCTGTGTGCCAATAGGCTGGCATATTCCAGATGGAGTATCAGACTTGTAGCTCTTATAAATCTTTCTTCAGCTTCCCTCCATATAGTTAGCTGTTGTAGGCATTGTTCGTGCTCATAGTCGAGTACTGGAGTATGGACTTTTGTTGGTCCAGGTTGATCATCTGCTGGAATCAGTCCTCTTGTTTGCCACTGTTCCAACAGTTTCTCTATTTGATTCCATGTCTTCTGTCTTTTAATTGGAAAGGTTAAAGCATCTGATCTGATTTGTACCCTTTCCTTGATATCTGCAGTTGAGCCTGACTCTGCTTCTGGTCTCAACTTAGTTTCTTTCGGTGACATGCTCTCTTCCTATTCGAATGAATATTATTAAGTTATCAAAGATTGAAACACTAATCCTCCGACTAGCACCTTCGTTCCTGATAAATAATATCCTATGTCATCCGAACTTAACTTTAAATCTGGGGGCTTTTTTAGTTGTTACATTTTTTTTTTTTAAAGTTTAATTTCTTTTATTAATTCTTTTTTTTTTTAAAGTTTAATATTTTCTAATTAGGATTTTTTTTTTTTTTTTTATAAATTAAGTTAAAAAAGATAAAAATTATGCAACTTTTAAAATCAGAAATGTTAAAAAATAAAAATTGTACAGTGTATAGTTTTGACTTTGAAATATGAAAATTAGAAATCTGGTGAAAATCTACTGTGTTCCACTTTCCGAAGTGTTTGGAATTATGTAAATGTCATAACTTGTGTTAGCTTCAATACATTGGTGTTTGAATATTCTACAGTGTAGTTTGAAAGTCTATTATGTAAAGTTTCTCATCTTTTAATTAGAAACCACTTTGCAATTCTATCCTGGCGATTGGCGCATGTGTTCATTCATAACACTTAAAATCAAGCTTCAACATGTTATAGTATCTTTGTAATAATTCTGTATTACCAGCAGAGTGCGCTGTTGTAATTTCCAGCTCAATCCACTAGGGATAGCTGTTGCAAAATTGACCTCTTTCTAAGAAGAAGAAGCTTATTTCCTTAAAAATGGGAAGAAAATTCGAATATGGTTAAACAACACAGCCCATAACCGCCAAAACACATTTGCAAACAAGAATATTTCAAATAAACCGCCAATACGCACTTGCAAACCAGTGTTAATTTCGTTGACTAAAACTATGACGAAATATGTTCGTCAACGACCTTTTTTTCCATGACGAAAACGAGACGATGACGAGACGGCACCGACGGCAGTAAACAATAACTGTAACGAAATCATCATGCAATATCGTTGACGAAAAGTGACGAGACGAAAATGTAGTTTACTAAATAAAAACTATGACAAAATCTCTCTTTACTTTCGTTGACGAAAAATGAGGAGACGAAATATTATCAAAGATAACGTTAAATCTCTGATAGTCAGTTTTTCTCCCAGCAGTTCCACTTCCGGTGCTGCGGCAGAGCAGCAGCTGTTTCTGTGCTGCGCGCGACGGTACATTTGAATTACACCGGGCAGCGGCACAATATGAACTGTCAGGAAGACTCGGGTGGTCTAACTAACCTTATTTAACAGAAAATAAAATGGCAACAACAGGGTTTAGGAGCAGTGGTCGCGTTAACCGAATACCCCCCCGTCAGCGCGAGTGAGTGATACATTGTGCACTCGAGGGATAATAATGGATTATGACGGAAATGTTACAATCCTGTCTGTCAAAATGACTGACAACGAAAAAGTCTAAAACCACCACTGCTTGGGAGAAAGAAACGATGTGATATTTGGGCCCATTTTTACTACAATGAGGCGGAGAAAAAAAGCGAATGCATTGTTTCATCAGAAGGGAAGCAATGTGGCCATAACACAGCTGGTAAAACCACCACAAACCTGACCAGATACTCTCTGCAAAGCAGCTGCATTCTTAAATCATTCAACCTGTGTTTTTCATCAAATAAGGACAAGATAATCTTATTTATTTATATACTAAAATGACAAATTATTGGTTTTGGCTAGACTAGTTTGACTGAAATGTTCTATATAATCTGATGACTAAAAAAGACTCAACAGTTTTCGTTAACAAAAAGTAGACTAAAATAATTTGTTTTCTTTGACTAAAATAAGACTAAAATGCTCAGACTTTTAGTCGACTAAAACTTGACTAAATAAAAACAGGATGAAGGTGACTAAATATGACTAAAACTAAAAAGGAAATTTAACACAGGACTAAGACTAAAACTAAATAAAAAAATAGCTGACGAAATTAACACTATTGCAAACAAGAATATCTCAAAAGAAACCCAATACACACTTGCAAGCAGAAATACTTCCAAAACCAGACTCCTACAAATACCAAACTTCCCACGGTAAGATAACCTGTCTATTTTATAGTTCCAACTCTGCCAAGAGATATGATTTGTCCTTCTCAATATGGAGTGCCTAGCCTCATATGAGTGCGACTGAGTGTGTAAAAACAAGTACTTTCAATTAGCATTTCACGAAATGGCGACTGCCGTGTGGCTTATTTTCAGCATGAGCGCAAGACAAGATGGCAACTGATTTTCCAACCTTTAACCTGAAGAACAAAGGGATTTGAAAACACACCTTGTGTCTCTCACAGGGGAGTTTAAATAATGGCGGGGTACAATCTTGTCAAGAAAATTCAACACAAAACAACACTGCAGTTTAAAATAACATTTCTATCTAGTTTACTATGAAAACATGGGCTTTATCTTATTGATATCATCACTTAAAGTTAGGAACCCTTACGCATAAGCTATACACCTATCTGCGTAATATTTGACTTTATAGTTCACTATTGGTCAACTGCTGCCATTTAGACACGTTAGGTGGGAGTAATATGGAAACCTATCAGCGACTATTAAATGACCGTCGTCAATTTAACGTAATGCTGCTGAAACCCCAAATACCGTATTCCACCCGCAATATCTTGGTTGAAAATAGAACAGTTATGACCAATTCTTACACCTTAATCGAGCCTTTCCTCAAAAAGGACTTTTTTAAAACAGTTCTCAACTGTTTTCGACTAGCACTGTCTTCAGTTACTCAACCCTAAGTTGATTCGCTATGCCTTGTTGGTTTTCAATTACTTGGTCCTTAACCAATTCGCTATGTCCCATAGATCTTAACAATAATCGTTAAATGGACTTATATATCCTTACGTCATAGGCTAACCAACTACTAACGTAACAAGAGACACCTACATGAAAACACAACAAGACACCTACCCGAAGTACAATGGCCACACACATTTATATTTTAAAATACAACACACACAAATTAATAGCATGCAGGGTTAAATGTAAGAAAAAGAAGAAATTTGAACTCACCCTGCTTGTGACAAAGCAACGCCCCAAGGTATATAATTCTTATTGTTATAAATTTGGTTGTTTTAACATTAAATGCACAGCTATTTTCAGGATCCGCTGGCCTCCGTCAGACACACAAATGTAACATTGTCCTACATAAACTATGAGGAATTCGACATAACAGGTTTCCTCTTACCAAGTCTTTCGAGCTCGTTGTGTGTCAAACACGGTGTGTCCCCGTCAAACAGCTGGTTCTTAGTCTCTCCCTCACGTCAGCGGGTCGCCAGATTGTAAACCGTGATCGTTTTTTTCTCGTCCAGGAGAGAAGCTTAAAAAGGACACTAAATGGAGTCTCTGAGAAGGTTGAAAATTGGTACTTTAATTAATAAAAAGCGCGGTAATGTTACAAACAGGATATTGTCCAGTCAGGAGAGAAATGCTGCAGCTTCCTCTCCCAGGTGCTGGCCTGCAGAAGAGAGCTCACAAACATTCGTCCTTCCCGCTTGCTGGCTGTTCCCTCCTCCTCTCTGGGAGCTGTAGTGACGTAGGGGACTTCCCCCCTCGTTCTCCTGTGTCCGATATCGCGTTAAACAGAGGATTTCGACATTTTACATTCATTGCTTACTTCCACATGCCTTTTCTCCTCCTTATCTCTTTCATAACTTTATATGTAATACATGTTAACGGCGTCAATAGCCACTTCAATGATACTAATGGACGGTACTCCCGGAAGTCGTCATGAAGGATTTTCAGAATAAAAGCTTGGTATTGAGAACTTCCGGTGTTTTCCAGAATAAAATAGCATTTAAACCGACGGTATGTTTAAGGTACATTATGCCATAAAACATTGATTTTAATTTCTAACACCAGCTCTGAGTGGTCTGTTGCTGAGGGGACATTACACCGGGGTTACATAAGCACACAATTCAAACCTATTTCTTTATAACAGGTCACTTTGAACTTTGCTCATATATGCATTGCAGTCTGAAGCATGGCATTTCACTAAACTGTTATCACCTGACACCTTCCGCTGCACAGAGGATTCTGGTATATTAAGTAAAGCCAACTCTGTGTTAACTTGTTCTGCCAAACTTAAAAGTAGTGTAGTATGGATATTAAAACGAAGTCACTCATGCCACATTTGATCTTGAGTAAAAAAAAAAACATGACATTTTAAAACAACACGATGTGGTTTTCGGGGTAGATTTGTGCAGGACATTTTTTTGGTAAGCAGCAGTGACTTCCTGCTGGTTGAGTTATGGTCAACACAAAAACCTCAGCCGCTGCCCCATGACCTCTCCTTCAGGTGAACAGCAAACCTCAGGACTTCTCGTAATTTTCATCTTTCCAGTTTTGTTTTAAACATTCCTCTGTGATTGACCTTGGCAATTGATTATTTCCCAACAGAATGTAGAAAAGTAAATTAATATTGGTTAGTTTCCACCATTGAGTTTGCAGCTGTGTTTTGCTGTGGCCAAGCCAAACAGCTGAGCAGCTACCGGGGCCAGGTGCATGCTGGGGGGTTTCCTGACTCAAGCCTGGCTCTGCTGTCCCCAGCCTCGAGGTGCAGACAGAAACACTGTCTGGTTGTTTCTGATACAATAACACCTAATCAATCACCAGGTTTTTATTTTAGTCAGCATTTTGACATTGCAAGGGGTAATTCATTTCCTTGCAGCTTAATATTTTAACACTCATATCCCACTACAAATTGTGGTATTGCCAAATCCAACAAAGTGGAAACAACATGCCAGATGTTTGGATTCTTTAATGAACCTGTAAATAACTTCAGAACAGCCTTATTGGATTTTCAGACCTCACTATATATATTTTTCGAGAAATTGATGTTTACCGCTGTGACTTAAATGCCAATACATGAGAGGCTCAAACTGCTCTGCTGGATAGAGCTTTAACAGGTTGGTTAGCAGGCTTTGGTTTGATTGGTTGGCTCAGAAGACCTAAGACACGCAAACTGCGATCCAGCCTTAATTTCCATGCACTCAATACATATTTTTTAAAGGTCCCATGTCATTCTACTAATCATAATTCCATTGTTGAGGTCTACTAGAATAGATTTACATTGTTCAATGTTCCAAAATCACACTGGTTTTCTCATACAGCATCTCTGTATATTCACTCTCTGTCCTAAACACCTTGTTGATTTTCATTTTAGGTACAGTAGACGCCATGTAATGTCAAATAAGAACAATCTGTGAATGTGCTGCATACTTTAGTTTTAAACCTTTTTTTCCTAACTGTCCATCAGGAGTCTGATGTTACAGGAGTGCAATGATGAATCAGTGGCATACTCTTAGAAAATCATGTTGTGTTAAGTGACTCACAATATTTGTGACATTTCATCAAGATGGACCTTAAATGGATGGTTCGGATTGTATGTTCTGCAAAATGTGCACCTTAACATGTGCATAACAGGAAATGACTTCACACGGTGAGGTAGGGGATTTATTCATTTAATTTATTAAGATGCTACATAGTCCAACCAGGTTGGGTCTTTTTTATACACCAGAGACTACTTGAACTAGTAATATTAATCTTCTTCTCAGATAGACTTATTTATTTATTTATATACATACAAAACAGTTTGCCGACTGCTTACATTGATCAAGGTGATGGTCAGAGACTCCAGGTCAGTGTAGTGTGTTTTACAACCGGGCCTGGATCAATTAGTATTGACACGTAATTGTTATTGTTTGTTTGATCCTAACTGGAGTACCAGGGGTTACTGCGTCAAAGCAGGATGGTGCTTAATAATATAATTCAAATGACAGTATATTATGGTACTGTAAAATGTTCTGAAACTCCAACCAGGATTCAATGAACAAGAAGAATGATCTGTCAGTACTATATGACCCAGGTCTGATAACCCCAGATGGGACTGTAGATCAGGTCTGCCTGCCTGCCCTCCCTCTAAGCAGCAAGTAATCCTCAACCCAACAACTATACAGAGATACAGTAGAAACACAAGCTCATGTATATCTTAACCTTTTACTTCACCATCATATCCATCATATCCCCCTCCACCTAAAATGAAAATATGGTGGTGTTATGTATTTTTCTTTCACTTAAAGAAAGGGTAACGCATTCTGAATCTCATGTGGATACAGAAGGAAAACAATATGAACAACGGCTCTTTATTTCTTCTACACTTACTCTCCATTGTCTTTTCCCCCCTCATGCAAATTTGGAGATTAAACTAATTGAGTGTATGTTTCGGTTTATTTTTGACCAAGACATAACCATCGGCTCTAGAACAGTACAATGTCATCATGTGGTCCCCTCAAGGATATAAGCTAGGATGTATGCCCCCCCCCCCCCCCCCTTCCTTGAGAAGAAAATCAAATGTTATGCTGCAGGAAGATCAAAGGAGGGACACTCTTGATCTTAGTGCATTAAACATGAATATGACTTCAAATGCAGTGAGGGTATAACATTAATAAGCAACGGATCAATGCTGAACAAACACCAACAAACTAAACACAGGCCTGCAGTGGAGTGGAAAGAAAATCACACAAAAATCACCAGCAGCAAAGAAACTGGAAACACTCAGTTGATCTCTGACATACATTTGCCCCAAACAAAACGTCAACAAATGTATGGCTCAGTAGGAAAATGTGAGAAAACAAAAAAGAGCTGGAAAAGACCAAGGTCTCTTTGAGAGGACACTGAAACAGGACCTTGGTGTTGTTGATGCTGTAAGGGAAACACATAACAGTCACATGCACCTCCTGTCCACTCTTATTATATGTATGCATGCTTTCTCTGTGTGTGTATTTCTATATATATATATTTATTTATTTATGTACTGTATATACCTTTGTCTTGGCCTGAGAATAACTTGCCCAAATAGGTCTCAAGGCAAGCCGTTTATCTGTTTAACATGTACAGAAATCGTCCTACAAATCTGGAGTTCATCTTTGTAGCTGCAATATCCTTAAAAGCTTTCACCCTAACAACAAAAGAATTACTTAAAATCATAAAAATCCAACAAAGACAGAAAGAAACTCTGAAAATGAAGTTGTGCAAACCTACAGCCAAATGACATATTATAATCACCATTATAAAAGCAATTCAATTAGATTCAAACTCTGTGTGTGAACGCATGCAATCAAACATCCCCCCTTCTGACAACCGGGGGTGCGGTGAGCAGTGAGTGACAGTCAACGGGAATAAAGGTAGAGTGAAAATAATAAACAACACGAGGAAAGAAAATACGAATAGTGTTCACTGATCAAAGTTGTTTGACAATCAAAGACGAGCCGATTTGACAAAGCCTGTGACTGCAGGAGTCAGTTTGACAGCCCTGTGTGTGGATCATTCCCTTCCTTAAAGGACTTTTAGCTGGAAGGGATACCTGTGTGTGTGTGTGTGTGTGTGTGTGTGTGTGTGTGTGTGTGTGTGTGTGTGTGTGTGTGTGTGTGTGTGTGTGTGTGTGTGTGTGTGTGTGTGTGTGTGTGTGTGTGTGTGTGTGTGTGTGTGTGTGTGTGTGTGTGTGTGTGTGTGTGGTGGCGGTTACGTATACATACACATGGGCTCTGGCCTCCATCATTTAGAAAAAGAAACAACAATACACTAAAATGACATTCACACACTTTCAAACTGACTCAGTCACAGCAACACTACCTCGCCGGTGTTAGAAAACTGGTCTTGATCACTTGCATTAAATCATGTTTCCATTACCCCCCCCCACAGTCATCTGTATACATGAAACTTTGGGAAAGAGGGCCAGAATGACTATGTGATGTTTACGTAGAGGCAAGACCTGTAACAGTTGGTTTGTTCTTTAGATGATGAATGGTTTTTTTCTTCTTTATTTTCTCATACATTAGCTTTTAAAATGTTACATAAATGAGACTGAATCAAAACTAGTACCACCCCCCACCCAGTGGATCTGGCATTTCTGATCCAAAATCCCAGATCCCGTGTTTGATTTCTTCCCCCTGAAAGCATGCTGCGGCCCGACCGAACTGCTGCCATCTACAAGACCAAGTTGCCCACGATGACGCCCACCACAAAGAAGAGCACGATGAGGGCCATTGTGCGGGCGCTCAACCCCTCGTCTTTCTTCATGCCAATTGAGGTGTGCTGAGAAGACATCACGTTACTCTTCCTCATCCGCAGACCATCGTCCTCCTGAAACAGGAAGAAAAAAAGCAAACGTAGTAAGCGGGATTGGAAACTAAAGCCACAATAAGAAGTGAAAAATATTGTCATGATATGAAACTACCGTACTTTTCGGACTATAAAGCGCACCTGCATATAAGCCGCAGCAACTAAATTGTCCGTCTGTCTTGCTCTCGTTCTGTCTCTCGGTTCCACTTTTACTTTGGCGCGCTACCTGTCTCACTCTTTTCCGGCCTCCAGCTTTACCTGCTGGAGCCCGCCGCTTAAAGGTGGCGGGCGCGGACCGGTCATAGAGCCCATAGCGTTAAAGGTGGTTAATTTTACCTGTAAAATCCATAGATTTAGGAGGTTCCCTAGTGGCCGTTAGCTGTACAAAAAAAATGGGGAAAAAAGTCGCGGCTTATAGTCCGAAAAGTACGGTAAATAAAAAGAATATCCTTTCAGTATTAATAACGATATTGCCTGGCCATTCCAATGTTTGTAGCTAAAAAACTTCCCTATCACTAAAAAGGAGATGGCATGAATTTCCATCAACCTAATAGCAATGGCTTCACAATAACCACAATAGTTTTTATTCTGTTGTCTTGTCTTGTAGTTTACTAACGGTCTGGAAACATTTTCTTCCTAGTGTCGTAGTAAAGAGTATACAAGTTGATTGCTAAATCTAAGATTTTAGCATTATGGCCATTAAAAGTAAACAGTTCTCCAAAAATTTATTTTTCAATGTTCAGGATTTATATATGACTCTCATAAAAACACTAAACTGGTCTAAAATTAAAACAAAATAGATGAAAACTTAAAATGAAACTAAACTAAAACGATCAAAACAATCTGAAAATAAATAGTGATTAAACATTTGATTAATAATAACTATATAACCTGAAAAATGTATAGAATAAAAGAAGAGGGAGAAGCGTGGTAGGAATGACGAGGTGAAGAAGAGAAAATATGACATGTTTAAGAGGGATGGCCATCTTCTCAATCACTCAATTAGATTAAAAAAAGTATTTATTTACAAGCTCAAAGAAATAGGGTCTGCTTAAATCTTCATCTGACACAATCCCCAGAGGTCTGCAGAAGGCGCCAGGCTTTAACACACTTCATTTCCCTGCAGCGGGTGGGGGGGGGCTCTCTGTTAGTATAATCTCAGCCACAGGAGCAGCCAACAGTCGTTCTGCCTCTGGCAAGAACCTAAAGGGAAGGAGGTGGCGGAGTGTGTGTGTGTGAGTGTGTGTGTGTGTGTGTGTGTGTGTGTGTGTATGACTTATGTTGAACTAAACCTTAACAAATCTCAATTTTAAACCCATACTTCACTGATTTGTTTCACGTTGTGATTGACTCATTGATTTGCAAAATTGCCTTTGTGGAGCTTTAGCACCGGAGGTCTGCCACTGATTATGGATCTGAGCAGTTACGCTTCACTCTAACCTCAATCTGGAGTTACTGTCTCGATTCAAAGAAACGCAGCAAAGGGTGGAGGGACACCCCGACCTCATTTTGGAACCACCACTCTGTGTGAATCAAGTTTCCACTTAATTTGCTTATCTTGAATGGGAACATCAATCAGTATAAAAAAAGAAATAACCAAATGTGAGTCTGGATGTTCAATCAGGGCTGAAGTGGAATAGTCCATTTAGCTTAGGAACCTTCCTAACCGAGTGAAATGACCCGGAAGTCCTTCAGTGGCAGCCATGATAAGTGCCGTTCGAATTCTCTAGATGCTAGGAAAGGAGGTTTCAAACTTCTTTTATAACCTCCTTTAGCTTAGGAACCACTGGACCTCCCTCACCGAAAGGAGATGAGAAAATGCTGCCCCACAATGCATTGCAGCCGCAGCATTTGCCGTCACAACAGTCGGCCGTTCACGGAAACAACCGATTATGAACGAGAAATGATATCATGAAAGTTACGGTGCTTATTAAGCTTTTTAAAACGTATGTGGCAACTTGCCAAAGTGTTTTGTTTTGAACGTTCATCAGTATTATAATCAAAAAGAGAAATATGAACGTTAGTTTTTACTGAAATGATCAAATAAAGTCAACATCTCAGTCTTTACTGAGCTGTGTGGAGTTTGTTCAACTTTTAAAAGATGTTTGAATGGTGATATACACAGTGATAGATGTTAAGGACTAACGTTTATAATAAATACATTTGTATTTATTTTAAGATCTTTTCATAGTTCATACGTATTGGGATCATTTGTATTAATGTGGACCGGAGGGAGAGGGTGGCGACGAACATAAGTTTCACTTTCCTTTTTTATTTCAATTCCAACTTTGGTCATGAAGAATATGTTTCTCTGTTGTCCACGTTCATAAAGCAAAGCAGCAGCATCAGAGCACGGTGCAGAGTCTCTAGATGAGTTCACAGCAGTCCCTCGTTCTTATTAAACATCCATGTTGTAGTCCGCTATAGAAAACTGTAGTTTCCATAGTTTCCCCACAGCAGCAGACGCACATTCATGACGTCCGCTGGCGCATCATAAACACGTCGGATAGTGAAAGTGCAGTCGGATTCTCTAAAGTACCGCAGTCTCTTCTCCTAAGTCCTTTTGAATTCTCCTATCCACTATCCCTTAACCCCGTGACGTTTCACTCAGAGGTCAAGGAATAGGAGATAGGGTTAGAATTTAGGAGCTGATTTTTTGATTATCCAACCGCAACCCAAGTCATCTGCTAATTCTGGAGATTGAGATGAAAGAGATTTGATTGTTTTGCTCATTTAGTGAATTATCACTTTCTCTCTGTATTTGAATTAAGACTGAAAAATAATTGGCAACTTGGTTTGAACTATACCTGCATCGTACAACATATTCAAGGTGAAACAAATGGCTGATTATACTTTTTATATCAAGTCCTATTATTTTCAGTTATAGCATCTTAAGTGTGAATATTTATTGTTTTTCTTGGACTTTTATGATATGACACTAGATATCTTTGAGTTTTGGACTGTTGGTCAAACAGAAACATTTAAACATGGCAATTTCTATGGGACTTTACAATAAGCAATTTTCCCTTTTCTTCCATTATTAGACCAAAATTACTTGATTAATCATGAACATAATGAGCAGACTTTATATATTATAACATCTGATGAACATTTGATGTGTTGATTAATACAGTAACTAATATCTATTAACCTCTACAGTATCCAAATATGCCCAGTTAATATATTCCATGCTTGTTTTCTTTTTTGGTTAAATGTACTAACTTAAAAATAAATCTGTAAATGTATCTGAATGCGCATCAAGTGTTTAAAATAAGTAGAATCTCTGCTAAACCTTATGAAATATTAAGCGTGTGATTTAAACACTGGAGCAGATGACTAAATGATCGACAACATCATAGGTCAGCTTCTGTAATTATTTCAATAAGGTTGCAACTTCGGTTTGAAGAAAATGTAATCACCAGTTCACCAGGGCAGGTATTACCTGACAGTCTACTTTAATCAGAAGTTAGTATAAAGTTTGTATTGATTGGATGGATTGTGTCATTAATAGTTTACCACCTCAGCTAATGCCCTTAACAAAAAGGAAGCATCTTTGAGACTGAGGCTGCAGCGATGCCTTTGTCTTTACTGTTGTGAAAAAAACTAAAATGCTGAATGACTGTTGTCCAGAGGCCTGTACTACGAAGTCAGTTCCACATACCCTGGATATGATTGAGTTACCCGGCTTACCTAATCCAAAACAAACGCGCTCTCGCCAAGCGGTCCTACGACGCTGGTTATCAACTCGGTAACTCAAGCCAGGGTTTCTCTCCCCGGCTGAGTGCGCGTTCACATGAAAGGGGCGGGGTTAGCAACATTTGACTAATCACAAACATGGAGAAGCGTACTGACAGTGCAGCGTCATACTTCCTGAATGAAAAGTAAACAAATATTAGACAAATATGAAGAAGTTAAACTTTAAACATCCATGACTTAAACACTTTATCCAGGATAAAAGCCACATAGCTGCACCTGCAAGGTGAATACAGCTGGAAAAAGAAAGTGTTTGAATGCGTACATTAACAGGTTTATGATATCACTGCCCCGTCTAAGACACGAGTGGATCTGACTCTAATTACATTTGTCTCGAGTGTTTCGTCAACTTAATGTGTTGCTTAAAATAATACTTCTATACAGTATGTGACACTGTGAGTGTTGCACGGCCAGATACGGCTGAAGAAGCTGACTCAGATAAGGAGATATATGATACATGATGATGTGATGTGATGTGATATGAATGATAATGGGACACATCGACGTCTGCACTCACAGTGCCGCGGACTGTACGTAATGTTACTTTGATCCGGTTACTTATGTTGTGGCAGATATTTAAGTAAGCTTTCTTAACGCTAATGTTATCATAGTCAGATTGCTCTGAAGATGGAGGTGATATTCTATTCATTTTCACGTTCACACAGTCAGTTGATTTTTGCCGACCGTCTTTCCTGCAACGACAGTTTTTATATATTTCCTTTATCCTGTAATATGACTTGATCGCTTTAAACTCCGCACACTGAGCTCTGATTGGTCAGCAGGTGGTTCTTTCACTGAGTTGAGCTCTTAGCCTGGAACCTAACCTGCTCCGGAGCAGGTTAGCCGCTCAGCATAAGTTACCATGGAGATCTAGCCCGCTAAGAATTGAACCAGCGTCGCAGGAGCGGAAACCCAGAGTTTTCCCTGAAGTTAGCTCCCCAAGAGAAAATCCGGCTTCGTAGTACAGGCCTTCGGAGTCATCTCACTCACCCTGATCTGTTTGTTTTCTTCCCGTAGCCTCTGAGCCTCCATCTGCAGCCTCTTGCACTCCTCCATGATCTTCTTTACCTCCCCGTCATCGAAGGTGGAGCTCATTGATTTTGGGGGCAGCGTGGAGGAGTCCGACTTCAGCAAGCTGGACGACATCATCTTGTTGGACTCCATGTCATGCTGTAAGTGAGTTAACAGGGCGACAACATATAACGCAATAAGTTCTCCATTTGCTGATACAATGTTTCCATGGCAATTCTGACCATTGACTTGGCTGGCACTCGGGTGAAACGTTATATTTTTATTTGGAGACTTGCAGACTTTTATACAGGGACACAGAGCCTCGTTTCTAGCTGCCTAGCACCATGTTTGTGGGAGAGTTCACCCAGGGGTGCCTTTCATAAGTGGATCAAGCTGTTTTCTATCAGCAATATCTCCGTCTGAGGGACTCTGTGGTGCTGACTGGGAGCAATGTGTATGTATCGCACAGCTCAAAATGAATTGAAAACAACCACCATGGACTCAGCTCATATCGTGAAGAGGTAATGTATCTACAGCTGTGTGGGGTCCGATTGAATCACAACAATAATAAACTACATGTGAGAATGAACAAAGTGAAGATTAATGCTGAAACATAAACAAAGTTGAGAAAATAACAAAAAATATAGAAGAAGACAGTCGGTCAGTCTTAGAGTTTTCAAAGAAGAGGAGAGGTGAAGGCGGAGATGGGACAGGATAAAGAAAGAAAAAGCAGTAAATAGGTGGGGAGCAGGAAAACAACAATAAACATCAGAGGATTAGGAACAAGCATAGAAATGCACTCTACAGAAAGAAGCAGTAAAGATGCAACAATGTGTTAGGTTTGCTGAACACCAGCAGCTTGATAGAAATTGAATAACATATTTTAATATATTTTAATCAATATTTTTTTCTCATAAAAAAAAAATGTTGTGTCCAATGTTGTAGGATTTATTTAGTTAGCAGCTGTGTAATAGGTTGGGTAATATACAAGGAGCTAGTCAAAAATAAACTCCTCCTAGACAATATTAACTTGCTGTACATTCTCACTACTTGTGGTACTAATGTGACGCATCACTCCCTGTAGTGTCTCTGATCTGTGATCTGCAGTGACAACCAGAGCTGACGTGGTGAGGCGAGGAGAGGAGTGGTGTCACGCCATGTACTTACTGTTTTTTCATTCTCCACTGGCATGTCAAAAACACATCTCAGCTTGGAGTCCATCAGCTCATCTGGCTTAGCCTCCTTCCACTGAGGAGAGAGAGGGCCAAAGATAAAGAAAAAGTCAACCAATTAATCATTTATATGTGATCAAGACCAAAGGGACCATTTGTAACAGACTGCTGATAATGGCTCTTTGCAGCAGGACAAAAACTTAGATAACAACCCTCATAGTTTTTGGCGATGTTGACATATTAAACATTCTTTCACAATGCCTTGATTTTGAACTTACAAATAGGGTATCTGCACTGTATGGCTCTATTATATACAATATGGCATCGAATGTTTAATAACCAACATGCCTTTTTCTTTCGTTAAGTTCAATTCATGTATTTCATTGATTGATCCAGTGTCTGTTTTTTGCAATATACATTTGAAGCTTTTGCAAACACTGAAGTTAGTAAAAGGAAAATGATGGTGAAACGTGATTGTAGGAAGAAGATGCACTCACCACTCCCTCCATGTCGGTCATGTCAGGAGGTGCTAGCACGGACTGCACCATGAACTTGTGTTTGCTCTTCTCATTGGGATCATAGTCAAAAGGCTGCAGCATAACTGAAATTACAAAAGGATAGTCAAGGTCACTTATGATCCTATTATAAAGCCCCTTATTTTATATGACAACATGTTAAGATGACGTATTTCCTTATTGACATAAGTTGCGCCCCAAAGAATGAACAGCAAGTGCCCACATCCTTTTTTCAGTCATTTCATTGTTGTTATGAATCCCTCAGTTGTTTCCCTTTTTGTCAATCTCATTCTGACCTACCATTCTCAGTAAACTGAGGAGAATGTGTCTTGTTAGTATCACTTCAACTGGGGAAGACAAGCAGGAATACAATTCAAGTTGTGAGTTAAAATCTGCCGCCCCAAATACAAAACGAACTACAGCGTATAAGCAGATACTGTTCTTTGTCAGCAACTTTCCATTTCTCAACTCTGCGTCCACTCCTTGGATTAAATAGGAATTAGTGAGTATCAAATACCCATGTGTTTGTCAAAAAGAAACTAGGTCCTCCACGTCTTCAAGGCTCTGGGCTTGCTCGGAAAAAGCGGTGGAGATGATTTATTTCTAAGTTTGTGTTACCATGATGGCGAAACACTGACGAAACTGTGAATACCCTGGGGGGTAATCTTTCCAACAGCTTCCAACCCTGCCTGTTTCTTTCTCAACATTACATATCGCTCTAACAAAAAGCAGGTGTGGGGTTGGAATAGGACTTCAGCCCATCACCACATTAGTCCTCCCAGTGAGTGGTGTGTTATTTGATGTCCTTCCAATGACCAAGAAGGTATTTCAAAGCTGCAACGTTGATTTACAATGATCACTTTCTTATGTCAGTATTCAAGTAAAGGTTGGAAGTGCAGAGGGGCATGAAAATAGCTATTGATGGATGATCTTTCTCTCCTTTGACTTTTTAAACGAGGGTGTAATTGAAAGGCATATGTTGACATCAGTACCAACTATATCTACAACGTCTGCGTGATTCGTTGGCTTCCATAAGAAACAAATGACCTCCTAATTTCATGGCCGGCGTAGCCATCAGGATGGTTTTCAAATATGGCACATGCCAATGATCCCTAGAGTGGAAACCTCAGAGATGTAGTGCACCATTACAGCAATCAGAGCAGTTCAATATCGCAAACCAGAAACAGACGGCATGAACAGATTGAGAACGTCCTGTTTCAGTCAGACCCAATTTGCACGGCCATCTACCTCAGGTCCAAGGGGACGCCACGAGAGAATGGAGGCAGGAAGGCATGTAAGTTCTTTGAGCAACAGTGGATAACGTTTAAATGTAAGTTCCCCCAGAGCCAAAGCCTGAGATGGAAAGAGCCCTGCCACAGGGGAGGAAAGAAAACAATTAAATCATCTTTAATAAGCAGCCTTTGAACACATCTTTAATAAAAAGCTACTTCTGCTAATGACATGATTTAGCATTCTTTCACACTGGGCAATCATTTATAAAACTCACAGAGGCTAATTGTGTTTAACACGGTCAAGCAGGATGGCAATCGCCTGCCTGCTTGTTGATGATAAATGGAACCATTAGAGGGGTGAGGGAGGGGGGCAAAACAACTTTTCTTTTCTGTCACTAATTATATTGTGTCCCTTGAGACTTGATGCTCAAACGGAAAAGCACTAAACATATACCTTGAAGTGATTACAGAGGTCCACCCATGGAACATAATGAGTATAGGGTCTGCACAAACAAATTGTCTTTTTTCATTATCAATGCATTTCAGAAAATATTTGAAATGTATCTTTCAATGTTTTGTTTTAACCATCAAACAGTGAACACCTAAATATATTACATTTATAATAAAATGAAAAATTAGAAAAAGCAACAAATATTTTAAAGGGAATACAAAAATGTAGTATAATAAACAGGTTGAGTAAATGATACACACATTTTCTCTTTGAGGTAAAGTATTCCTTTAAGAAGCTAGAAGTATTTCAATGTTTTAATGACATTTAACTAACTGATTAATTGATTGATAAACAAAGTGTTTCAGTTCTACTCTATAGCTTTGTCAGTGACAAAATGCATGGCTACAACCCATACAAAACCATGAATTTGTGACACGATTTTTCCTCAACACAAGAAACTTGACAGGAGAATGTTCCGTACATTTCCATTTCCAAGCATTATGTCACTCAGTTTCAATAAAAGCATACAACATGAGACCTCATTTCATTTCCATGACCTATTTAAGGTGAATTCTCAGCATCATAAGAAAACCTAAACTGTGTTTGACATTTGAACAAAAATAAAGAAACTTGCCAAAAACAAAAGATGAGCGAATCTGTTTGAAAACCAAAACATGGAACTCATCAACAACTGAAAAACTAGATGTGAGGTTACGTTACATCATGATACCATACGGCTCATTGTTACTTACAGTCTATAGGGGTTACACCCTGAGCTATAACAATAGTAACCTTTTCACACCAATTCAGAGAAGCCTTAATCGTAAAAAGAGAACTCCCAGTCTACTTTGTTCAATATGACTCAACACAAAAACCTGGTCAAAGATCAGCAGGCCTACGGAGACAGTACGGCGTGGGAATGAGGAAGAGAGTGAAGTCGACCACTGTTGTTGGGGTACAGGCGTTGAGGGAAAACTCACCAGGATGTAAGAGCTAACTCACATTCAGGCTTCTCAGGGTAGCAGGATCTCACACTTCTGGTTTGGCTCTCCTGGGTCCATCTAATTAAATTTAATTCAAAAGGGGAAATAATACAACCTACCGTATATACTGTAGCAGCATACCTATTTTGGGGTGCAGAATACAGTCTATGGGAATAGCCCAGGAGTTGACCACATCAATCCACCACACTTTTGCGGGAATCACCACTTAGAGGTCAAGTTATAGGAATGTAGCTGGTGGGCAACAAAAAGTGTACAAGGATTTAAATATTAGACCTTGTGTTTAACATATTTTAATACATTTTTTATTAATTTGGACATAAATTATGACAGGAGAATCCATTTCTTGCCCCTTCATGACAAAAGCCACACTGAAAATGAGTGTCATGGCAAGCTAATGAAATTGATTCAGTTAAAAAGGCAACAAAATAATTGTTATTCTTTTATTAAAGTATGTTATTTTTCTTTCTGCCTTCCTTGAAATGATAACAAGTCCATACTGTAGCATGTCAGACAAACTCAACTACTGACAGATTCCAAGAAAAAGCTTGATATGTGTGCGGTCATGACTTATTGAAACATTCACGCCACTTTTTTTTCCACTGGATGCTGCTACAAAACACCAATCAGCCTCAGAAACATTCCTGTGGTCATGGCTACGTTGAACATATACAGTTACAGCTGGGTTGAGCTTCAAACGCACCGTGTGGATCCTCAGCTGAGCCAGCAAATGAAACATCTTGGGTCTGAAGGTAACATGTAGGAGACCATCTTTTCTTTCCAGTGCAAGTGGCTGTCTGTGTAGCATTTGCTAAAAGTGACTGGCCAGATATACGAGACAAACTGGACATAAACAAGTCACAGATCATATGCAATCCTCTTAAATGGACAACAAAAACGGATATACATTTGCCTGAATACCTCAATAATGATAGTGTAATGTTATTTTGGGAATTACTATTTGACAACTATTTTCAGCATGTCCTTACAAAAAAACATGTTTTATATCTTATGTTGGAATGATAACCAGCAGTGTTTGTGTCACTCAGTTATAACAGTCTGGTGTTCGTTGATGTTTATCAATTCATTTTACGAGCAAAAGAAGAAAGAGCACTTAAATAAGTTGCCCGGTGGAGCTTCTTTGTAAACAAAGCAAGTTATGTTTGTATACATTGTATGTGTCCTTGAAGTCTAACAAATGAGTTGAATATAGTCCAGTTAAAAAGAGTTGTCACTGTCAGGTGTCAGCAGGTAAGACATTGAATCTCTTTTAGCTGTCTTATGACAGCATTGACATTTTTTAAAAGAGCAAATTCTGTCCTATTTCCTAATTTCAAGGTACTCATTTGGATGATTTGCTCTTGCAGATAGTCACGTTTTAAGATGCAAGTGATGCTTCAATGCAATTTAATCATAGCAGTCAAACAAACAATGCCAATTGGCACAATGTGATTAAATTGCAGCGGTCTAAGCTCAAAATTGGACCAATTTACACAAGATGCCCTTAAGTAATGAGTTGCCCTTAAAGTAATAGCACAATAGCTTAGCCATTTGGCATCAGACAGAGTATTACAAATTGAAATACATGTTTATTAATTTACGAACGTGTTGGTGCACAGACCTCTTGACTCTAGGTGGCATGGCCCGACATGTGCTGCTTTGGATATCTAAGTCAATTATAATGGAAACTGGAAACCACTCTTAACTTGGTTTGGAGCTGACATCAGAATCAGGGGTGTTATTATCAGGGGGATTATACACCTGGGCTTTCCATCAAAGTAACTTAATGTTAGTTCAATTTCAAAGCAAACAATGCCTGCAAGATACGAACCCACAGCGGCTTGTTATCCTGTTAAGCACACAGCTTACTGATTTCTCCCTGAAGACAGACTGGACATAAAGAGGTTGCAGACCGTAGCCTTAATGTTTGCCTAATAGAGACGCAATACTTAGAAATGTAATCTCCTTTTGGGACTCAAACCTGTGACCTTTCTCAACCCTAATAAGAGTGAAAAATGAAGGTATCCGACGGAGAGGACTGGGCTGATTTGTCGCCCACTGCTGACTGGAGGCCCTGGTGTCTCGGTTCGCAGTTGTTGACACCAGATAGGAGAGGTTGTAAAATGAGTCTGTGGCTGTAAATGGCAGAGGTGGCACAGTGTGGAAACACTAGACTGTACCTGTCTCCCTCAGAGAGCACGGCTGGGAATGAGGCCTGCCAGGCGGGGGGTGGGGGTGTACTGGGTAACTGGAGAGGACCAGTGTGTTTAGAAAAAACATGCAAGCGCATTCAGGATACTAGAGATCAAATAGTTTGCATTCCTTTTCACAGAAGCTTTGTTTTTAAAATCAAGATATAAATAAAAACAGTTTTTTACAGAGTTGTTGACATTTAGATGGCTTGAAGTCTGTAGCAACTAGAGCTACGAAAAATATAATTTACATATCAAGAAAAAGAGGCATCCAGAAAAAGACTGCACAATCCTCATGTTAGCGGAGCTGTAGCCACAAATTGTGTATTAAACTTGTCATAACACTTAAAAAACACCCTTTTAAAACAGTCAAGTAATTTGTCTTGAGATACACTTTACATTTACGCTACAGTAGCAGCTACATGCTTGTTGATAATCAGAATTCTCAATCCTACTTCATCAATCATTACCTGAGACGTTGATTGATGTGCCTGCATCGAGGATTCCGCTGTTCGGCCGCACGCAGTAACGGCGCGGCGCTGTCGTCTTCACCTTGAAACACACATTCCTGTCTGTAGGGTTGGAGAGCTTGAGATTTGTGGTGACCACGTCTGAGAATGGACCTGTGAATAAGATAAGGTGGATATGTCAAAAAACTCTGTTGTGATGTTTTCTTTAAGAAGATTATTGAATGTCCTCCAGAGACAAAATGGATCAGAAAAGACCGCTGAAGCCAAAACGTACAACTACACAAGTCACAATAAATGGCAACACATTATAAAGAGTTATGATCCAACACACCACACACCACACACATAAATCTCAAAATACTATTTGTCACTTGAATTGCGTGAATGCCAAATTGTTGAAAATAACACATGCACAGAATAAATCTTTCACCGACATACAAAATCAAACAAGCTCGTAATATGTGTGAGTGTGAGCTGTGCAGTCGGAAACATCCAAAGCAAATGAGTGTCCCTTAGTCATCAAAAGGCTAATTAATCATCCACTGCTGCAAAAAAAGCATATCAAATAAATAAATGAGGAAATAAAACAAGCAAGCTGGGGAACCTCTTTATATACATATAAATATTGATATAAATATAAAAGATCTTTGCCACAACAGAATATATTAGAAAAGTTTGCCAAAAATGTAACACAGATTTAACACAACAGAAAACAAGCTTCTCTAAGCTTTTAAATTAGATCACTGAAATACCATTAGATAAAGCATATTGAAAATATGTGACAAAGCCTAACAAGATGTGACTTCAATTATAGAAAAATTAATCTATTGCGCAGAATATGGACCTTCTGCTACAAATCGCCTTTATGTAACCTGACATTTTAGATAAACAGGGTTTCCCCGCCAATTCAACTAATGCAGCTTTCTAATAAGTTTGACTGGAAGTTGTCCTCAATACAAATAAAGTCAGTCAAATTCTCAAATGAAAACCCAAAATACAGCGTCTCAGTAACACACACTGATGACAACTGGATTATTGTTAATAAATCACAAATGTAAACTGAGCCATCTGCTTTTTCTTTTCACATTTCTCTCTGGATTGATTTAAGCTACTTGATTAACAAAAACAATTCCAGTTTTAATTTACCAAAACCGTAAGAGTAAAAGGTGTTTACAAATCTAAAGATCAAAGATCTCTGCTACTGCAGCAACATAACCAGAATAGCTGATGCAGTTTGGCATAAAATACATGTAATTAAAGCTATCTTTGTTGATGCAGGTTGCATATCTCTAAAGCCTTCGGAAGACTGAATGCATTAAGCTGAACAGAATGTCAATAACGCAGAAAGCCCTTACAACAAAAGCTACCGCAAAATGACACTGCTAAATCTATGAGGTGAGCTGAGGTTGTGTGAGTTTTTATCCAGACTGCAGCACTTCTTTTATTAAGGTTGTCACTATACATCACTGTATCAACTACTTGTGCTGTGTTAGAACTGTCTATTCAATTGGCCGATTACATTTTTTTTTCATTCTTTCTTTAACAGCTTAATTCTGTTAGTGTTTGATCATCTATATTTTTATAACATAATACATTGGTAACAGTGACTCAAGGTTTTGTTCAACCTTGAGTCATGTCTAAGGTTGAAGGGGTAGAGAGGAATGAGGACATGAAGGAGGGGAAAGGTGAAAGGGAAAAACAGCAGGTTCACACGGCTGTGTGAAATCACCGAGTTTAGCCCTGCTATTCAGTCAAATACAGGACAGGAATTCTTGAAATTCAGGTGCTGTTTACACAGGAACGAAACGGGTCGTATCCGCTACTTTTCTCTTTCGTATAGCCCGGTCGTTCACACGAGGCCGCAACGGAACCGCGGAAACGGACCCCTGAAACGATAACGGGTCCCAAGGTGGGTAGATCTGCGGACGGAACGCTCTGGGGAGCCAAACGGCTCCGTGTGTGCGTCCTATACCTCATTCACACCAACGCAACTCCGGTTCAAGCTCCGTGCTAGAGCTTTTCAGGTTCAGAACCGGTTCTTCGGTTTAGCTCCGGCTCTTTTCACACCGCCCAGAGTCCGACTGGTGCTGCGTCATTGCGTCATCGTTTGCGTCATGATGTAACCGTTTGCGTGCCTGCTTCATAAAGCCAAACCGCGCGGAAACCCCTCACAGCTCACACCGACAACAACAACAACAATGGCTGATTGTGCTCCAGTCCTCTGTACCTCTTCGGAAGCCCAGATTCCCAGTAGGTAGCTGGTCTCTTCAGTGGACCACTGCTGCTTGTTAAGTTTCTCCATCGTTGTGTACAAACTGGATAAAACGCGGGCTTTTTGTTGTTGTTCAGGAGTTGATCCCGCCCCTGCCCCCGCCACAACGTAAGCGTGACGTATGCGGTGCTTTTGCTCTAGCCGGACAATTTGTTGGTGCTTGAAACGAACTGGATTCCGGAGCTAAGAGGCTGCTCCGCTGCGGTGTGAACAGGAAAACCCGGTGCTTTTCAAGCTCCAGCTCCGAACCGGCCCTGAAACACCGTTGGTGTGAATGAGGTACTATACGATAATTTCCTGATAACGATGAAGCCATAGCCCCACCTCTCCCCACCTCTCCCCACCTCTGCTGCTCACTGCTGTAGCATGGTCAGTAGCTACTGCTACTCAACGGCACCGGATTTATTTCAGAAGTGGGGGGGGGGCCAAAAAGTGCGTGTGTATGTGACATACTTGCCAACCCTCCCGATTTTCACGGGAGACTCCCGTTTTCCTCCCGGGGTTATATTTCTCCCACATTTCTCCCGATTTCTGACTAAATATGATTTGTGAGTCACGACCTGTTTCATTCTAAAATAAAGCTCCAAATGTCACTGTTTCCACTCGGACTTCAATACAGCGACACCATTGTTTGGTTTCCATGGTAACACGTCTCTTTAGTAGCGCACGCAAGAGAGGGTGTTCAGCATGGGGAGGAAGATAGTCACAGAAAACAGAACAAGAATGGACAACTCGACCCTCTGCTCACTCCTTTCCTCTAAATTAAACTATACAGGTCCAGCCCACACACATGACAGCGCAGTTGCTCCATCATTCCGTCTCTTCTTTTTTCCTACTCAATACGCTCTTGTTTGACAAGCTGAATGTTGACTGAAGTAAGCGCGCTTTTTTTTAACACACTCTCTGTGAAAAGTTCCAGTTATTAACTCCGGTATTTACAAAGCTGTCATCTGCACATTTGGAGAAAGTTACAAGCCGTTTGACAGTAGCAAATCTGCATATTTCACAGAAGGCTCGTTTAGTGGTTTTGTACCATTCGTTTTGTACCATTCTGCATTGAAGTACCTTTCTCTTTGCCCAAATAAGCTTTTATTTGCCCGTCTCAATGTCCCGACAACAAACCTCCATGCAGTCGGAACCAGCCTGTTTCGGTTCAACGATGCCGGCGGTTTTGACAGTCTCTGCGGCCGCAGAGCTGCTGCTTTGGGGTTCATCTGGCTGCGCTGGTCCTATGGTTGAAGGGCCAGGCTCCGGAGTTGTGGATGTCAGGGATGTGACATTCAAGTTGTTGAATTTCAGTTTAGTTTGACTGCATTTTGTTTTCTTAGGCGCCGGTTCTTCTGACATGTTTGCAAGTTTATCTATCTAGGTTAACGGCTGACACACACAGAACAACGTAACAAATAACATAACAAATAACGTAAACAACGTAACAAATAAACAAATCTAAGCGTTTTTATTGGTTGTAATGTACATGGATACATTTGAATGGTGTGACAATGTCCTATTTGATTGGATTAAAATGTACATTTTCTTCCTGTTATGTCTGCCTGCTTTATTTTACCTAATTTAAAGTGACCTGCTCCATCGAAATCAGTCGCATTGACCCGAAGACACATTTTGAGTTGTATACACTGCTGGAAAGAGGATATTCCTAGCTTTCTAACGATATCAGGATTGTTTTTGTACTCCAAATATTAAGCAAAATATGTCATTATATAATGACTGTCACCGAGTCATCATTTTGAGAAAAAGGCCTTTAAAGTTTCCTCTTCTCTGGAATCCATCGATCTGATTGATTATTAGCGGAGCAAATTATCAAAGTAGTAACGGAGGGAAAATATTTTCGTTTGGATCGCTGGTCTGGGGAGAGCTCGCGAGTGTGTGTGTGTGTATACGTGTGTGTGTTTGTGTATTTTTGCATTTGTGTGTATTGTGTTTGTTTCCCGGGGTAAAAACTCACGAGAAACACCGGCTGTTGTTATGCCTGCTGTGACGTAAAGTTCTCCGCTTGTAATTATGACGTTAAGCTTCAAAGTTGTATTTATCATCTGAATTTGCCGAAACAAGTTTAATATTCTGAAAGCCAAAACTTTGTTAATTTGAAATTAGATGAAAACCAACTGTAACGGACCCTGCCGTGTTATTACTATACGGCTTACATTCATAATTTCAGCGGAGGGAGGGGAAGCGGCGCTGTGGAACAGCAGAGTGGCGAGTGAGAGCTGTCATCTTCCCTTTAAATGCCTGTAGCTAATGAGATTGAATATAACAATCGAAAATAACAAAATATACACAGCTAGATCAGATCGCGTTCTTTTTAGATGCGACTTTAGAGTAGAGGGGAATTATTGAAACGGGATGTGTACAGTGTTCCGCGGCATCCGCTGCTGCGAAAATAGGGGGCAGGGCTGTAAAGTGGGGGGGGGACAATGGCCCCCCAGCTTCCAGCACCCTACTGCTACTGCTACTGACCATGCTACAGATGTTAGTGCAACATCTACAGCTCCTCTACCACAACCATCAGCAACAAGTGGACATGGAGAACTACATGAACTACATGTTGCTAAATCCACGCGGAGAATAAACAGAAGGGCAACCAGGCAACCATGGCAACCATTTTCGGGGGTCTTCTTCGCTGCTTTTGGTGTATTTTGTGGCGGAAGTACAGCACAACTTACAGGCCCGGCATATGTATTACAGCGTCTCCAGCGGGTCGAGCGGTCTCGTGTGAAGGGACACGTTTATTGAGCCGTATCCGTGTGAACGGAAGACTTTTTTGATATCGAATTTGGTTTGTTTGTTTAGTTTGCGTTCCCGTGTAAATGGGGCCTAAGAAACTGTGAGACAATTGGGAAACACATCTTTGTAACGTACTGTCTGGGGCTTCTACAATAAAGACAAAATAAAGAGACAAAGTGTGAGAGTATGAGTGATTGCAGCCAATAAGTGAGTTGGCTAAATAAAAACATTGTCTTTGGACCCTAACCACAATCTGCTCAATGGATAATATACAAGCTCAATCATCATATACGTTAATCTTTTTTTAAATTTGTTTTAATAAAATTACAGCCTTCTCTGTGTCCACAATCTTACAATGATCATTGTGTCTTTATACAGGTAAGAAAAACGTATTATGTGGAGTAACACTTACAAAGATACAATATTTGCTGCTGATATCCAAAAGTCTGCCAAGGTACGAAATCAAATTTGATTCAATTCAGCGGCCTGTGATCAATATGACACCATATTACATGCAGGATATAATTAGATGGAACTGAAATGCATTTATTTTTTACCCCATCACTGAGTCTTACTGTTTGGGAGGAAATGTCATTTTGCATTGAATATTCAGCAGAAAGTGAGTCTCAGTTTTGGGTCATTTTTTCTATTTCTCTTTAGCTGCTTTCCTGGCAAAAAAGATGGTGTACCACTTTCAAGCAGAAATTGTCTTGCTTAATTAAATAGCCATCAATGCGCACAACACCAGACATTTTTGATCAGCTGAAAAAAACAAGACGTGAGCTGCGATTCAGAGGTTTATAGGCACCAGATAAATTCAGAAGTAAAGTTATTGCACGCACATTAAAACCCACCACAAAAGCAAGCAATCTCCACTTTGGTGTAATGTTTGCTTTTCACTTTAGTGGTAATGACATTAACAGATATGTCAAAACTGTTGGATATGAGCACTTTTGCATGTACCACTGTACAAAAATAAAAAGGAGCAAAACCTAATATGGGCAATGCATTGACCTTGGAAAAAGCCAAGAGTGTAATGAGTCTTCTTTGATATTATCAGGACATTACACATTACTGGAAGGGGTGCAAATTCCAACAAACCTCATTATATGCAGCATCACTAGTCCTTAGTATATTCTATTTTGGCAAAAGTTATCTTTTTATTGCATAAAACTGCATATAAAAATGTATTTAGATAGCTGGCAGCCGTTAGTCACTGTGTTTTTCCAGGAAAGCTACCTCTAGAGAGAGCAAAGCTAATTCATGGTCAAGTGAGTAAGTCTTAACGAATACAGTGCCAATACCACAAACTTTACAACAGACAGACTTACGGAGTCATAGTGACTAAGTAGTCATATTGGAACTTTACTGTATTGTTAAAAAAGCATATAAAAGTTTCTCTATGAAAGAGGAATAGATTTATTTGCGGCTATGTTTTCTGTGACTTTTGATATGGTGGATATCGAGATCTTATAATATCGTACACATGATAGTGACCCTCCGGTATATCAGTAGACAACTATAGGTTCTGAGCTTAAGAGACTTTATGGTCTTCTGGTGTTTATGTTTGTGACAATATTCTAAGAAAAGCCCAACTCATGACTACTGAGGGGGAAACTTCTGTAGCAATTGGAAACAGGACTCAGATGCCCCTTTCACACCAACGTGGTTCCAGGGCCGGTTCGGAGCTTGAAAAGCACAGTTTTATCCTGTTCACACGTCTAAGCTCCGGAATCCGCTTCGTTTCAAGCACCAAAAAGTTGTCGGTCTAGAAAGCAAGCACCGCATTGTCACGCTTACGTTGGAGGCGGGAACAGGGGCGGGATCAACCTCGAACAACAACCAAAAGCCCAGCGTTTTATCCAGTTTGTACACAACGATGGAAAACCTAAAACTTAACAAGCAGCATTGGTCCACTGAAGAGACCAGCTACCTACTGGGAATCTGGTCTTCCGAAGAGGTACAGAGGAAGCTGGAGGGGAGCAGGCGGTCCAAAGAACTTTTGAATGTAGCATCTAATGACTGTAAAGTTGGTAGTAAAGTCGTCCCACTTCTTCCAATTAGTTTCGACAGAGCAAAACCAAAACGTGTAGCGCTTCAATATAATCGGTCATTGTTGTTGTTGTCGATGTAAGGGGGTTCTGTGCGGTTTGGCTTTATGAAGCAGGCACGCAAACGGTTACATCATGACGCAAACGATGACGCAGCATCAGTCGGGCTCTGAGCGGTGTGAACAGAGCGGGAGCTGAACCCGAAGAACCGGTTCAGAACCAGAAAAGCTCTAGCACGGAACTAGAACGGGAAAAGCCTTGGAGTGAAAGGGGCAAGAGACACGAGGAGAGCTGGAACTTTGATGGCAAACGCTGACGGTTTATTTGGAGCTTCGGCTGGAGAATTCACAAGACATATCACGGGCCATGAGTTGACCACACGGTAGAGATGCCAAACCAATTCTGAATAACTCTTCTGTAGTTCCAGGTTTTAACTAGTTCGGAGTGTAATAATCAACATTCTTTATCAGCGAGACTAAACAAATATGGACCCTGAATCTAACTAGAGCTGTCGCCCATAGAAAATAATGTGCGCCAAGCTGCCTCTCCTTAAGAGAGATAGCAGCAATACCCAAGGCCGAAGACCTATGCCATGGGAGAAGAGAACGTGAAAGGAGAAAATTATGAACTGTGTCAAAGGTTGAATACCTAAGCAATTCATTCCCCAACAACTACCTAAAAGTGCTGACAATTAATCAATTTGTTTACCAACTTACAGTTATCTAAGTAATATTTTAACTTGTGACATGCTGCAATTACAAAAGCCAAAATTCAGCAAGCCAGGTTTTTCAATCAGGTAAAGTTTTCTCTCAAAATAACAAATGAGGCCGCTACAGTAGCTATTATTGTGAGAAAAACCTTTAGTGCTTGACAGAGGCCCACTCTCTGTGAATGAAAACATGGAGCTATTTCAGAATTAGCACATACACCAAATTCAAGCTAAAGTTTCAGCTCAGCAAACATCCAGAGCAACTGACACTTCCCTTCCCCTTTGAGCAAAGACAGAGAGGAAACTCAGACCCTCACAAGCTTGGCGTTACTTCAGAAGAATTGTAATGAAAGGGACTCACGCCACCGACTACTGTACACCTGATATACTACTTCCTGAAAGTGTCTGGGGATACCATCCAACTCACAAAAACCACAAGCCGCAGTTCAAAAAGTATATTAAGAGCTAATGTTTGAATCTGTCATCTTTCAAGGATACATTTTATAAACAGCACATATAAAAGGGAAGAGCAGGGAGTTCGATTTTTAAATTAATACTCCTGATTAAGATGAAGATTAACACAAAACGAGAAAGTCCAGTCCTTAACACAGATGGTCTGATGCCTAACAAGCTGCTGCTAACATACCTCCCCTCTATTTCCTGTTTCACAAACCCATGCCTACATATAACTTGGGGTCTGAGTATTGCCATGTGAATTGTTGTATTGTGTAGTATTCTAAGAAGGCACAGAACGTATGAGTTTGTTGCTCCTTTCTCAATATGATGTGGTGCAAGGTATATTAAACTACAGGTAACCATAGAAACAGTGCCTCTGCTTGGTGCCAAGCTGGTGATATTCTCATTTATCTTATCTTTAACAAATCCCATTAAAAGACTTAAACCAACAACAATTTGATCCTATTAACTATAACGTGTGGTCTTTGTAGTCTGATATAGCTTAATCCCCCAAAACATATGTTAAATACATTAGCCTTCGGCTGCAGGGCATGTTCCTTTATAACAATGAACTTAGTTTATGTTGGGTCAATCCTGCATTGTCCTGATGTTGCAATTACTCACAAGCACACGTGTATTAACCTGTGGATTAAAATGCTCAATACTTGTGTACTCTTTTAGAGGTTTACATTATCTGTGAGAAATAATTAGCTTTAGGCAAAGATTGGCAGACAGGGCAGGGAAAATGAAAAGTTATTGACGGACCAAAGTGTGCTATTTGTATTGAGGTCCATTTATTGGATTGTAGACAACTTTTTTTTACAATAAAACATGTTTACACTCAATGGTGAATCAAAACTACCCACAGGTTTAAGTGACTGACTACAAATACAATGTATAACAATTTTTGCCTGTTGTTTCAGTCCAAAACTTACGTTTTTTCCTCACCTGCCGTAATGGCATTTTTATCCATAGGCCATTCAATAGTTTTGTCTGTCCCTTCCTTCTCAATCTAACAATGAGTCAGTTGCACAAGGCAACAGTAGAAACATGATATGTCATTTAACCTGATCCCTACCTATTTCTAATGTAGAACTTGCTTTTAACAATATAACAAGTATTGATTAAAAAAAAGATATATTACTGAGGCATTATTTGCCTCCGCTTTGTACAAAATGTTCATAAATCAGGCACCTCGTTGTATATTTTTACTAATGCAATATACAGGCTCAGTATAGAGAGCTTAATACAACTCTGACACTTCATTACTGCTATAAAGAGTTAAATACCTTTATAATTAGCCATTACACTGTAGTCATAGAAAATAAATGAGTAAGGTAACACCATCTGCACATTTAGACATAAGCATTATGCTACTTTAAATGGGCAGTTCACATAAAAACAGAGGTGTGAGTTACACGTTGGTTCTGCTGGGTCTTTTAAGTGTAATGTTGGTGTGCTTAAGTCAAACACCAATGGCCAAATTGCATTTAGCAAAGAAGTTGCAAAATACAAAGTGGTTCACAGAGAGAAAAATACAATTTAAAATGAATAATAAAATACACAAAAAGCAATATCAGGATATGCTTTAAAAAACAATAGATTTTTAGATGAGACTAAAAGGAAGACACTGACTGAGACAGCCAAGCACAGGGAAGAAGTACACAATGTACTTGTCAAAGTTTTTGATTTAAAGCAAGACTAATGAGTACAAGTTTGGCCATGTATTAGAGGCTAACTGTCATTTGAACCATTCATAGACGTATACAAATATCTAGCTTAAATACTCAATAGTACAATGCAATATTTAAAATGATGACATGATCTCTGTAATCTGTTGCAAAACAAATCAATTAGTATCATATTTGTTTTTGTAAGAGTATTTAGGCCTTAAGCAACACATTTTGGCCAAATGTCGAGCTTAAATCAAATGTCTAATAGCGTATGTAAAGCCCTAACGATAAGGAGGCTTGGCATGTTGATGATCCGTAGCTTACACATATTAAGTAGCTCAGGTTATGCAGTTATTTCGTCCTGAGAGCTGTCAAGTTATTAAATGACAGCTGGCTGTCCAACAGAGCGTGACAGCCAATCAGAGAGCGTGCTAATGTTAGCTAGCTGTAGATGCTAAGGATGTTGTAGCTTCTGTGCAACAAAAGGTTATACAGAAAATAGGTTGTCACATACATATCATGGTCCCTATTTCCATGGACATCTGTTTCGTGTGCTGCACGTGTAAACAGCTTTAAAACAGTTGCTGCAGCGGAAATGAGCAACAAGGCCTGGCTAGGCTGATTAGCCGACAGAAGCTAATCCAGCTAGCTAACCAGCTAGCTAGCTGTCAGTTGACCTGCCGTCCTTTCATTATCTTTCTTTTCATACGAAGGCAAATATTGTCAAAATGTGAGGTCCAGCTTCCCCCCGGCTTGGTTACCGTGCTGGCCTGCCCCCCTCTTTCTAGCCCCGCTGTCAGGGGCAGCTCCCCCCTCCCGTCCAAGCCGCCGGGCCCTCCCCTCTCTTACCTCTGAATTTCAGTTCGTGCTGAGGCTCCAAGAGCAGAACCTGTTCCGGCCTGGCCATCTCCCAACAGCTGGAGGAGCGGGGTTATCTCACTGCAACCAGGTCCTGTCTGTTACCCCCGTGTTAGGATGTTGTTGCAGCGTCAATAAGAGTTGTTTTATAAATGAATTGTCTGTGGATATCCTGTCCCCCCCGGTCACTACTCGAGCTACTAACGGCTGTTGTGATGCAGCAGGAAGGGAGCGCGAGACAGCCCGGTGACGTCACTGCCTCTGCATAGCCACACAGCGGGGAGGGTGACAGCAGGGTGATGATAGGTGATGATGGGTGAGACCAGGGTGCTGGTGCTCCCCCTCAACCGATGTGAAGGGATAAGGTTAAAATATGTAGGTTTTTATTTCAGCCCACAGCTTCTAAGTTTAGTATGAAGCAGTGATGGATTGTAACTAATTGTACTCAACACTGGATGGCTCGCTTGTAAACTTGAATTTTTCTTCAGTATTTAATTGTCATGCTACTTTTACTTAGCAGAGGTAGATGTATTCAAATATTGCAGTACTCAGATAATTGACAAATAATTGCACAATGTAGAAATACAAACACAGACATTCCTTCATTTAAAATTGTACTTGTATATTAGCATCACAATGTACTTACAAAACAAAAAGTATACTCATTCTGTACAATGGCCAATTTCTTCATAATAATAATAATAATAATATTAATGTTATATAACTGAATAACGAATGCTCCACTAATGTTCATTACTTTAAGGTACAGATAATAAAGGAGAATTTTTTTATTGCCAGATTCTAAAATGAATTAATAAAGTGTTATCTTAATATATAATAAGTAAAATCCTTATGCAGAATGTACCATTTCCGAATCAATAATCCTAAATTATGATTGATGCAATCCTGTGTCGCACTTTAATGTTGCAAGTGGAATGGCTGGCTTACTTTCAGCAACTTTATATATTACTGGGTCTCTTAATCTATTGCATACTGGTCCCAACCGTCTTTGAACAGTGAATATGAATTTTAACCATCAAATCGGAGATACATGGTTCCACAAGCACTCTTTTGTGCACCTGTTAATCCTAAAATGTCAGTTAAGCAGTTAAATTCCAGGTCAAATGTACGTCTTGAGCCTTCACGTTGTCTTCAGTGACTTTAATGTCTGTTTCCTTGTGTCAGTATTTGTCCTTGTTGATGTTGCAAATGGAGCTGCTGTGATGTAGGAAAAATGGCAGACTTAATCTGACAATAAAGTAATTTCATATCATTGTGTCGCATCATGTAAAACATGTTACCACCAGATCATCAGTTACCATCTCTTCCTCCAATGCACACTTTTGTTTTTCTTCATATCCCCATGGTAACAATATATTCACAAGACATTTTTCTTCCAAATGTTATGACAATACTGCATGTAATCTCATAATGAAAACATTTTGTAGATAACTTGGCATGGAAAAAGACTTGGCTCTGAACTAATAATAAAATAAGGTTTCTTTCAAATGTATTCCTACTTTTTATAAAGTACATTGCATTTGAAAAAACATTTTGTTTTCATTTTCAATAGATCATTTTTTGGCAGCCTCTAAGATAAATATGACTTTTTAAACATATTTAAAATCTTTTAGTGCAATTTTCTATAATATTTCACATTAATAAATTCCTAGCATCTTGGTTTTCTTAAAATAAAAAATATCCTTGACTTAGTTTTTTTTTCATATAAGATAAAGACCACCACACTATATTTACGGTATTAATAATTATTTGATGGTACGACAATTTTGTATTTGTCTCAACAAAAGAAAAAAAACAACTTGATTACGTTGCAATGGGCTATAAAAGTGCATAATTAATTGTTTTATCAATTACATTTTCTGTATTTTTATTGCAGAACAAAAACAGGGTTAGTAGTTATGAGTCAAATTAAGTGGATCAATGAACCAGCTTGTAAGGGCACATGTTATTATTTAGACCTGAGAGGTTAAAACTGTTGACAGTTAAAATCTGACATTGTGAAACACTCATGTTGTCCTGGATAGCAGCTCAGCTGTACGCCAGAGAGTCAGTTTAATTTTTATTAATTTAATTAACCAATGTATTTGTCACCTGTCAAGCTCCAATGTTATTTCCAATCTGCCATGTAATGGTTGATTATAGTAGTGATACCTGGTGAGCCCTTAATTGTGACAGTTGTAGTTTATAGCCATACTTTTCATAATTTTCTAACATGCTTTATAAAGAAAGTGGGGTTACGTGGGGGAATGGGAGGTTGTGTTCTGCCCAGTCAGCACTATTCAAAGTGCAGTGAAAAGCCCTCTGCCAGTCAAACACGCATCTCAAGTGTCATATTTATATTTATAGCCAGGCGTCTGTCTGCCGACTGAACAACACTATCAATCACTAACAAAATTGTCACTGTATCCCAGAGGAACAACTTAATGCAGACATCTCTATTGGGCCCAACACCAGGGAGTGAGAAACGTGTAGGAAATTCACACAAGACATATTTGTCAATCTTTTATTAGTAAACAAATTGACAATTCCCTTTTTACAGATTTGGAAATACACTGCAAACAAGTGTTTTCAGGCATTTTGTTACAATCAATATGACACATAGTCAAACGCTAAATATGGTAACTACAATGCTGATAGAATTACTAGAAACAAAGTATATTGTGGTCACACAAGTGGCTTAGAATAAAGACGTTGATTTATGTGCAATGAGATGGAATATTTCTACACTGAAAAATATACATAATACAGAATAATGACATTCCCAGGGCCAGCCCAAGACAATTGGTATTTTTCAATGCAAAACTAGCACACATTTCATATCCATGCCTCCTGTTTACATGGAGAAACATATGTCATTATGAAACTTCAAATATTTTAAGCATGTATGTTATAAGCACTTTAAATCATTATATTACATTGACAGTTGAAAAAAAGGATAAGTAGGCATAATTATGCAGAAAATATTTGGCACTGTGTTCTTGTTAGAAATAAGAACTGTGCAAACAGTCAAAACCTAAAATAACATTGAGATCATTAAGAAGTCGGACATTGTTAAAAAACGTTTCTTCAAGAGTTTTCACACAAATAAAAAACAGAAGACTGATTGATAGTAAGTAACACGGGCAAATGAATAAGTCAGTCAAAGTGCAGCTTTCAAAGCACCAGAGTCATTCCCTTTAAATGTAAGTTTTGACCTAGAATGCCACTCTGGTTTTAAAACATCACACTGCTCATTTCAAAGAGGTCAATATAAACCTGTCATTATCATCTGTTCTACACTGCTGGAATGAGATCACATTTTCTGCTCTGCGATATGAACATCATCTCTCTGTTAATGTTTTATTTTCTTGGATTAGATCACATGTTACCTTGTCATCATAACAACTATTGCACTCCATGGAAAAATCCTTAAGAAAATAGGCAGTACTGCTTAGCGCACAACTCATCAATAACAACTACATTTAACATGCGTAAAGGCAACAAAAAAGAAGGATTGCGCTGACAGAAGAGAACAGAATCCAAATGTATAAATGTGGGAAGGCTAATTAAGCCCACATCTGTTTTTTGTTGGCAACTTTAGAAAGAGGTTTTGGGGTTAAAGAGGTTCAAGAGATACAGACAAGCATGAAATTACACAGAATGAATAAGTCTGTGGGGGCTCATGATTTAACTGAAGTTCAATTAGGCCAAAATAGGAGTTCAACTTCTGTAACATAGCATTAAGGATCATAGAGTATTGGGATAATAGAGCTCTGTGAAAGCTATAGTGTACCACATCTGTTTGAAACAAAACTAAAGCTGGACCTACAATAAGTGCCTGGAGTTTAGAGGAAGAAAGTAAAAGATGATGGGAGAAATGTAAATCAGAAGAAAGACCTTGGAACAAAGCGCATACAGTAATTCAGAGCAGCATGGAGAAAGAGGTTCAGTAAGGGGTCAGCATGTTGACACAGTGCCACGTCTGATTCTGCACCTCCCTCACTGAGGGGAGATTTAAGCTCAGAAATCGGAGTTTCCAACCTCAATGTTTTCATCGCAGGCCAGGTAGTAAAACAATACTGCATGCACGAGCCTCTGCTGATTACGTGCACACAAAAAAAGAAAGATAAAAAATGTTTATGGGTCAATTACAGAATTTGGCAAGACCTCACAGAAATCTGGAAAACTGTTGAGAAGTAGCAGCAAAGGATTGAGGACAAGCATGCTCGCCTGTTTAAACAAAGCTAAAGTGATATTGTGAAACAACTACACTGTGTGCACGACAGGGAACTGCATATACAGGATTCAGTTATTACCTTTTAAGTAATTACAAGTTGATATGTGGGGAACAAGTGAGCAGCTGGAACTCTTGAAGACTGAGACAGAGTCAGCTAGAACAACAAAGTCCACAATTAAATTCGAAATAGTTGGTTTTGGGGGATACGCTTTTTCCCTTTCTGTCTGAGTGTTAAACAAGCAGAACAATACAAAGCAGGAGGGTAAACACCTGGCTCTGACAGATACAATAGATTTCGCTGCCTTTGGACGGAGCCAGGCTAGCCGTTTCCTCCCTGTCTTTATGCCAAGCCACGCTAACCGGCTGCTATTTAGTACTTAAATGAGAATGAATTGAAATTCTCATCTCACCGAAGGCAAGGACGAAAAACACATTTCCCAAAATGGCAAACTATTCCTTCTATATAAAGACATTAGGCTCCCACAATCCTTTTATTTCTACATTTTACATCAGAGCACCCATTAGGTATTTGGCCTTGAAAGACATCTTGATTAAAACAGCACTCACACAATAAAATCGATATTTAGCGTGCAAAAGCTGTCCTACTTAAATCACCAAGATCCATCTAAATATCTTTTGAAAAACCTATGATTAAAGGCAAGTATAAAAACGTATGACTAGCATAACTTTTTCTCCAAACTGTTTTGATAAATTATTGATAACACATGTTAACTACAAAGATGGATCCTTCACAAAGTTAACAATGTTTTGGGAGAGACATCTCAAAAAAAAAGGCAATAACTTCAGTGATATTAAAATAATTTGGTGAAATGTAAAGTTGTGAGTCTATGTTTTGGTTGAAAGATAAAAGGTTTTTGACAAATGTACAAGATGTGCAAATGATCTCTGAATTCATGAATCTGTAGATGTTTACATCCTGTAATCAACCCGGGGCTATAATACACCAAACCGAGGTTGATATCCATTTTAGAAGTCTTGTGTATGTTGGTCTTTCATTTGCATATCAATGTATCAATGCAAACTTGAAATATTTCTCCTGCCAGCAATCTTTAGCGGTATATATGTTGTAGTTTTTTGTTGTTTACTGGTGCAAAGATGCATTTGCTTTTGTCATTAGAGTGGTACTGCTATAGGCCCATATCAGGCATGAGGGGTGTTTGAGTGTGTGGTGGCTGTACGCTGAAGCACGCTAGGGAAACAGAGAGAGCAAAGGTCAGGTCAAAGGTCATGTAGGGACAGTCACCGGCATCATCAGCAACACGTCCTGCGAGACTCTGAGGCCTGACGTCCCAGTTTGAAAGCTTTTCCTGAAGTTCCTCCTGCTGATTCAGCCAGGGGGATGCGCTTACCTTTGAGAAAACAAAACAAACTTTCTTAGTTGTGAAACTTCAATTTTTCACATCTATTTTAAATGTACAAAATGTTTCTGTTAATGTGTTAATGTATGTGTGACTATGTTTTTTCGATGTTAAAAACCCCCAATAAAAATATAATATAAAATAATGTACACCATTCTTCATAGTGCAGTAGCTCATACTGTGACCCATTCAGCTACAGCTCACTAATTCTAAGCCATTTTTGAATGTTTTAACACTGAAACATTGGCCAGCAGTATGCATAATACAAACCCTTTCTTGATTGGGTTGATGATACATAAATAAAAAGAAGGACTATTCACTGAAAATATAAGTCATGAATATTTAGAAAATAATTTAACTTTAACTTTGTGAGCTTTAATTCCTATTATATTTCAAAGTCGCGGTTTTTTTACGTTAACTTCTTGAATACATAAGAGCCAAACGAGTCCACTAGGAAAACTATAATATAGGACAAACTGTTTCCCAATGACGTAATAATCCTGAATATATCATACAACACATGTTTATGTCGATCAAGTTTTTAGTACGCAGAAACACTTCAGTATGATGCATTTGTCTATGTTTCCCATATGAACACACTGCATATGCAAAAACTGCTTAGATGTATTATGTAGTATGGAATTAGGGCACAGCTTGTGTATTTCTTTAATGCTTATCAGTTGTCGAATCGACTGCTCCCATCTCTGCAAATGTGTGTTTTAAAACAAAAATGTCAGGATGCCATGATTAAGTGGATTGTGCTTTGGCATTATCTGCTGCTTTTTACTATCCAGCCCATCGCTGAAGTCTGATGCAAACACAGAAAAGAATGATGACTCCCTTGAAATATTTATAAACCATTCCTTAGCAATATTGTTCAAAAAAGACTGCAAAACTACCTGTTTTAAAACACAAAGAGAGACAAGATAATTATCTTAATGTGACAAAGCTTAATTTGTCACGGCTCAATTTGAACCCGGGGTTGTACAAGAAGAAACACACTCACTTATCTCTATAAACACCTCGTTGATGTTAATGGCATTCTTGGCACTGGTTTCTACAAAGATGGCATGGATAGAGTCAGCGTAGTCCTTGGCATCCTTCTCTAGCACTTCCCTGTAAATAAAAGAGGTATTTGAAAATCATTTTGTTGCAACATGCGAACAGATAATCAATTTTCATGCATTTCCAGATAACCTTCAAAATGTACTTTCACAGCTTATCATGTGAAAGATTTCCCAATTTCATGGAAGATATTCCCAAAAGCAGTGCCAGTTTTCCATGTTGTGGTAGATACAGAATAACAACAATAAAATCTTGAAATATTATGTATGAAGGTGGTGAACAACAAAAAAAACAATAGAGCTGAGAGTGTATTCAGTCAGTTTTTGTTTTTTCTAAACTGTCTATGGCAAGCGCTTTGTCAGAGACTAATTTGCTGTAGCTCCACACACTGAATTTCAATAACATTATTAAGCTAAACATTAGATATTAGGCATTAGATATTCCTAAAGTTCCTAAAATATCCTTCGAATAATTCTTCTTATCGTAGCAAGACATCTAAAGTCCCATTGTCACTCTCGCTGTATATGAGAAGGTCTCATCATACTTCACATTCTTGATAAAACATGTAGTATTTTCTCTAACTCCGGCTCACCTGGCGTCTGACAGGTCACATTTGTTGCCAGCAATGGCGACCACTATATTGGGAGGTCCATGCTGGCGCAGCTCCTTCACCCAGTTCTTTAGTGTTGTGAAAGATTCCTGTTGATAAACAATATATTATATATTTAACAATCCAGACTCAAATATGTATATATGTTCATTTAATTAATTTCTTGTTTTAACAGTTAATACCTGTATATCATGTTATTGTATCTTTAATCTTATTATTCTTGTGTGAATCTGTACTGTCCTGATTTTCACTCTCACTCTGTTGCTGCTTAGGACGGAAGACTTTTTTGATATCGACTTCGGTTCGTTTTCGTCTCCGTGTGGACGGGGCCTGAGAGAAGGACTTACGTTTGCTGTTAAAAAGCTCACAGACCACACTTTTTATGTAATCATTGCTTTAACTGTTTTTAATCAGGTAGTACATTTAAGGTAACCTACACATTTACACCATACATAACAACACAGTTACCTCGAGTAGGCCCAGAACTACCAGAGTAGAATACTCTGTTAAAAGTAAAAGTCCTGCATTCAAAATGTTACTCAAGAAAGTAACACAAGAAAAGTATTAGTATCAAAATATACTTAGGCCCCGTCCACACGGAGACGAAAACGAACCGAAGTCGATATCAAAAAAGTCTTCTGAATTTCCCCACAGGGGCCAGTTTATCTTATCTCATCTTATTCCTCTTGCTATTTATCAATCACAATTGTTTTGGTGTGAGTTTTCAAGTGTTTTCAGTCGTAGAGACTCCTCTTGAATCTAATCGAATAACATGCATCTACTAAATAAAGAGAAGCTCTACTGATCTAAACTGAAGCTAGCTTACGTTAAAGCTTAGCCGAGGAAGATCCATTATTGTTTACATCCTGCGCTGTTAAGAGCCTGAGCGTCTCGTCCAGGAGTAAATGCATGCTTACTTATAGGCGGTGAAACGATATAAAGAAAATAGTTCCTTCATGAAACCTCTCATACCAAGGTCTCTGGATAATCGTAACCAGTTCATTGTCGACAACCAGACATTGCTGTTGAGTTTTTAAAAAACAAAAATAATACCTCTTTTGTGATGTCATAAACAATGATGGCTGCCGCAGACCCTCTGTAGTACATTGGTGCCAGGGCACGAAACTGTAAGTAGACAGAGAAACAAAAGCAATGAGTAATGATGAGCAGGGAGGAGGTTCATATCTGCATATTGATTTAAAACTATATCAAAATGATGATCAAATTACCTTATGCAACAACATTCATAAAGTAGACTTATCTTTAAAGTCTGAGGTTTAACAGATTTTCCTCCGATTTCTCATATTTGTATATGCATAGGGCACTACAAATATAATTGCCGTTTAATTGTACAGTTATATAGTTTCACATCCTGTATATCAATAAACTGTGTCTTGGCTTTTCATAGACTGTGGCTAATCTGTCACATAGGTACGGGAGTTTTATTTGACTCAATTATATTGGTATACAAATGAGAAAAAAAGACACAGAACCATTTTCTATATCAGAGGCCAAGTGCCTATTAGCCAAGAAGCTTTATATAAAATGGAAGTAGGGCAAGTCTTTCCACTAAGACCTCACACATGTGGAAGCCATCAAGTAAAAGATGAGCAGAATGTGTCAAAAATAAACTTTTAGCATTTTGATATTTATGGAGGCCTTTATGTTTGATCTACATCAAAAGACCCACATAATCCAAACAACATGTGCATTTTATAAATTCATAGCTGCCAATAGTTTTTTTTGTTTTTCTTCTTGCCAGGTTTTGTTATTTTCCTGGTAAAACACTTTTCAATGATCATTGAAACCTGGAATTAACAATGAGCTGACTGAAATCGCTCAACAACTATTCAAAAGCCAAGAAATATGATACAGTATATTGGTTTGAGGATGACACTTACTGACTGGATCAGATTTGATCCCAACTTTTGTTCCTCTAACCCCAACACCAGGTTCACATTTTTGTTCAGCAACTATTAGATATATTGTCATATGTTGTTATATAATAGCTCAGACAGTCATATCCCCTTCAGGATGAAAATATAACAACGTTAGTTATTCCCTGCGAAGCCTTCCCATTAGCCTCAGCTGTACTTTTTGGTGCTAATAGTACATATTAGCATGCTTACACCAGGCTACACTGGCATGGACATATATCTTGTCTGCTATTTCATTCATCTTTCAGTTTAAGATGTGGTCAACAGCGATTTGATGAGCCTGCAAATGTCAGTGCAACTCAAATCCAATCACTTTTCCCGCCATTTCCAAGACAAACGGATATTATCAGACCATCCAATGAATAGAGAGCATAGATGCGAGAAAACAGCAGTTGCGTTGTGACCTGTAGTTTCTCCTAACTGAAGTCACCTTGAAAAAAAGTGGACTAGGATCCACTGTCACAAATATGGACATTTAGCTTAAAATGCTAGCAATGGCCTCTACAGGTTTTTGAAGTAGTAGATGTTTCAAAATATGTATTTGCTTAATTTACCATATATTTCAAGATATAGTATTATTTCCCTCTCCTCTAACTAATAAACCCATGTATCATGATATTTATATTCTGAAAAAGACCTTCATTTGGAATGAACCCTGCCTTCCCACCAATTTCATTTTCCTTTTGCAATACGATGGAATAAACTATCTATCTTGGAGTGTTACCTCAGGAAAGCACACATTCCACATAATTATAGTTGTTGCTGCTGGACCCAAGTCCACCAACGGGAATCCAACTTGAGATATTTGGCAGAGACACTGGGGAGAGTGCTGTCTGTTTATTGGCTAGTGTTGGGCTGTCCCACCACCAGTCCTGTGTGGTCTCTCTCTGCCTTAACCCAAAGAGCAATCACAGCGAGGCCAGACGTTTGGCCACACAGCGACCCAGAGAACGACCTCAGTGATGCCTGGCGGAGCAGATTAATTGCCGAAATCACTAACTGGGTGCTTAATGAAAGAAAGCCTGCTATACCAGTAGGATTTAAAGCCTCCTTTGCTTGTTTTCTGTGCGAAGGAGCAGTCAGAGGGGGAGGACTCGACGAGCTGTTGACAGCTGGGCTCAGATGTACTCGTGAGGCCTCATCTGGTGTCGAGATATGAATTGTAGAAATCACAGAGCCTTCCTTTTCGCTCTGTTCTCTCATTCCATGTGCATTGGCTGGCTTTGTGTTCCCTTTTCTCAACTCAACACACTTAGATAGGCCAAAGCTCCACAGGAGTTAGAAAACAAGCCACATAAGGCTTACAAATTCCACAGAAGCTTTGTATGGGAAACAGACACACATGCAAAAAAACCTACTGGAGGAATGTTGCTTCTTTTTCACACACGGATGTGAGCCCCTTGGGAATCTGAGTTGCCACATAGTAGTGAAAAAAAGGGAATTTGTGGAATTAAATAAGTGGAGAAAATGGAAAGAGCTAAAAAGAAATCACTGACAAATTGATTGTTACCAGGAAAGTAAATGAAAAGACATGAGAAAACATAAAGGGGAAAAAAGGGGTTGCAGATAAGATAAGACACAGTGGCAGCAGCCGCCAGTGGGCTGAGACAACTTGGGTTTCAACCTCTCATCTTATCTCAAACGAGGCTGCATTGAAGTCCCCTCAAGGCCGTGAAGAAGCCGAGGTCCCCGGGGGAAAAAGCAGGATAAAAGACAAACAGCATCTTATCTCACCTCTCTGGAGAGGACAGAAGCAGGGATAAGAAATGACAGCAGCAGGGAATGAAAATGCATGAGAAAAAGAGAAGGGCATCCACAGAATAAAAGGGGAAGCCATGTGCAGAGTTAAGGCAGAGAAATGTAGGATGCAGGGTGTGAGTCAAAAGAGAAAGTATTTCCTTACACTATAACCGTCTGAGGCTTGGTGTCAGGGCATGCTTAAATGCTAAAGCTGTACTAAGACACCAAGATGTATCCTCTCCCTATATATCACATGTCATATGCCAGTGGTTCAATCTTAAACTGTGTATGGGCGATGAGGCATCTCAAATATTGCTGCTGTAGAGACACAGGAGTGTAGATTACATGTTGGTTACTGACAACGACCAGTTTTAGACGTGCAAGCAAAATAGAGTAACATAAAAAGCACATAAAGCAACGGGGAACTCGTTGATTTGTGTCTCTAAATGTATGACTGCAATGAGGAAGAAGGAGTGAGATGCATATTATCTTGTAGGTTAAAGGTGACAGAAGGGACAAATCAATACTAACATTTTTAATTAACCGAACAGACGCCAATCAGTGATCTAAAAAGAATTGAATTCATTACTCCACAATAGTTACACAAAAGGGGGGCTCCTAAACCAAGAGCACTACAAGTAAGAAAGAAGACCTCTACATTTAGAAAGGTAAATGTTGCCCCCTATCAGATATAATGAATAACTGCACTTTTCACTATTCTTAGGAAGTGCTGCATGCACTCGTGTAGATAGCTTTCTCCGTTCCTAAAAGACACATAAGAGTAATGGGTGGATTTTTAAATATGCTAACTGTACATTATCATAACTGTGAGCTGCTGTGATTTGGCTGCCGAACCACAACATTTGAATCGTGGGCTATCCACCAGTCTATTAAAACAAATACTGCTGAAGACAAAACCTCAGTGAACATTACTGACCCGCTCCTGTCCTGCCGTGTCCCAGATCAGGAACTTGTGCAGCTCGTTTTGGTATTGCACTGTCTTGGTCATGAAGGATGCCCTGGTGAAAAGAAAGGGGCTTCATTATTGATGTGCTATGTCATTTAACAAAAAAAACATTCATATGATTTAGCTGTTTACAAATATTATTTCTGAATTACTTTTGAAAGATGCCTTTTTTGATTTGTGTTGTTTTTATTTTGACTGTGTATAAAGGTCTTATTATTATCGACACTTATTCGAACAAATAAAAAGTAACAATAATAAACATACACTTGTTTTAATCAATAAAATTAGGGATTATCGGAGTTCTGGCATTTGTATTCATTGTTTATAATCTGACAATTATTTTTCTTAATTCATACATTTTCTTTGGTCTAATTTCAGAAAAGACTATAGAAATGAATAAAGAAAAATTAAATGAATAGCCATAACAATTTCCTAAAGCCTTACATGATGTATTCACCTGCTTCTTTTTTGGACTAACTGCCTAAAACCCAAAACTCCCAACATGTGAACATATTTTTCCGGAAAAGAGATTTCAATCTGATACATTTTCTGATCTTTCTAGTTCAAATTGGATTTAAATAATCTATATATAGAGAGATAATAACTGAATTCTTGATAATGTTCTGTGCGTCTCTACACACAAATCATGAAACCGATGAAACACTATAAACATTATAAACGTCTAGCAATGGGAGACAGCTGGAACTTACCCAATTGTTGGGTTGATGTTTGGGTCAAAGCTGTCTTCCACAAATCTCCAAACAATACTCGACTTCCCAACGCCGGTGTCCTGCAGAGACAAAATAAGACAATGTTTACTAAACACAGTCGGAAACAATAACTAGAAGTTTAATCATAAGTGTAAAAACATATTCTCGGGCAATACGCCCAGACATTATTGCTTTTGCATGGCATCTTCATTCTTCCTGTTACCACTAGAGGCCTGTTACTGTGTGAGGATGTTACTTCAGGAGTCTATTATTTGGAGGCTCTTATGATAATTATGCTTCTGTTGTATGCAATATAGGGATGAATGTTAAGGATTTGGGCTGCAACTAATGCTTATTTTCATGTATTAATCTATGTTTCATTTTGTTTGAATAATCAATTAATCCCTTTATCTATAAAATGTCAACATTCAAATCACAACTTTCCCTGCATACAAGTAGAACTTTTTTTCTGACAAGCAGTCTAAAACCTAAAGACAATAAATGTGCAGTTATAAAAATCTCATATCCAAAAAATGAAACCAAAAACGTTTAGTCAATTTTGTGTCTGACTATTTTCTAATAATCCAGTAAATTATTATTTCAAATTAGTAGGTGATAGCTAAAAGGAGATGTGATGTTTCTTTCAGATTGATGTATTAATGGGATTCTATTAGAAAAAATATAAGTTTATGCTGATGTCATATTCAGTTTAGACATGAATTAACATTGTACCTTTTGCTGATTTGAAATTAAAGTCCAGGAAAAGACAGTACCATTATTTGACAGTGAGTCCCGTCTGCTCATCTGTCTACCTTACATAATTACAGCCAAGATTGCAGATTGTGTGTTATTATAAGCACACATATATTAGAGAAGCTAAACAATTTTGAATAGATATATGTTTTTTTTTTTAAAGGTCATAAAATCCTAAAGCAAAGTAAGAATATAACAAAGAGCTAAAATATAATATGAAGTAAACAAATGAGTGGTAGACAGTATTGCAAATAAAATAAATGTAAACAAGGATGTAGTAAATATTTCTGTATGATGATAATTAATTAAAGCAATAGAGATGTAAACAGGAATGCAGTTAATAATAATAAGAAGAAGAAGAAGAAGAAGAAGAAGAAGAAGAAGAAGAAGAAGAAGAAGAAGAAGAAGAAGAAGAAGAAGAAGAAGAAGAAACATTATTAACCAATGCAAGGCAACACAGATGTACACAGGAATGTAAAGTGATTATATGAATAATCAATACTACAAAAATACTTAAAGCTGTTAACAGTTTTAAGTTAAAAAATAGTAGTCTATAGACTTTACAGGTAAAGTGACTGTATGGTAAAATGATGAGGAGCAGTATGGATCATTTGATGACACAGGTACACTGAGATGTACAGTCAGGAATAACATACATAACGTGTTTACATCAACATCGATGCTGACTTACCCCCAGAAGACAGACTTTTAACTCTCTCAGCGCCATATCGATCTCCTCTACCTCAAAATGTGGTTCTAACGACGACCATTGGCAGTTTCCCCCTCTGCTTTATTTTTCTTTATTTAGAAAAATCTTCACGTGTTGTGTGTTTACAAATAATTTCACTTCGTCGTGGTAGAAAGCTGCCAAATGCGCATCTCATGTTAAATTAAAACTCTTGCTGTTAGCGTTGAAACGTTCATTAATCCGTCGTTTTTGCCATGTTGTGATGATTATAGTAAACTAGCTAACTGAAGCTCAGTCTCCATCTTGAACTACGTAGGGCGGTCACGTGACTGTTCCGGCTCTTTTTTGTTTGGAGAAAAACACACAAAGCGCACAGGCGGATTATTAGTTATGGCGAGTTTTTGCCCGAGTTAAGGAAAGGTTATCGTTTTGGGTTGTTTATTGACAAGATAATCTACGGGTCAATCCCAGCGAGCATCAGGAAGTAGCGTCCTTCAGGAAGTAGTTTGTTCTCGTGTTTGAGTGACAGCTGTGCGGCGGTGACAGCCCACACGGGACGGCAGCCGCATAGCCGAGCCGAGACTCAAGATGGCAGGTAATGATGGCACTTTTCAAACAGTGTTTTCTATAATAATTTCACACTGTGCTGGAAATTACACAGCTGCATTGTGGTCTTTGGATTATACATTTTTTTAAATAGCCTCTCCCGCATTACTGCATGTGTGGTTTTCACAGGCACAGTGTTAGTAAAGGCGAGTCAAGTCAAGCGAAAGCGCTGGACAAGCCTTGTTAGCAAACTTAGCACTGCTAGCCAGCTAGCTAACGAAAGCTACTCATGGGTATCGAAATGTGAGACTATAAGGCTACATTTAACCATTCAACTACTCCGTATATGTTTATTATTTCACTAACTACCACTCTCTTTTGTAATTAAACAGTACCGCATGCTTTCAGCCGTATTTATTATCGAACTGTTGTCATAGCAAAGGCTAACGAGTTGACCTAGCCACCGCTAGCCGGGTTGCTAAAGTCATTTTCAGCCATAAGCTGACCAAATCCTCATTTTATAGCATAACAAAGGGGAGATGTTGTTGTTTGCCAACATGTTTTGGGGGTGTTGTTAATGCACACGTAGCGCTATTTACTCCTAAAAACACGTTTGATATGTATTTTCGAGATAGTTGTTGTTTTTATATTTGGAGCACATTCCCCTGCATGCCCAGCTGTAAACACTGGCATTAGCTGTCCCAGCACATGCGTCTCATTCTGGGACTTCTTTCTGGGCTCCTCTTTTGAATACACTACTCGGACTTATTGTCCTATAAACTGTGTTGTGTTAAATTCAACCAGGATGGAAAGCCTGCTAGAAATGTTGGCCTGTAACATTATCACACTAACACATCTGTTAACACATTGAAGCTATCCTCTAACATGTCCAGTTTGTGTTTAACACTTTGGACTGGCTGATACTGGGACGGAAACTAGATTAGAAAGGATTCTGGGTGAATTTTGAGAATCTGCTTTCTATTTTAGGCAACATAATATGTATACCATTAAGGCTACATAGTTGGTTATTTGACTAGAGTTGAAACAATTAGTCAATAAATAAGTATTTTGATAATCAATTAATCTTTTTCAGTCATTTTTCAAGCAGTAAAGCCATGATATCAGCCTTTCTAAAGAGATGATGTCCTGTTTGTTTTTTGTCATATTGTAAAATACACCATTTTTGGAAATTAAGACTTTTCGTCTGACAAAACAAGACATATGAAGACGTCATGTTTGGCTCTGTGAAATGTTGCAGACTAAACAATGGTTGTTTAATTGAGACATGAGGCATGAATAGTAGTATCAGGAGAAACATGACATTGGACTTAATGACTATGGAATAACACTTGATATGTCATTTTCAGCCACATACTCTTATTCTGTATACATTTTACCTAATTTATAGTTTTTATTTGGGCCACACCATTGTGTTAATGATCCAAAAGATGTTAGCGAATTCATTTAAAGATCGAAACCAAACTAGTTGATCAAAAGTGTCACAGCAGCAACAATTGAAGGTTAGATGCATAGTAAAGATTTCTACAAGCAAGAAAATAGCAAGTTTTATGGGCTTCTGTTCAATTCAAGTCTGCTTTAAAACCAACAATTGAGGTACTAACTGCTGTATTCACCAAATAGTTATGGGAACTATAAAGGGGATTGAGACAATTGGTATAATAATTCAATACAAAAGTTTAAATAACTTGTCTTTCTTTCAAATTCTTAATTTGACTAAATTAACTAAATGTATTATCTCTTCGCTTACACACGGCATCTATTGCACGTCTGTCCGTCCTGGGAGAGGGATCCCTCCTCTGTTGCTCTCCCTGAGGTTTCTCCCATGTTTCGTCTTAAACTGTGGGTTTTCTCCGGAAGTTTTTCCTTGTACGATGTGAGGGTCTAAGCACAGAGGGTGTCGTTTTTCTCATACTGATATTCTTTTTAATTTTTTTACAAGTCTTTTTATTTCATTATAGTGTACAGTAGTCGATGCCATTTCATTTATATTGTAATATCACAGTACCACAGTACACTCACTACACTCCCCCCTCCCTCCCTCCACCCGCAAAAAATGCTTATCAATATAACTTAAACAACAGAGCCATGAAAATAAACATAAAACGAAAAAATAAATAAATAAACCCACATCAAAGTAAAACAAACAAATAATTATACAATTAATTATACAATACAGCGACAAAATAGACTATGACAACACAACTAGTATTTCCGGCCGTCAGGAAAAATAGCCACAGAGTGCACCATTCCATCACTGGTCATATCTCAGATATATTTTCCAAATAAGAAAACAATGGCAACCCCAGAGCTTGAAAGATATGTCCACGATTATATTTTTCCAATGTCATTTTCTCCAGAGGTAAAAAATGTGTTATCTGATCTAGGGCTGTGCGATAATGGCAAAAATCATAATCACGATTATTTGGGTCAATAATTGATATCACGATTATTTTGACGATTATTCATTGACCATTTATTGAACTTTAAAACAAATAATATTTTACCAATAAACAAGATCAACAAATATGTTGGAGCGCACTTCCAAAACCTTACTAAACATATATTATTAATATGATAAATAAAAATAAATTAGACCAAAATAAATTAAATCAAATATGATGCAGTGCACTGTCACAACCTACTGAAAACTCCTTAACATATAGCCAACATTTTGGTATAACATATTCAACATATTCCACTCAGTTAAACGTTGAAGGCTGGCCAACCGTCATGGTCCAGAAGTAACAGGAAATAAATGTTGAACTACAATTTAAGACCAAATAAAAATGTTTAGGCCACCATGGCACATGCTGGTAGGGCTGCTCATGTCATCTCTTAAAGATGTTTTGCAAGAAACACCAGCCTGTTTACATGGTCTGGTTTCAGAGATGAGCGCAGGCAGGTGACAATATTGCCACCTGTACTGAAGACCCTCAGCCACGCCCCGACACATGGGGTGACGCCGGCCAATCACAAAGCTTTGATGCGTTCAAGTGCATTATTCTGGCACAGGAAGATTATGTTATAGGACATTAACGATAAAACAGAATATTGTTGTTCTATTTTTAGACACATCTCGCGATCGACTGGTTGGGCACCCCAGGGCTAGACCATAGGTCCGTTGTGGTCGCAAAGTAGTCAGCTGAAGCCACATCTCTCTCAACTTCCCCACGGCATTTGTCATATAGTGCAGGCAGCGCAGACCTGCTGAAATAATACCGAGACGGCATCGCGTAACGCTTGTCCAACGTGTTGACAAGTTGCTTAAAGCCCAGGTTGCTAACAGTGCTAACTGGGCACATATCTTTAGCGATGTGAAATGTAATGACAAAGTACTTAGTGGAAATAGTTTTACCCTTCTTTTTAACGAGTTGCTGCTCTTGTTCTGACATCTTCGCTCGCACTGAACATTCACAACACATGTCACTCCCACGTGGCCGAGTGGGCTTTTAGGGAGGGGCGAAAGCGCACCCAGCAAAATAATCGTATTTTGTCAATTATGCTGTTTTCATAATCGTCGCAAACCATAATCGTAATCGCGATTAAAATACGATTAATTGCACAGCCCTAATCTGATCAATGAAAAGTTTAAATGTTGGAGGACGTTCATTCTTCCAGAGTAAAAGTATACATTTCTTGGCAAAATATGTTATTGTGATTAGTATTCTGTAATGTTTGGGGTTCAGTTTAAAGTTTGGCATGTCATTTAACAGGAAAAAACATGGATATCATGGATACTGATATTCTGAACAATCTGTGCTGTTGTATTTGCTGTAAAGTGTCTCTACTGTAGGCTATTTTTATTATATGTACAGCACTTTGGCTCGACCAAAAATCGTTTATAAATGTGCTATATAAATAAGATTTGATTTGAACTTGGTACAATACTTTTATGCAATCTGTCACCTTACATTAAACATTAAAAGTACCAACAAGTTCCCATAGTGAATCAATGTATTCCCCAGTGTGAATTAGAACACTTTTGACAGGCCAACCAGCACCCAATCTTTGCTGGCCTTATATTGAGCATCACTGCTGTGGATGATAGTCAATCAGAAAGTACCCTCACACCGACATAAGATGATCCTAAAACTTCAAGATTGATAGTAGCCCACAATACATCACCAAAATGACATAAGATGATCCTAAAACTTCAAGATTGATAGTAGCCCACAATACATCACCAAAATGACCAGTGACAACACAATAACCTAATTTCATTCATTCTGTACACATTTCTTTTTTAATAATTTCTCACTAATTGACCAGGGGATCTGCAGTTGTTTTTTTAGGATCTAAAAGAACATTAGGTTTATATTTGGCGGCTTGTTTTGACGTCTTCCACATACTCATGACTAACCCAACTACGTCATAGTTTCAGTTTTGCAGAGTGATCTATTGTCAATCTTACTGAAGAAGACTTTGTCCTTTCTTGGTAATTGTCAGCCTGTAAACCTGACGACACAGAGCTCCTTTCATTTTGTAGGGGGGGTGGTGTATGTCGTGATGGTATGTTGATGACACGTTTGCCACCAATGGTTTCCCCCTCTAATTGCCTTATCCTTTCAGGTCTATCTTTATACTTTGAAGATGGCCACGATGATCTGGATGACTGTGAGTACTTTTCTTATTTTAATATAAAACATTTCTTGCATATGTTGAACTTTGTTCTCCCTCTCTTTAGCAAGGAGGTATTGAAGTTTCATCTTTCCGGGCAACCCCATTCACCCATGCGAAATATAAAGCTGTCAACAGTATTTCAGGCTTTTACGCCTGGCTATTATTAGCCGTCATACAGGCCCGACAGTCCCTGTTGTCTGCATTAGCGTGGGCGATGAAACTGTTTGGATCCAACTGCAAAGCCTGTGTGTATTTATGTTTGGAACCATGGTTCTTGTTAGAAAAAAATTGTTTCCTGTCAAAGTGAAGAAGATTTGTCACATTCAAATGGAAGAAATTCTGAACAATTTGGGTTTATTTCACTTAAAACAATAGATAGGCAGGCTATATAAGGAATGATATCATCAAGGCTTTTCGGTATTGTGGCATATGAATATATTTCATTGAAAAATGAGGCCCTTTTTTTGGCTATATAAGGAACGAGATTAGTATTAAAGGAATGGTCCACTCATTAGATAATTAATCAAAACTTCAGTATTTAGTGAAACGTTATGTTTAAACCATACCCTGAAGAAATCAGCGATATTCCCCGGTAAATAATGATTTTATAGCTCTTTTTTATCAAGACCTGTATATTCCGTCTGGCCGCCGCCATGTTTGCCATTTTCAGTAGTCACGTGATGGTCGTGACGTCATCCATGCGTTCACTTTGTCAACACACGGAAACATGGTGGAGTATTTCAGTTCTGACTCGTCAGCAGAGGAACAAGTTTTGACCAATGTGAAGAGAATGGATGGGGGAATTCAGCCATACATATCAGTATGACAATACGACACCCTCTGTCCTAAGACCCTCACATCGTACAAGGAAAAACTTCCGAAGAAAACCCACAGTTTAAAGGGAACATGGGAGAAACCTCAGGGAGAGCAACAGAGGAGGGATCCCTCTCCCAGGACGGACAGACGTGCAATAGATGCCGTGTGTAAATTGAAAAGATAATACATTTGCAACATAGGTAGTCCAAATGTTTGGAAATGCATGTGTGTATAATGGGAAAATGATATAAGATACTATATGTATGCATGTAGTACCACCCTTGCTAGCGATTCCCTCTCTAGTTTAGCATACTCAGCTTCGTTGTCCCTGGCCATAGAATCACGATTTTATGGGGCCGGAAAAACTGGGGGAAAATACACACTAGCCGGTACTACGCTATATGGAAAGGCCACCAAAAACTGTCCTGGCCTGGACGTTAAAACGGGGCTAGCCGCTGCAATGGAAATGCGCTATAACATACCTTATTCTTACTCCGAGCACTACTTCTGCTCCTCCGTCGCTTCACACTTGCAGAGGGCGATTTCTCTACTGGCCGAACTGGTGTCCTGGTCGGTGATGACACCAGAAAGACCGATGGTACTGCATCTCCATTGAGTAATGGTTGTTCTTTAAATCCCATGTTATGTTTGATCATACTCTCAGAGTAGTCGTCCGGAAATGTGAAATGTTCGCTGCATACATGAGCCTGTAAATCTCTCGGTTCGGGCCGGCCACATTTCGCTAGCCACTGCCTCCGAATGTACTTCTTATGCTTACCTTTTGGCAACAGATGGAACCGAGCATTCCGTGGATTGTTCCTATCCGAATTATGGCAATATTTCGCGATACAGTGAGGCATATTTGAAGAGAGAAACTACAGTAAATAACATGGAGATCAACGTGTCTTCGAAAACCAAACGCATGGATTACGTCACGTCCGGGAAATGGCGGCGCCCACAGTGTTGATGTTATTTCGGTATATAATCAGTTTAAAATCACTGATAATGTCATCGGATTAAAAAAAAAAAAGAGAGAGAGAGACTGGCAGAGACTGGTCTGTTTTATCGGATGATAATTTTTTTTAAATGAGTGTCATGAGCATACCATTCCTTTAAGTGATTTGTACACGCCATGGTCCCACTTTGAAAACTGTACAATTGGCCAGTCTTCTATTTTCTATGTATTACCTAGCCTTTCACACAGAAGTAGGTGATTACCTCTTTAATTAAACATTTTTAAAATCTAACTAATACAGGAAATGACTGCCAATGAGCATTTTTGCACTTTATTTAAATGTACCATCTGTATGTTGCTTTGTAACTTATCCCTTATATAGCAAAGAACTTTCACAGCACAACTTGAATTATCACAAAATGAAAGCATACAGTCTTACATTGTACATGGGCTGCAGGTGCTGCCAGTAAAAAGATACATTTGTGCATTAATTTAGCTGAAGCTGACATTATGACCAGAGAAGTTTAAATGTGTTCGACTTCAACAGATTCTTCCTAGTTATAACCAGTTAAAGGAAACCCTCAGGTTGAAACATTACATTGAGTCATTAGTTAGACCCGAGGCCTTCTGCTACCCATTGTAGTTTCCTAATTTCTGACATTTAGCCTGACTCAGTTGCTTCAACGTGGCGCTGCGATGACTGTGGTGCATCAGTTAGCCCTCATTTAAATGATTTATTTTCTAGGCATAAGCTGTGTTCGAGAGATGAGGGTTTTTGACAATAAAAATGGTCTTTCTTTCCATCCCGCAGTTGGATTTGATGACTATGGTTCAGAATGTGACGGCATCCGCATCACAGCCTTCCTCGATGCGGGACAAGATAACCTGACTCCTCTCGGGAGGCTAGAGAAGTATGCCTTCAGCGAGAATGTCTTTAACAGGTAAGTGGAGTCCTGTGGTCATGTTATTACTTCAAACCCATCTTTGCACTCAAGCCTTTTATAGATCTCATTTAGCTTTTTTTGTTGTTGCACTTTTCAGTTTGTGTAAATCACCTCGTAACACTCAAACAAACAAAATGCTTAATATCAGATGGGATTAAAATCAGGGTTTTGAGGAACTCACTAGAATCTAATGCAGGGGTGGGGAACCTCCGGCCCCCGGGCCCGCAAGACAATTTGATACGGCCCTCGAGGTAACTCACGCAAAAAAGATTTTTTTTTTAGAAATCTAGACCGCAAAAGAATTAAACAAGCGAGTGCCTGTTTTTCCTGGCCAAGGTCAGGGTCCTTGAACACAACACGAGCCTCACGTGTCATCACGTGGTATATGTCTCGTCCGACGGGGGTTTAGAGCTGACTGAGAGCACCAGGACGTCGCTCCGGGCCGGGACTTCACAAATGTCAGTAGGCCTACTATGGTCAGTACCCATAAGGAGCCGTACACATGCCGCAGTTTTTTTGCGTGGCTGTGTCTTTAGTTGAAGGCCCAGTGGTGATCTGTTCATCTGTCATACTGATCATACAGTCAATAACGTTGTTGTTATTAGCATCTGGTTAGCTAGCTATGCTAACGAATATAAGAAGCTTTTTCTCCAACCAGTGAGGTAAAGGCACATCTTTATATGATCATTATAGTCATAGAAAAACAAGAGAATAAAGTAAACAGGTATAAAATACTATATGACAGTAAAAAAAAGTTGTTATTAATAAACAACAATACAGTTTGAAAGGAGAGTGATTTGTAAAATATCCATAAAGAAAATCTGCTTACTGTTCTGTTTCATATGGGTGTTGAGAGATGTATCCATAGATCTCTTAACTCTTAAAGTGCACCAGATTGATGCTTTTAACTTCAACATTTAAAACAAAAATCTTCCCGGGGGAGCATTGCCCCCCGGACCCCCCTAGAGGAGGATAGGTCCCCCACACACTTAAATCATATTCACATGGATAGGAAACTAAATTGCACACATCTTGTGTCCATATCTTTCTGTTCTGGTGGTCATGCCACAACCGTGCACATGCATGCATACGCGAGTCATGGTAAGATATCTGGATTAAGAGGTTGCTTTTTCTTTGCACAGAATGAAAGAAAGGCCAAATGAATGGGCTGTGATTTTAGTATTTTTAAGCAGAGGTCAATCATTTGTACGGCCCTCGGAGGATGTTGAAAAAATTGAAATGGCCCGTGAGAGGAAAAAGGTTCCCCACCCCTGATCTAATGTATAGTTGCGCATAACAGTATCATGCTTCAATCCAGCCACTGCATCCTTACTGACCTTTACCATGTCCACACTAATACCAATTCAGTCATTTATTCTACAGTCTAACTCTAACCCAAGCCCACTTGCTAGGCATTATTCAGTATTGGTAAATATAAATTAAAAAACATGTTTTCTACCTGAATGCACATCATTTGTTTTGGTGTGGAAGTTAAGCTCCAGAAATCAAAAAGGAATTTTCAATGATATCTACAGTTGTGTCGACATGTCCTTCTAATGTTGAGTATTAGTGGGTTATTAGCAACAAGGAAACATCTGCGACCTTGTCGGACTTAGTATCTAGGAAACATCTGGCTAACGTCACTTCTTGTCAAAAAAGTGACGAAAACATGCCAGATATCCAACAAAGCTTTTCATGTAATTTCATAAACTATCAGGAAACTGAAGAAACGTGACGTTATGGGGATTTCTTTGGGTGGTATTCTATACTGTGTAAAGAAGAGATTGTCACATTTGGATTTAAAAGAAGGTTTGATTGACTGTGTTAAATTATTCACTGAAGTAAGGAAATCATTTAAGTGTTTTATGGCTTTATTAAATGTTATCTTAGGTTGCACAAACGTATCTCATTATTAAATGTTATTTTAATCTTATTCATTGTATGAAATGTATTGAATAGTGGCTATATTGTATCAGCAACAAAACAAGTCTGATCTCAAGTCATCCCCAGGTGTGTGTTTTAATAGTCACCTGAACTACTGCCTGCATGCCTGTGTATTTACTTATCACATATCTGCCTTCACTCAATAGGCAAGGAATTCAAAAGACTTCAAAGACTTAATGTTGAGCTATGGGTGGATGGTTTCTGTCTGAATATGACAATAGATTGACAATAGTAGCCCTAGCTTATTGTAGGTTTAAAGTCATGAATGATGACACATTGTGATTTATGTATATATTTTTGATGTGATACTATCTGTATATGTAGCGATTTAAAAACCTTCTAGATGTACTCTGTGTATTTAAAGTCCTCTGCAAGCATTTAATGCTGCCCTGTGGTGCCCTCACAAATGTGTTTAGTTCCTGTCTTCATGCTTTTCATGCATGGCTTTGCAGGGTTCAAGCCCTGCTGTCATTTACCAGTATGTGTGTCTGTGTGTTTGTGTGTGTCCGTGTAATGCACTTGACAGCTCTGTCGGTGCAGTGTGCCATGCACTGTGCATTCAGCACTTGGCCGTCTACTAACTTGATGCTCCCGTTGCTCTCTAGGCAGATCGTGGCTCGCGGCCTGCTTGATGTGCTTCGAGAGTTCAGTGACAATGAAAATGATTTTATCAGTGTCATGGAGACAGTTGCCAGAATGTCAGAAGATGGAGGTAGATGAATTTTTCTTTGCATCATTTAGTAGTTGTAACTCGGATAAATCTATACTTGACTAGTTTCTCTTTTTTGAATTTTTCTTTTTTAAATTTAATTAAACTCTACCAGGGTTTAATTGTCACATGGTTTCAAGCACATAACGCTTGTTGGCGTGCAATGCTCACATTTCATATTTGTACATAAAACAGCTAGGATTAGTTGAAACGGATTAGCATATTGACAAACGCAAAACTATTTTGATAATTGTAAGTACATTTATTAAAAGTAATTGTTGAGTCAATAATGACAGACAATGTCCTGTTCCCTTTCTGTTTTATACTGTATTAAACTGGTTATATTTTTGATTGACAAAACAACACGTTTAAAGACATTACCTTGAGCCTAAAGATGATGGAATCTACTTCTTTTTTTGTTGTTTAAATATCCAGAAAATAATTGCTACCTATTGCACATTATGCTTATACTTGTTTTGTGTGTACTCAGAGCCCACAGTGCGAGCTGAACTAATGGAGCAGGTTCCCAACATCGCCATGTTCTTACACGAGAGTCGACCCAACTTCCCAGCAGCGTTCTCAAGATACTTGGTGCCCATTGTACACCGATACCTCACGGATCCAAATAACCAGGTAGGTTTCAAGTGTTCCGCTTCTCTACTTCATTTTTTACCATGGAAACAATCACTGCTTGTCATTTTCTGTATGCTGTTTTTCACAGCTTTACTAAAAGAATTATTTATTTTTAAACCCATCACCTGTAAAAAACATTTTTGAACATTCCCCCTCTATCTCTAGGTGCGGAAGACGAGCCAGGCGGCGCTGCTTGTTCTTTTGGAGCAGGGCCTCATCTCTAAAGCTGATATGGAGACCAAAGTTTGTCCAGTCCTGCTCGACCTCACAGAACCCAACTGTGACGATGACTACAAAATCGAGGCAGTCGCAGTAAGAAACCCCTGTTGTATTTATGCAAAAGTTGTAATGTAGTTTGTAATTTATTATTGGGGAAATGGACCTGAATTAAATTGAGCTAACCCCACATTTTATTGCTTTTCTGTAATCAATCATTGGGATTATCTTAACCAGTCCCCATAACATAAATTAGCCTTTTTTTTTGTATGGTTGGATACAAGCAGCGAAGTTAGATATATAAACTGATTATATAAACTGTGATTTGTCAGTTGGAACAAAAGGCAATTTGTTGAATTAATAAAATAAAAAATGTGAGGCCTAATTATAAATTGATTGCAAGGCACAACGTTGATTCTGATTATCAATTAAGATCTATTGTATTTATATCTACTCAATTATTAATTTTAACCACTTAAAACTGTTTTCTCAATCAAGTTCAGGCTCCTGACACACACACACACACACACACACACACACACACACACACACACACCCACACCCATCCATCCATCCATCCATCTTCTCCCGCTTATCCGTGGTCGGGTCGCGGGGGTAGCAGTTCCAGCAGAGAGCCCCAAACTTTCTTTTCCCTGGCGACATCAACCAGCTCTGACTGGGGGATCCCAAGGCGCTCCCAGGCCAGCGAAGAGATATAATCCCTCCACCTGGTCCTAGGTCTACCCCTTGGTCTCTTCCCAGCTGGACGTGCCTGGAACACCTCCCTAGGGAGGCGCCCAGGTGGCATCCTAACTAGGTGCCCGAACCACCTCAACTGGCTTCTTTCGACGCGAAGGAGGAGCGGCTCAACTCCGAGTCCCTCCCTGATGACCGAACTTCTCACCTTATCTCTAAGGGAGACACCAGCCACCCGGCGGAGGAAACCCATCTCGGCCGCTTGTATCCGCGATCTCGTTCTTTCGGTCACCCACACCCACCCCTCATTATACCTCTATTATTTCCCTAGTGCAATAGTTTTTAGATTTCTGTTCATCTTTCAGTCATTGTTCCTTGCAGCAAAGATGTTTGCTTTATTGAAGCCCGATCTGAGTTTAGTTGGCACTAACTGCTCTCCATACATCTCCTTTCAGATCATGTGTAAAGTTGTCACCATGCTGAGCAAAGACACAGTGGAGCACCTACTGCTGCCCCGCTTCTGTGACCTGTGCAGTGACGCCAGACTCTTTCAAGTCCGCAAGGTAAAAAAAGTCAAGATACCTTGGAGAACTTTTAAATGACCTCTGACTTTGATAAGTCACAGATGAACAACATTTTTTCTACAGAGAGCTGAATTGTGTCAGAATACATTCAGAAACAATGTGAGGGAGCCCTAATTCTGTTTTAGCCCACACTGCGCTTTTGTTTTTTGTGAGGAATGTTAATTCTCTGGTGTAACTGGTGCCAGTTGGGAAAGTGTATCTAGAAACAGCAAAGGCAGGTAAACATTGTGAATCACTTTTTATATATTTTTTTACACATTTTTAGTATTTTTCTATAGTACAGTTAGAAATCCTCCTTTTCTTTGACACTTAACTTTGATGGTCGGTCGTACATTTTTACAAAAAAAACTACAAATCCTGCATACAATGCAGAAATACAGTTTGTCTGAAATTGCTTTAATAAATAGAGACACTTTAACTTGTAACCATGTTATACAGGTATTGATATGTTGGAACACAAGTTAAATGGATGATTAAGATTAAAGTACACTTTATGTTAACCTTGAGAAAAAGTTGAAATAATGCTGAGTTTATTGTTTTATGTTTTACTGTTTTGTATGGAGAGAAAAAAACACACCATCAAACATCTAACCAAAAAAACATTACATTGCATTTAGCTGACGCTTTTATCCAAAGCGACTTACAATAAGTGCATTCAAGATACAAACTTGAAGAAAACAGAATCATATAAGTACATCAGGCTTCATAGAGCAAAAACATTTCAAGTGCTACTCAACTGGCTTTAGATAAGCCAGTCCTTTGTTAGTATATAAGTGCTTTGTTAATAGTTCTATCGCTCGAAGTGGAGTCAAAAGAAAAACAATGAATCGTGTGGCTTTGGGACCATAGCGTTAGGCAGTGTGGATAATAGCAAAACATATTTTAAGAAATACTGAGTGATCAAGCTAGATAAGATTTAGTAAAGTGACCAGTTTATGTTATGATCATTTATTACAATTAGTAATTGTGCTCTTATTATGAGACACCATGAAAGTGTGTAACCTCTCGTTGAGCTGGTTTGTTGTTCATGGTTTAACATTTGTCTTTTTTATCATTGTAATGTTTGAATTGTGTGTTACAGGTCTGTGCTGCCAATTTTGGAGAATTTTGTTCTATTGTTGGTCAGGAGGCCACAGAAAAACTACTGGTGAGAAGCTCCACAACCCCATATTAACATCTTCATTATATAACATTACAGATTCAAATTGCTGCTATTTAAGATTTTCAGGGGAAACTGACATTTTGTTCAATTCTGTTAGATGCCCAAGTTCTTTGATCTGTGCTCGGACAGTCTGTGGGGCATTAGGAAAGCCTGTGCAGAGTGCTTCATGATGGTCTCCAATTCTACCTCTCCAGAGGTGCGACGTGCAAAGTTGTCCCCCCTGTTCATTAGCCTCATCAGTGACCAGTCTCGCTGGGTAAGACACTCACACACTCACATGTTCAATTCTGTTGCATAAAGCACCAGTGCATTTTTGTGTAACTTCCTCTGTCTGATGATGAAAATGGAGCAGTTTTCCTCATCACTTTATGAATCCTCTTGTTCCTGATTTTGAGCTATGTCCTTTATCTCATTTAGAATACATTTCTTCGTTTTCTTTTTCGTAATGTTCAGTATAATGTAGAACATTCTTAAAAGTCATACAGAGAAGAAAAAAATGGTTGATTGTTGAAAACAAGTGTTAAGCAATTGATAGGAAATGGAACATCGTTTTAAAAGTCACAGCGATTTTAGTGTATTTTAAAATGTTCTGGAAAAATGATTCTCAACGATTCAAATACTAGCATTTACCCATACATTTATGATGGAGAGTTTGCAGAGATAAACATGTGTGGTCTTGTCTGTGTGCTTGAGGCCAATGTGTCGACTGAGGGGTGGGAGTCCGCTGTGCCAGAAGCCTGTCGATGCCTGTCACTGTCAGTTCTTGCAGAGATTACTTTTTCTTTTTTTACCGAAGAGAGCCGGGTTTGGCTGGAATCCATTTAATTCTCCATTCATTATGTCTATGAATACCTCTGCGTCACGGAGAACACACAAGATAATGACACTTGTTCAGATGTTTTCTTGGGACATTTGTGTATTTATGTTTAGAACAACAGATTGATATATTGCTATTTTATATATACAATATAAAGAAAGACAAATAGACTGACCACCAAACCAAGTTGGCTAGGGGCACACCAAACATTTATTCCCATGGTTATGCAACTGGGTCGCAGAGTGACGCTCAATACGGAAACTTTATTCATTTAAAAATGTTTAATCTAAGTGTTGATGAAACTGACTGATTCCCCTCGGCTTCACTTTTAGGTGCGACAGGCTGCCTTTCAGTCTCTGGGACGTTTTATCTCCACCTTTGCCAATCCCTCCAGCACAGGCTTTCACTTCAGAGAGGACGGCGCCCTGCTAGAGCTCCCCAGGTGTACATTAGACAGGTAAAACCCCTCCCCTTCATCACCACTGCAACAACCAACACTGTGGGTTTGCTACAGTGAATGGTGGACATAAGCAGCTCAAACTCTGTCAGAAATGTTATTGTCATTCCATGAATACATTTTATATGCTAAGGCACTGCACACGTTTGTGTTGTGCTCTGACACAGTTTAAAACGTTGCACCATCCATCCGACGAGTCATTTTCTTCAATGACTGGATTTGATTAGGTCAGACCAGTTTTTTTTTTTTTTTACGTTTAAAGGTTTATTTCCCTAAGCATGGAAATGAAAACAATTGAGGTTGACACCAGTATACATTTTTATAACGCTTAATACGTCATCAATAAACCCTGTTTCCAAACTTAAGTTAAGAAGGTGACGAGTAAACACTGATTCTGCGAGCAGCTCAGAATGAGCACAGTCAGCAGTGCTGGGGAACACAATGTTCTTTGTCAATATGCCCTGATTACTAAAAATACAAACATCAATAGTTTTGGCATCTTTCATAAAGATGAGACTCAAATGATTAGACTTTGATACTTTTAACTAAAACTTGACAAAACATTTATAAAATATGATATATTTTTTTCTAACACCAGTTAAATGCTAGTTAACAGATTATTCACAGATTATTCTGAATACATTTGACCTAGAACCTTATCTATCTTCATAGTGGTACTTAATCATTTGATTTGGCTTAAGTAATAATGTGAGGGCTTAACATTGGCAAAGGCTTTAATGACAAGTATAAGCTCTGTTCTTTACTTCTATATTTAATATAAGGATTTAGAGTATCCCTAAACATTTTGTAACTCTCATTTCAGTGACTGCTCCCTAAACTCTCTGAACTGCTCCGACATCAGCGGCTGCCACACGGGAAGAACCATCGCTCACACGCCTCCCAACCAGGACGGCCGGGCCACACCGTCCCCAGAGCACGTGTCGACAGCCGATGGCGATGAAATGCACAACTACCATGACAACCATTCTGTTCCCGGAGGGATGCGCAGTGGCTTCACTCGCACATTCGCGAACAGCAACGCCAGCCCCACGACCACAAACAACGCTAAAAACACAAAAGACATGGAGCAGACAGACGAGAACTTTAATTCTTTCAACTATTGGAGATCTCCTTTACCAGACATCAGCGGGGAGCTGGAGATGCTAAAAAGTCCAAAATCAGACGTAGTAAAAGAGAAGGACGAGGAGGTAGAGGAACCGGATTGTTCTGATTCCAAGTCGAGTCCTGGCAAAACTACCAGCGACCAGATCCAGAAGGTCTTGGATTGTTTGCAACCGCACATTGATGACCCCGATGTACAAGGTGGGTGAACGGAGGCAGAATGAATTTAATGACCTGTGTAGTAAGACTTGTCTTGGTGTGTAGATTGACTTGTTAATGTGAATTTACCTCCAGCCCAAGTCCAGGTTCTGTCAGCAGCTCTGAAGGCCGCCCAGCTCGACGACCCCAAAGACGAAGACCTCACTGAACCCGAGCAGGAAGAGCAGCCCGAGGAAAACACAGAGTCAGTGGAGACCAAATGTGTGGAGGTCCAGTCTGAGAGTGAAGAGTGTCCCACAGAAGAGGAGCCAATGACGGAAGCTCCTGCAGCCGAGTCGAGCCCTGTCCAGGAGCAAGGGGACGAAGAGACGCAGACGGAGCCCCTGGAGGACCAGGAAGAGTCTCTTCGTGACTCCCCTATTCTAGTACGAGGCTATCCCATCTTTACAGTTTAAGTCAGCTGTGTAGCAACATATAGTGGACTGTTGATGGAATCATAATTGAAGCACGGGTTTATCATTTCAGTCCAGCAACAATAATGCATTGCGTCTTCTCCGCCTGAATGTGTAGTGCTCTTGCTGTTCCTAACGTGTGTTTTTGTTTACATTTTCCTCAGGAGTCTGAACTAATTGAGAGTGTAGAGGAGGAGGGAAAGGACGACTCTGCTCACAGCCCATTGTATGAAGAGAAGCCCAAGATCCAGGTCAGTCAGCACTTCTTTCACAACAGATAACTTGCACAGACATGGATTATTTAATGCCTTCTCAATTCCTGTTTTATCATCACACTCTTTATGTATTCCCCATCTCCAGAATGTGATCCCCCAGCAGCTGTTGGACCAGTACCTCTCCATGACGGACCCGGCCCGGGCCCAGACGGTGGATACGGAGATCGCTAAACACTGTGCCTTCAGCCTGCCGGGGGTGGCGCTCACTTTAGGGCGACAGAACTGGCACTGCCTCAAGGACACGTACGAAACCCTCGCTACTGATGTGCAGGTAGGCAGAGAAAGGGGGATTCTGAGGGTAGATTTGTGTTCATGATTAACACTATGAAAACATATTCAACTTGTCTAGATGTTGGGGCTTAAAGACATTCCATCTTCTTGGATTTCATTGTTTTAGTTTTCAGTAAAATACATTTTGTCACAAAGTTGTTCTTTGTGATTGCTTAATTGAATAACTTATTTGCACAACTGTCAAAATGAAAAAACTTAAGATAATAAATACTCTTTTCATTGAACTTTTAAATTGACACTAATGATTGGATAAGGTCAATTGAATCAGGCAAGCATATACATCTATTTGCTTGCCATTTGTCTACCTTGATTCGTGTGGAGGAGCGTTTCTGGACATACGATGCTTGCCTTGTGAGGCAATGAATCTCTTATAGTAACCGGGTTCATTCAAAAGCAAACTGAAGCTCTGTCTGGTTATTTTGCGTCGGACTCTTTGGATGGCTCTGCTGAAGTCCTGACTCAATGTTTCTTCAGCTTCATTATATCGGATATAGCGCTGACATACAGCAGGGTTCCCCACACGTAGACTTTACTTGGGCGGGCCGCCCAGGTATATAGCGCGACCCATTGAGGTTTAATCTTTTGTTATCCGTCCGCGAGCACGACGCCATCTGCGATCGATTAACTAGCTGTACCTGTTCGCTCTGCTATCGCGTGTAGGGTCTGCTTTATGCGCTCCGCAGTATCTCCGCTGCGAGGGTCAGAACAGTTCACCCCCCCCCCTTCAGATCTGTAGGAAACACTGTACACTATACTGTGGAGCGGCTTTTCTAAAGTAGTGCCGTGAGGGAAGGACCCTTTTTTTAAGGTTCTAACCGAATTTCTCTGAATCGTGTTGGTAGGAATCCCAACAACCAACAATGTGCATGATTTTGTCATTTGTTATTTGATTTGAGAAACATTGCACTTGTTCCACAAATGCATCGCTTGACAACGTGAGCAAGAAAGGGAACTGTGCGAGGGCAAGCGTTGCCTCACTTCGAGGCGGCAGCAGTACAGACAGTGTGACAGCACTGCGTCACTCATTACCTAATCTCAGTGCTAAATGTGACTGTTGGCATGACAACGTTGCCCCGAACAATCGTCTATTCATTGCTGTCACTCGAGTGGCATTTTTATCTTAGAATCATCTTGCAACATTAGTAAATATAAACCAATATGCAGTTATTTTTCAATTCCTCCCAAAAGCAACCTTTAAAAATAAAAACATGCTTTTTCAGGGCTAGTGTTTTAATCTTTGTTTCTTTCCCCTCCTCCCCCCCCCACCCTCAGTGGAAGGTGCGGCGTACTCTGGCGTTCTCCATCCACGAGCTGGCAGTGATCCTGGGAGACCAGCTAACAGCCGCCGATCTGGTGCCCATCTTCAACGGGTTCCTCAAAGACCTGGACGAGGTCCGCATTGGCGTGCTCAAACACCTCTACGACTTCCTCAAGGTGAGATTACACACTGATTCAAGTGTGAGGACACTATTTGCCAGAAGGATGAGTTGGTTTGGTCTTGGTTACTGTTTAGTCATAACCGGGCAATAGGCTCGTAAGTGTCCGTTAAGGAAATTACATTTCAACAATGTGAAAGTTAAATTACGGAGCACATTATTAGCCAAATGTTTACAGCACATAAAATGTAACTGCAACATCCGTTCTGGGCTCAATTCTGGCCTCGTGAGCTTTTGTGCATGTCCCACTGCTCTCTGTCCCCTCTAATAACTCAACTGAATTAGGACATACACTTTAAATGTGAAATTCAAAGAACTGTTAAGATTTGAGTGCACTTGTTCAAAGTGCTTTACAGGTAGTACTACCAGACTTCTAAGCTTGATAATGTTGTTGTTGCAGCTGCTGCACGCGGACAAGAGGAGAGAATACCTGTACCAGCTGCAGGAGTTCATGGTGACGGACAACAGTCGCAACTGGAGATTCAGATACGAGCTGGCAGAGTGCGTCCCCTCTTTCTCTTCCCGTCGGGAATAATGACATGTATATTTTAACAAACCTCCTTCCTGTCTGTGCCTTGATCATGTACCCTATGACAACGCTACATTTGACTAACATAACACTAATTATGTGTTAGATTTAATGCTCCAGATAATTCTCTGTCAATATGACTACCTTATTTGATTTTGTAATATAATATTCAAATTGCAGTTCATGACTGAAGTGCTCTCTCTCTCTCTCTCTCTCTCTCTCTCTCTCCTGTTGTCCCTCTCCAGGCAGTTGATCTTGGTCATCGAGTTGTACAGCCACTACGACGTGTATGACTACCTCAGACAGATAGCGCTCACACTCTGCTCCGACAAAGTCTCAGAGGTCAGGTGGATCTCATACAAACTGGTAAGTGTGCAATATTGAATTAGGGTCTATTTTGCCGGTGTGACGGATGGTTAGGTCAGAAGACAGGAAATGAGTCTCAATGATGGATGGTGTTGAGGACATGATGTGATAATGTAATGCGCTGATAGATGCTTGATCATCTTAAGTTTGTTGCGATGACACTGAAGATGCGACACCTGCTATGGTCTTATTTGATAAAGCTTCATATTATATTTAAGCCTACTCGTTTAAAAAAGACGACAAGACATTATTTTTAAATGTTGTCTGGCAGTCTGAGATGTTCATGCTTTGCAGCAAGCATTAACTCGTATGCAGACAGTTTCTCAACTCTCAATCTCATGTTTTGTTGCTCTGCTGTTCTGCTATTGGTCCAATTATCGATCGATATTAAAATGTAGTATTCACAGATGAGCCTTTCTTTGCCCAATGAACTGCTTTTGTATACCCTGTCTTGATGTGTTTCGTCACCTCTTGTGTTCTCAGGTGGTAGAGATCCTCCAGAAGCTGTATGCATGTGGGGCCGATGATCTGGGCCTGAACTTCATCAACGAACTCACAGTCAGGTTCTGCCACTGTCCCAAGTGGGTCGGGCGGCAAGCCTTTGCCTTCATCTGCCAGGTATGAAGCTCTTATCTCGCATGACATTACGCAGCTACAAATGGTGGCATCTTCTTCATAGTGTCATTACCTGTTTTTCAACTCCATAAATAGCTGTCTGGGTCAGACTGCTCATCTGATGGTCATCCGAGCTACAGAATGAAATGGGAAACAAATGTTCACCCCGTTTATTGTCTCGAACATTCTAATCATAATTTTCTTCACTAAAAACGTACTTTAAAAGGCATGCGTTATGCGTATAGAAATGTCATAAGTAAATTAAATGTATCAAAACACGACACCGGCTGTTTTATTTGAATGTATTGTTTACGTTAGAAAAGCTAATGAAAGATGAGAACTCTAGCGATGTATTACAGTCATGACATAGTGGGAAACGTGTAGTTCATGAAGCTGTTTCTCAGCGTGTCTTTGTCACAGGAGCAGACTGATCAAAAGGGTTTTCACCAAACGCCTCCCCACTCCCTTCCTGTGTTTCGCTCGCCTCCTTTAACTGCAGCCTGTCTGTGTGACTGGTTTTTAATGTGACCTCCTTGTTCTGCAGGCCATAGTGGAGGAGGACTGCATGCCCATGGAGCAGTTTGGCCAGCACCTGCTGCCCAGTCTGCTCAGCCTCTCCTCTGACCCGGTGGCTAATGTCCGCGTCCTGGTAGCCAAGGCTCTACGACAGAGCGTCATGGAGAAAGGTCAAGTGCAAATAAACAGAATAATTCATCTTTTCAGGATAAGGAGTCAACAATTCAGTTCAGACCAAAAGGGACAATATGTTACTGTGTTTCAATATTTTTCCATCTTCCCATCAACCTTGGTTGGTGATTGGCTGATGGTTACACAAGCCAAAACATCATGACATCATAAAGTGGCCAAAATCTGATCAGCTCATTTTCAGACAGTTTTTATATAAATGGATCAGGACAAAAAGAGAGAATCTTTCTTCCTGAAACTTTCAGAATGTCTTTACACAGAGGGGACACATGTTGATGTATAAAAGACATGAACAAGTGGATTTACCTTTTTAAGCTAACTGAGTCTTGTGTTTTGTGTGCAGCTTACTTCAAGGAGCCGGGCTGTGCCTTCTCTGACGAGCTGGAGGAGACGGTGATGGCTCTGCAGTCGGACAAGGACCGGGACGTGCGCTTCTTCGCCAGCCTGGACCCAAACAAAGGCCTGATGGAGACGGCTCCCCTGATTTAGCCTCAGCCTCCGAGTCCCATCGCAGCCCACCTGCCTGTCTACCTACCTGTCTGTCTGACTGATGCACAGTCGGCATAAAACCTGCAACACCAGCACCTGACCAGATCCCCAACCTCTCGCCTGCTGGGTAGACCTGCACCAACACCAGCTGGGAGTCATGTCAGAGGATCAGAGAACAGAGTAACACAACCCAGGCCCTGGTTGGGCACTACATAGCGCACATTGCATTCACAACACAAATGCATACTTCTCAGAGTTTTCAGAAAATGAGCAGGACTCAGAGGTTAGCTCCCTTCGTGCGAGCCGCCGTATTCACACATGAACTTTACCCCCACCCTCTTCCACACTAACAGCAACTCAATCCTTCCCCCAATCACAGACTTGTAAAACTACGACGGGCTCTTTCTCTCCAAAGCTAATTGTAAGCTTGATATAAAATTGCTGAATTGATTTTTTTTTTTATTAATGCTTCATTTTGTGGATTTCTTAACGAACAAGCGGGCGAGGCCTGCCTGACTCTGACGTGTGCACTAACTCAGGGGGACTCATCTGAACCTAAACAGCATTATTAGCTACGTGATAAGCAGCAGGATCCCTGGTGAAAAACAAGACGGCTCCAGCTCCCTGAGCAACAGACCAGCCGAACCAAGTAGCTCTGCTGGTGTCTCGCGCCTCATTTCCTCTTAAAGATCTCCTCTCTCAGGCGTCCCTCGTCTCCTGAGATGTCCTCTGGGTTATCGTCTGTTCCCCTCCTACTGTCTCCTCTTCACCTGCATTTCTCTACCCTCTGGTCTTCAGGGGCCACTGAACCACTACTGCACAGAAGGAGCGGGGATTCTGTCACTCAGCGTATCTCTCCATTAAAACCATATCATGAAGTTTTTTGAAAGTTAACAAACTGTTGATGGCTCTTCCCCCCTCCTCGTGTCTGTTTACCAAAAATGTGACACAACGCGTCTCCCAGACGGCAGGGGACCAATAGAAATACCTCTGTGTGGACACGGCTGGCCAGTGTGGCGTACATGTAGAGGGACATCACACAGGCTCTGAATGTCCTCGTCTGAAACATCTTACCAAGGGCTCATGGCGGAGTGACTCAAATCTCAGAAAGAAGAGGAAGAAAGCAAGCACACTGTTGGATTATGCATGTTTCCCCCTCCTCTCCACCTTCCTCTTGTGTATAGTCTCTTCCAATTCCTTAAGGTTGACCTCCTGATGTTGAATTTTGTGACCATGGTAGCTTTCAGTGGATCTGACTGACCAGTTGTACAGTAGGATATAGGAATGGCTGTGTGACGAGACTGACTCATCATCTTTTCCCCGTTTTTCTTGGTGAAATGATTTTAAGTACATGGTCTCTCGACATTTTGCAACTCTTTTGTACAGCTTAAACCTGTGGAGAAAACGGTTTGCGTGTATGGAACCAAGGCCAGTTTAGTCGAGATGTGTGTGAATATTGGGAGCAGTCACCAAGTCACTTTTTGTAGTCTCTCGAGCTCGTTTGTTCTCCTCTGTTGTAAATGGTAACCCTTGTTTTGTTTTTTTTGAACATAGACACAACTTGAGAACTTAAAGCTGATTGTGGTGTGTGCTGTGCATCTCAAGTCTTTCTTCCTTGGAAAGGAGAGCTCACCGCGGTAATGGCGGTGTCTACTCATCTCGTCTGTCTGCGATTTGTGTCCATCTCATTTTTTATGTAGTAGAACAGTTAATATATACATTTTATGAAAATTATTTTTCTTTTCAATTATGCACCACTGTTCAAAGATTTTATATCCTAACTTTACAAAATTTACAACCTTTGTAATATTCAATGGTTTCTTTTAAAAAGACATTTTATGTAATGTTATTTTTAGTATTCTGTAATTAAAATGATGAAAATGAATGTCTGTGATTTATGTTTTGTAGTTCCTGCTTTATTACTTGTGCCACAGTTTCATGTCTGGAGTTGGTTTGTGTTTCAGCAGCTTTACAGAAAACCTACTGGCCTGATTTTCATGAGACTCTGAAAGGAACACCTCATTTAGCTTTGGAGCGGATCCAGAGCACGTGGTGGATACACTAACTATTTCTCTCTAACATTGCAGGGCGATCCGTGCTCCGAGTGCACCACCCTGTTCGGTCAGATGATCCAGAAATATGTAGCTGCTTTTTATTTAATGTGTAGTTATTTGCATATTACCTCCACAAGTAGACGGTTGTACAACAAGTTGATCCGGGACATATTTCAGTTAAATGAATTCCTATATCAACATTGAGGCAGATGAAATAAAAACTTAATCACAAAACATCTATGTATTTTGAGGTTTTAACCACAAATATCCCAGATTTCTTTATCTCTAGATGAAATAATAGTTGGAATAATACAAAAATGTAAATGTTTAAGATTAAATGTATTTTTACCATATATACAGTCGATGATTTTTACCCATACATTCTATGTATTCTCTTATCCCAGCTTATTCAGTTTGAGGATTTGTTGCTATATATCTGTAAACTGAATATCTTAAGGATTCAGCCGGATCAAACAAAGTATTTAAAAATGTTAAGACATCGTTTACAGTTTTCTGATGTTTCTATCGACCAAATATGAAAAGAGAAAGTCATCTGAAGATAAACCAAAAATGTAAATAGATGCAGCCCTCATTTTTTCAATAGTTCAGTAGACAAATATATGAAGAAAGGCACTCAGCAGTTGCCAGAGCAGAGTTGCATTTTCAATTAGCTTGTTTATCCCAACCAAGAAAACAAAAATACTCAGTTTACTGTCATTGACGACAAACGTCAAATCGTCCAGAAATTGTTAGGCATTTCTTAAAGTGATTCAAACAATAAACCTTTATGATCATTGCAGATTAACAATTGAACTTTAATCCTTCCCATTCCATGAAATGTTTGTTCTTCCTGATCATATACCTGCGGCCCTTGTGCAGCAGAGAAAACAAGTCTCATTTCCTTTTGAAGAGCAGCAGCTTTCTGTCCCAGGTGGTGCTGCCGAAGCTCTGGATGAGCTCCATGCCACAGTGTCTCTCCAGATGCTCCCTGGCCTGTTCTGCTACGTCCCCGCGGATCTTCAGGCTCTTGAAGTGGTCAAAGTCTGAGCGGCCCAGCTTCCTCAGCCTCCGGGCTGCAGATCGGTAGCACTTCCAGGGCTGAGCCTCCAGCAGGAGGTGCTGGCTGATGGAGGCCAGGTGGGAGAGCAGCTGCAGCAGGCCGGCGTCTCCGTGGTTCAGGTGCACCCACATGGTGACGGCCAGGCACAGACACAGGTGGAAGTGGGAGCCGCCGTGCTGGTTGAGGTAATCCTGCAGCTGGTCAGCGTCTTTGGTGATGTCCAGAGAGATGAAGGAGATGCTGCTGGGCAGAGGGTTGCTCTGCTGAGCCCGCTGGATGAGAGTCTCATCCAAGTCGAAGCCCAGGAGATTAACTTTCCTCCTGTCTGACTCTTCTTCAGACACAGGCACCAGATGTTTGTAGAAGGCCACACTCAGATCCTGTCATTCACAGGGGAAGAAAAAGGAGAAACAAATAATGTAAAATGTGGATTCAACTTATTTTCAAATTATATTCAGAGCAGACCCGGCGCCAGAACAAATCTAAAGGGAGGGCATATGATTTTCATGGGAGGGCACACAAAAACGTCATGTGCTGCGGGCCTGCGGCACAATATCAAACAGCAAGGCCAACGGCATTGCGTAAAGACGCACACTATCGCAAATACATACACAAATAAAGGGCAACATAGAAACCACTTCTGAAACATTGTGTGCGTGGCGGCACAAACACTGGTAAATCACGAGCAAGGCACACTAGTTAAGGATAGCAGCTTCCTCATCGTTGCACTCGGAGAGAAATAGTAGAGACGGAGACGATGAACTGCTCTTAGTTCTATTATGGCATTGTGCATGTCGTGAGAGGTGTACGTTGCTGTGTGGGGAATGCTTTCCATTATTTTGGCCAACTTTGCATCTTTGTGCAGCGTATACTCAAACAGCGATAGGAAGAGCCCACTGCCTGACTCGGACATGCTGCGGAGTGAATCGTGGTCACCTCTGAGAGGGAGTTGGTTGACAGCTAAAAAAGCTATAATATCAACGACAGCTGACACGTAATAACGTCTCCGTGCCAGCTGATCTGCACCAAAGTACTCATTTCCTTATTTGTTTCCTAGCGTATCTGTCTCTCTCTCTCTCTCTCCACAAACTCTCACATGACATGTGTTCTTTTGATGCGGCATGCCTTAGCAGTCCTTTATCAGTCTGTAATGCGTGTTTCCAGTCGCAAAAACCTTTGACAGTAAAAGCCACATCAGATGAAGATGTATTTACTTTAAACTGTCTACAGGGGAAACAAAAGGCTAAGTCTGCTTTTAACAAATCTTCAAGCCATGGTCTGTTGTGTACCAAGCAGCGGCAAAAGTGCGCTTCTTTCCTGAAAACAATCTCCCTGGATAACGATCCAGTTTCACCTGGTTGGGTTTATTAACCCCAAGATCATCTGGGGCTGTTTCGGTTGCTGGCCCAATAGTACTACTGTTGATGTGCAGCAAGGTAGCGTCTGTAGTGGAGGCTCCGGCACGGAGGTGTGGCAACGCAGGTGGTGATGGTAGGGGCACAAGGAGCTGTGCCTCGGAGGTTGGTGTTGATGAGTCAAGGATTGGGCTCGCTAACTCAGCCCCGGGGTTTGCCGAGGTCCAGCTTGTGACATTAAGGCGTGCTGCTGCAACGGCAGGTGCAGGGTCGCCAGCAGCACCATCGGCTGCAGTTCTTTTATCGCTATTTCGTTTTAATAAATCCTTAGACCTTTTAAGCCAATTTCTGATGTCCATTTTGTAATTCTAACAGAAATGGGAGTCCACAGAATGCACAATAAACAAATCCAGAATAGGCAGAGTGTGACACTGTGATTGGTCTAAATGTGGACGAATCACAAATCACACATGAATTTATTTGACGTTGCCTGGATTTTTTGTTTAGTTACTATCTGACATCACATACATCGTAGCATAACAGTTCACAGTTTATTTATAATTAAAAAAGAAATATTTTTATTTTTATAAATAATACAAATCGTGTTTATTGGGGGAGGGCAGGAATGTCAAATGGGAGGGCCTGGCCCTCCCACGGTGCCGGGCATGATTCAGAGTAGCAACATAATTCCCAAAAATGCTGTTCTGGATTACCATATACATCAGAGGCACTTGGTACAAAAACATAACATTACTTTGAACTTTTACTCAAGTAACAGAAGCAACAATACAATGTAAAAATACACTGTCGTGCATTTCAAATCTTATCTTACTGTCCAAAAAAGAATGAGTATTAGCGTAGAAATACAACTAAAGTACCATAAATTACATTATAAGGAATGGCTGATTTAAAAATAATAAAGCTGATATATGTGGGGTTTATATCAATATCTGTATACAATGTTGGGAGATTCATCCATAAAAATACAATATAACTTATCATATTCTATTTTGAATTAAAACATCTGAATCTGTAAATTTAATTAATGTTGCCAAAAAAATTGTGAAGTAAAAAGTAGAATCTTTTCATGTGAGATGTAGAAGAATATAAGTATAAATAGCATAAATTGGTACAATTACAAGTAAGTACCTCAACACTTTGATTGAATACTATATTATGATTTATTTTATTATTTCTTAAATGCCTATTATACTATGACTTTTTTTAGAGAGACAAAGACTATGACAGAGACATTTTTAAGGACATACTATACCATCATTGTTTTTATGGAAACGTAATGAATGCTGTACTTTGACTTTTAATATGTTTCACATAGTTTGTTATACTGTGAATTATTGTAATGGCATAAATGTATGAATTGTAAACAGATTAGGGGTTGAACATGTTGTGTAATGTTGTCTCAACATGTGATGAATCCCAATCTACTTGAACAATTACATTATATAAGGAATATTCCAGACCAAACGGTATGGGTTAAACACAGATGTGAAGAGTCTCATACCCCAGAGTTACAGCCCACGTCCAGTATCAGTGTGTTCTGAGGGCCGTCTTTGAGGCCTAAATCCTGCAGTAAAGTGGCGGGAATCAGGCTCAGGCGGTTCTCCGGAGGATTGAATGTGTAATAGTTGATAAAGTTGCCATAAGGAGCGGCTCCTGGGTCATTCATTTCTTCAACTTCAGCTATATCTACCGAGCATGTTGCCATCGTAAAGAGTGCGCCTTCAAAATACGTCCGGGTAGAAAACATGAGGCTGCAGTCATATAAAAACGTTCCTGCTTAGTTTGTGAAAACCATAGACTGTGAAAACACCAAAACACCAATATAATACCTCATGGAGACATTTCAATTTCTATGGTGTAGATACATGTTAATAAAAAGAGAGAGCTGTGTCAGATATTTGACAGTCTTTAATACGTTTAATGATTTTGTATTACAGATTATACTTATTGTATAATGTGTATTACTGCATCGTAAAGTGATGACCAATGAAAAGAGGTGTTTTAAAGAGTAGTAATACAAAGCTTCATTGATTTGAAGTCACATGGGACCATTGCAAATATGTGAGACTTAATAAAGATAACAACTCCTGCCTTTTCTCAACACTGTATATAATTAAAAACTAAAACTAAAATCTGTGTAGTACTTGTCCAGTGTTCTTATCCATGGTCCAGTGTAGTAAAAACAATGCTACATTATATTACATACATGATATGGAAGCTATTGAAAGATATTGACATTAAATGAGACTTTTCCATAAGGAAACTTCTTCAAATGGCAAAAACACAAAAAAAGTGTTATTGTTTTTAAATGTCGTTATACATAATATATAATTATGTTGTATAAAGCATTGTAAACGCATTTTCATTATATATTTCCAATGTATTTGATAACATTGTGTCTGCTCCAGGTCAGCAGGGGGCGCTCTGTAGCTTTGCTCACAGACTTGCCTGAAGAAGAGAAAAGTCCCCTCAGTCTTTCCGTATCTTACGAAAGCGAAGGTTAGTTAGCTTGGGTGCTAACTTCACATGTCTGTGTGCTGACATTAAGGACAACTGCGATTCACTACCTGCGATTTTTATCGCTTTTAATATAAAAAGGTAAAATAACATTTCATTAAGTTCTTGCTCTTAGTTCTACGTGTTTTTAAGATGATCAAATAGTAAGGTAACTTGTATAGTAGCAACACAGCTAAACGACCGCTCGCTAGCCTGTAGCAATCAAAGGGAAATGTATGATTCTAGCAAAAGCAACAGTGGTATATGGTTTAAACTAAGCATATTTAACATAATGGACTGTTAAAAAAAACATTATCAACAACTGTTACAGATAGCTTGGTGTGAGCGAGCAGTCTCAATGATATCAGCCTAAATAATCAGCAGTGAGTTTTATTTAAGGTTATAAGAACAAACTCAAAATTACCTGCAAATCTGAGCAGCTCAAACATGGCTGTTTTTTTCTCAAATGAAAATTAGTTAACAATACAATGATACAAGCTTTTGTTAGTTGTATCTATATACTGATATGCATCTATCAATCAGTACCTACAACTGTCATACATGTAGTAAGAGGAGAATTCCCCTCTGATATGCTTGGGGTGTAGTAAAAGTATCGTTTGAACATTATCTATAAAAAGGCGGTGTATTGTGCCCAAAGAAAAGTCAACTTAAAAAAAGGACCTAAAACGGTCATAGTATGTCACAAAATCAGGTCTGGATATCGCCATTATATCATATTCGTCGGCATATTTTGTCTATAACAATCCTGTATAAACAATAAATACCATGACAGCCCTAATGCCCACCCCTGTACTACCTGAGTAAAGTCATTTTCTATCTCTACTTTTTGTACAGTATTTTGATGCTGAACTTGCTCTGACTTTGTGTCCTTCAGGATCCTCAACATGGTGTCTGGGAAGCGCATCGCCGACTTCGGCTACAGGACGTTTACTGCCTCGATGATGCTGCTGTCGGTGTATGGAGGCTACATGTGTGTGATGCGAGGGTACCGCTTTGTGCAGAAGCAAAAGGAGCTGAAACTGGCGGCAGAAAACCAGGAGGAACTCCTCAATGAGTGACATGATTCTTGTTTTTGCACATGTGGACATTTCCAATTCCTCCCTTTTTCTTTTGGTCCGTCGCTAAATCATGAAGATTAATTCTTCTCAGGACATTAAAGTGATTTCTTTGTGTGGGTATTGTGCCCTCTCAAGCAAGATGTTGTTTATAAAAATGTCATCAAGCAAAATCAAACAAGAATATATTGCTTCAAAGGCTTCTGTAAAATCCATGTTGTGAGTGTATCAGAAAAGAGGATGGTTACAATTGTTTGTATTGTAATATATTAAATGCTTTAACCACACAAAGCAATGTTGTATTCATAAACATGACACCATCATGAAAGACATCTTTCAACAACAGAATATATTTATATGGGCGGTGGTGGCGAAGTCGATAGGGACTTGGCTTGGGAACTGGAAGGTCACCAGTTCAAGTCCCCGAAAGACCAAGTGCTACCGAGGTGTCCCTGAGCAAGGCACCGTTCCCCACATTGCTCCCCGGGCGCCGTTCAAAATGGCAGCACACTGCTCCTAACACTAGGATGGGTCAAATGCAGAGAAATAATTTCCCCATGAGGGATTAATAAAAGTTCATCTTAATCTTAATCTTATTTGGAAATATTTTTACAAGGCACTCAATTGAGAATGTGATACGAGACATTTAGTCAAGTCCTCATACCTGGATTCCTATAAAGGCAGCGGCAAACAATTTCATACACATTTGGTCTGAGAAGAAGTAGTACAAAAAAACTGGAAATAAACAAGTAACAAAGTAGCTTAACAACATTGTTAAAGGAAAAATCCACAATACATCGCAGTAGGCAAACTCTTCTCTCGCAAACGCCTCAAGTGTTTACTTCTGTTCATACAAACAGCAGGTGCATATTTTAAAAGCTGATAAAACCACGGCTATAATAAGTTACTTATACCGTATTACAGTTAATTATACATAAAATACCTGCTGTTACATCACAGATTGAAAATACAACACAATTAGTGTTTTCTGCCCTTTGTGATCCAGTGTGATTTAACCCTTAACTGAAAAATAATGAAGTTCATCTGACCAATAAAACTGGGAGAGAACATTAAAACCAATCAACATCTGCAGCCAAACTCGGCACAAAACCAATCCCATCGTTTGAAAAATAAGGCTATACAAAACACTTGCTTCAACAGATCTCCATAACGTTTCATTACGAGGCTCTTAGCAGATATCAGTGTATCCATCCTCAGTGTGTGTGTGTAAGCTTTGAACGTCAAAGACACACAAAGCACTGAGAGACATATTATGGGATGAACTGCAGGGGGCTCCCAGCCTCGTGTCACCAGCTGCTGTGGTTCTGCACTCGAGCTTTGGCAGCAGCACAGTGGCCGTTAGTGCCATTTTCTCCCTTGGGAGAATGAGAGTAAGCCTTCGGACCCTCTGTGGGCGTGTCAGGCTCGTTCTCTGAGCTGCTCTCAATGTCACTGCGGACATCGTTGCACACCTAGGAAGCAGATGGAGCAGGAAACAGGATATTATTGTTTTGAGAGAAATAAGCTCAAACTACAGATGTTAATCAAATGAGCTCTAACACAGCTGTCCCACTTAAACTACACTGAATCGCTTAACAAAAATTAACAGGAAAGATGAAATCAAGCTGTGTGAAAGGTATTACAGCAGAGGGAGTCAACAGAAACTTACAGCGAGAAAAAGAGACGGTAAAAGGTCTCAAGCGGAGAAAGCAAACGAAGAAGAAGCGAGAGGAGTGGAGAAGGGCTCATTGGACAAAGAAAGACAGGATATCCCTCTCTCTACCCAGAGGGAGAGGAAACAAACAGCGTCTGCAGAGAGAACGACAGAGTCAGGCACAGCTCAGAGAGAAGTGCAGACGCAGCAAATTCATCACCAAAAAGCCTAATGGGCTCAGGACATTGATTGATTTTGTGTTCTTTTTGCCCCTCAAAATCAATGTTTTATTTTCCACAGGGTTGGGACATTTGTGTTCATCTTTGCTTAAAAGAACATATTATTTTGAATCCTGACATTCATTTATAGCCATTCATTTAGGCCACTTAGAACAAAGTTTGAGCTGCTCAAAACCTAATGAAATTATAGAAACTAAAAAGGTAACAGACAAGTAAGAAGACATTTGTTTATTTGCAGGTTTTAGTAGCTGCAGGAAGGGTATTGATTTGTATCCTTCAGCAGGTCCATACTGCAACATATTCCCTCAAATAATCTAGAGAATAAGGATTTAGTCAACAAAATGTAAAGAAATATTGTTTACGTTTCGGAGAGACAAGGGGATATCTTGTAATGTATTGTTATGCAACTATATAACATTAGGCAAACAAATAAGCAAATCTTCAAATTGATAGGCTGGAAGTATTGAGTGTCAAAATAGTTGGGCATTGAATATTTTTCTATCAGATCAACGAATGGTTTAATTGTTTTAATTTGACATCATATTACATGAACTCTCAGTAATGTGTGTGATGTGACTCACCTTGCCCCTCAGCACGGCTTTGACCGCTATACGGGCTATGAGGTAGGACCAGATGATGTGCAGCACTTGGAGGACGAGCAGTAAGAAGTTGAAGAGCCACCAGGAGGGGTACGGCCCCACTATGGCCCAGCTCTCAAACATAGTGGAGTTCAGGACCCTGGGGCAACAGTGAGACAAACAGATGCGTGATCAAGCTGCACGCTAACCATATTATTAACCAGCACTCCCCTAATGAGGCCCTTTATAACAGCACACAATGTAACTCCCATTTGGATGCCATGGCGACCAAGCAGGCGAGTAACATATCTCGAGTGTAGTGTTAGGTGATTGGATGGTGAGGTCACGTCTTCCTTTAAATCTGTGTGAGTGACAGGAGGTTGTCAACAGACCCACATCCCCCAGCAGAGGTTCGGATTTCAGTGCAGGTCGCTGCAGCTCGACACTCATCACACCAAGACACTGAATATAGCTGCTCAGGTTACTGCCGTCAATGATAGGTTCCCTATTGTCTCTCTCCCTCTCTCTCTCTTTCTCTCTCTCTGGACGCCTAGCTTCAACATCCAGGCCTCCGTCTAACCACCTCCATTTAAAGGGATACTACTTTGAAGTGGGGTCGTTTTAGGTTCTAATGTATGGCCAGTAGATGGTGGTCAGCACGCCCTAATATAAACTCAGAGACGGGACAGGAGTACCAGCACAGGAGCAAAGCAGTACATTGCTGTGGATGGGGCATACTTATGTTAGCCAACTAAAATAAGCCACATCTAAAATAAAGTGTTTATCAAATTGAAAATATTCTCTCTGCTTTATCTTGCCATCAGACTCTGCTAACAAAAGCAGTAATTTTACCTCGGGGTTGGTGCTCTACTGCTGCCTCGAGGTAAATGACTGCTCTTGTCAAAGCAGTATGGTGGTTTTGAAGAGAGCATAGCTAATGGTTCCACAAAAGTCTGCCTGATGGCAAGGTAAAGCACTTTGAATGGCTAAAATAGGTTTTGCTGTGTACAGCACTTTTTTGATTTACTTGCTTGCCGTTTATTTCTTCAAACTGGGTGTGTGCCGACCGCCATCTACTGTGACTAAGAAAGTGTACCTCATACAACCGCAGTTCAAATGATCTTTTAATTATTTTAAGACCAACAATTAGGAGACATCTCTGCGGTGCTTTGAGCAATTAGTAAAATAATGATGAAACTGTTAATCGTCCTGGAAATGACCTCATATGAAGGTGGTAGTTGTATAACTTATTCATAGCATGGCAGTCTTCACCTTGTTTTCAGAGTACAGGCCGTGTGCTACTGCTTACCACTGTTACTGAATACAAGATACTGTTTGTATTGAAATGTTCGTAATTTAAAAATCCAAGCACTGGATTACATTGTTTTCTCTTCAAGCCTTTGCTAACAATAATAAAGCTAAACGACAGTGTTATGCACACAATTACCAAATTAATGTAAGCCACCTTTAAAGCTATAGCTTTATAATAATTTCTTGCTAAAATAAGATATTATGCATTAATCAAACTCAATTTTATGGTAGAAGTAGTATTATTTACTGTGAGGTTGAAGGTGTTATTGAAACTCACCATATTGGATAAATAACTAGTCGTGTGATGAAGAATGCCACACTGAACACAATGAACAGGAAGTCACACAGGCGCTGGTACTTGGCATAGTTGGCCAGCTTGGCTAGCTGTAGAAAAACAAATGACAGAAGCAACAGTTAATGATATGTTTAATGAAGAGCGTTGTTTTGTTTCATTACCACATATCAACACTGTTTGATTCCTGGGTTCATACAACTAGTCTGTTTGGTTTGCAGCCAAGAGGAAGTGAACTAACAATAACTATTCATCTCCATCGTTTAAAAGAAAACTGACTTGAAACCAAAATGCTACTGGACAATATACTAATAAGAAATGACTGTTGTACATGTAGAAGTGTAGGCTTCACAATACCTGTATCAATCAATCAATCAATCAATCAATCAATCAATCAATCAATCAATCAATCAATCAATCAATGTTTATTTATATAGTCCAATATCACAAATGTTACATTTGTCTCAGTGGACTTCACAGTGTGTACAGAATATCAGTATGACAATACGACACCCTCTGTCCTTAGACCCTCACATCGTACAAGGAAAAACTTCCGGAGAAAACCCACAGTTTAAAGGGAAACATGGGAGAAACCTCAGGGAGAGCAACAGAGGAGGGACAGGACGGACAGGACGGACAGGACGGACAGACGTGCAATAGATGCCGTGTGTAAAAAGCAGTAACGTGTTTCTATATCTTCCTCATCTTTCCTTTATATGTTTAGTGTTGGTGTATCAGCATGTTGGCAATAACTTCTCTTCAATATCAGATATGTACTGTAAACAGATGGCAAAACACCCTTTTTAAATCACATTATATTCTCAGTCAAAAAAGATCCAAATAAAAAGTAAGTATAAGGTATGAGAGGAGAGGATTATTCAGGTTAGTTGAAAAAAAAAGAATTGGTGTTTAACTTGAATATAAGTCTGTGATCACCACCGTGTCTGACTGACCTCTAGCAGGAAGTCGGAGGCGTCGTGTACGCACATCACGAGACTCCCTACTCGCGTCATGTTGTTGACGTAAGAAAAGCTGATCAGACCAATCGTCGCCAGGTGATGGATGAACATTATCATGAAGTCCTGAAGTCAAAGGGAGAGAGGGATGGTTACATATGTGTACACCAAATGTTTACCTGTAAACATGTTAACTTGTTTTAAGTGTCTTTTTTAACACAATTACCACTTTTTTGTTTAATTTGAATCATTGTTTGCCATAAAGTCATCGTATAATACACTGAACAAAAATATAAACGCAACACTTTTGTTTTTGCTCCCATTTTTCATGAGATGAACTCAAAGTTGTTTTATGTTTCATGTGGAACCTATATGCTGCAGGTCTCCCTTGAAAAAGAGATCTATGATCTCAATGGGACCAATCTGGTTAAATAAAGGTTTGAAATGAAATGAAAAGATCTAAAACATTTTCTATATACACAAAATAACCATTTCTCTCAAATATTGTTCACAAATCTGAAAAAATCTGTGATAGTGAGCACTTCTCCTTTGCCGAGATAATCCATCCCACCTCACAGGTGTGGCATATCAAGATGCTGATTAGACAGCATGATTATTGCACAGGTGTGCCTTAGGCTGGCCACAATAAAAGGCCACTCTGAAACGTGCATTTTTGCTTTATTGGTGGGGGTCTGGGGGGGTCCGAAAACCAGTCAGTATCTGGTGTGAGGGGTAGGATTAGGGTTAGGGGTAGGGTAATATTGTGAATCGAGTGGCGTGTGTTCGTCGTCCATAACATACGCCTGCCCATACCATAACCCCACCACCACCATGGGCCACTCAATTCACACTTTTAGCTGTTTCCCAGTAGAGACTAGAGAGAGCTGTCAGAGCGGTTGCTCTCAGAAGAGCAGCATTGGGCGGACCAGATAAGACCAGAGAAGACCAGATAAGAACCAGTTAAGTCTTGGAGCCCTAACCCTAACCCTACCCCTACCCCTAATCCTACCCCTCACACCAGATACTGACTGGTTTTCGGTATGCCTGTTCTGAATTTCTTATTTTACCTTTCTATACTGTATCTTTCACTTTTTTGTTGTTTCACATTACCATTTGTATTTGAACCTTTATTACTATTTTAGTTTTATAAACATATTTATATATTCTTTTTCTTATCTTCGCCATTGTGTTAATCCTTTAACATCCCTTCGGATATCAATAAAAGCTTATCTGATTGTATCTCTTAATTCAACCTACATCCATCAGTTTTAATGTTAGTCTCCACAACAGCACTTCTGAAGGAAACATGACCACATGTGTACATTTCTGCACAAGATCGACAGACTAATCTTGTAGGATTTTAAATACTGAAGTTTAAGCGAGAAATAATTTGAGAGTTTGCAAACACAGTGACATTTTTTGTATTAGAACCTGAAAAGTGTATTGAAGTTTATTGAAGTCCTCACTGTTTGCATGAATACCTGCTCTTTTGCTTTTCTTGGGCATATGTATTCACTACCTTTGTGGTTTGGGGCAAACTGTAAAGTAATTACAATACAACTGAGCTGAGGAAGAGCAGTGAGAATCGCCTGGGGGGGATTTCCATTTCGCTTCATAAACACAACTCTACTTTAGCCTAGTTTTCCAGCTTCACATTCCTGATAGTTGCCATCTGATATGTCTAAAACATTCAACAGCAAATGTCTGCAGCTACTAGCTCCACCTCTCAGATGCTGGAATTTATGTAATTCCAACAGAGTTAGGCCTGCTCCATTCTGAAATCACATGACTGTGAGTGCCCTCGTGCTGAAAATACAAAGCATTCACAGACGGAGCAGTACCAGCTCCACCACGCCTCCCCTCTCACAAAACTAAAACATGTGACCTTCAAAAATTAACCCAAATGTACGATCTTGAAACCAAGCAAATTTAGAATCACTTTTGATATTGATGCACTGTCACTTATGTGCATACAATTGAAAGACTTTTCAACACACATAAACATAAACACTCACAAATATATTTCTGTCACGGAACAATAAAGGTATTAATGAAAGTTTCACATTGAGCAGCAACTCTGTGGATCCAGTGTGGTTTCACTCACCTTTCTTTTAATGTCAGTGAACTGGGAGAACATTAGGGACCAGTAGAAAGCCAGTTCTGTTACATAGTAGTAGTAAAGACCCGGAGTCATGACCTGAAGAGGAAGAAAGGTGAGACAAGTTCAAATTAGAGTTTTATTATTTGAAAGTATTTATTTTACACAGTGTTCAAAAGGGAAAGAATGATGTATGGCCACCACTGTGCAACACATCCTGTCCCGGTGAGTCACCATGAAGTTAATATATCATAAAGCATGAGAAGATGTGCCGTCCAGTGAAATGTGTTATGTATGTGTCTTAATCTGGTTCATCTCATAACAAAAGGCAGATCTGCCATAGTTCATAATTGATGAACTACATTTGAATTGATAGCTTTGATATGGAAAATCTGAATATGAATCTGCAGCGTGAGTTTTTATATGATTGAAATGTTACCAGTGGTCTGTGAATGAGATCTGCAAAAGAAAGTTAGCCGACATTATAAACCCAACAAAGAAACGGCATGATATTAAGACAGGATAAAATTAGATGAGATAAGATGGTTCTTTATTGATCCCTGTAGGGAAATGCAGGTGTCACAGCAGCAACAGCATAAGAAAGAACACAGATAGTACATATATTAACTGCTTTTTATAACATATTATAATTTATACAGGGAATAGGAGAAAGACTGTGAAGGTAAAGCAGATACTGAAAAGTTTCTAAAGTCAGATTCTCTGCCATTTACTCAACTGTTAAGTGACAGAAGTAATAATTATGGAAGTCTATTTACGCCATTAAAAGAAAAATGAAGATGAAACCTAAGATCTGTTTTTAATCTTTAAGTCTGTATAAAAACTTTTTTTTAATTATTGTTTTGTATTTCAGAAGAATACTCAAAATATTGAGAAAACATTTTATTATTTCGAAACACTATGTCATTATATTGAGATATTACACGTGTTGTAATGACTTACAGGATGTTCTTTTTAAATCATGGTCTTTCCTTGAAAAAACACAATTCATTTTCTGGCTTTTCTTGGTCAACTGAGCACCCGAAATACCATTAGGCGCGTTCACACCGGAGTACTTTTCCCGTTTAGTTCCGTTAGTACCTCTTATTTTGCATTGACACCAAAAAGAGTACTTAGTGCCGGGAAATGTTACCCCCATTTTAAGTGCCTGCTAGAGAGGTGGTACTATCCTGGGGAGAAAAAAGTACCAATTTCTATTGGCTGGGCGAATTGCAAACCACGCCCCGTAAAACTCTGAAAAGTTTTGTGAAGCCGCCATTGTTTTTGCTGGCATTATCATTATTAGCATTAGCTAAGTGATGTCAGCGGCTTCATTTGCGTAATCTTCCCTCAGGGAACTTATTCCGGTGTGAACGCGATCTGTACTTAGTGCCATGGGGGCACTAAGTACCGGCACTATGTACAGCAAAGTACTTGGCGTGAAACAAGTGATTCTATACAATCCAAACAGTTCAGTTGTTTACTTTGTTCAATGGTAAGCTGATTAGATAAACAAAGACTGGAAGTGCATCATACCTGATAGGGATAACCGTGCCAGCAATGCCGAGTATCCCACATCCAAGGAGTCTACAAACAAACATGGATTAGTTCAGAAAACAATCCAACCGACTGATATCTTTGGGAATATTCCCATCCAATCAAACATTATCAATCAAAAACAAACAATCACATCTCATTTCTCCTCCGTGTTTATAAGTGCTTCCAAGCTTGATCTGATTGTGTGCTCACCTGCCACAGAAACCGGAACCCATAGGTAAATATGCACAAATAAAATGTAAACCTCCACCTACGAGTGAACAAGAAGGAATTATGGGGAATTATGGGGCTGGTTAAGGAGAAACAGCACATTAAAAATAATAAAATATAGTAAGCATTCACATACCACTTACCTGGGTCTCTCTCCATCATAACATAATCTGATTCTTATTTCAAATCTTAATCCTTACAATAAACAAGTCTTGAAGAAACTAGAACCACTCAAAATGCTCTCACTCTCATGGGCTAAAACTGAAGTAGTGATATGGGCTCATACACAGAATACATAGACACACAGCACCAGAACACACAAGTAGTGTGTGCTCATGCATGCAGAGAGGTTAAAGGTGAACACAACAGGGATTAACCTACATGCTCTCACAGAACTTAGTGTGAGTGCTGGGTTTGTCTTGGTTCCTGCGGTTTCTAAACCAGCGCTGGACCTTTCGCACCTCCCAGTCCAGCTGCTTCGACAAGCCGTCCAGATGCCGAGAGTCTGGAGACTGTGCCGAGAGAAAACAGGGATGAGAAGACAGCTTGAACAGAAGAAACAGTTCCCAGTCCAAGCATATTGCAGTTTCTTTTTATATCAGAGGCTCTGAAGATAACACTCAGTGGGAGTATAGAAGTCAGAGAATAAAGAAATCCTGTGAAAACTGCAACAAAGAAAGGGAGACATTTAATCAAAACTATTACAATCGGGACAGAAATGTGCATAATATCATAAAATATGAATCACGCTATCGGTGCCCAGGGTGCAGTTCCCCAGTGGATTGTAAACAAAATGCATCACATTAATCTTATTTTAAAGAGAACTTTTCAAAATGCAAAGAGCTTTACACAGGCTGCATTTTAATATGGATTTATTCGGAGAGGTCTGACTTGCTGTTCAATACAAGATTCCTCAGCCTTAACATCTATTGTTCAATGCAATTATACACAACATGTAAATTAGACATTGTTATAATGTGAACGCAGCTTCACAGATGCTATCAACCATAGCTGATGCTCCAGAACATTAACTCTAATATGATGTAAAGAAAGAAGCAGACCTTTGTGATGGATGTAAACACTTTCTCCAGCACCGCATTAGAATGAGCTCTTCGTCCAACACCAGGGTGGATGAGGAGGCTCCGGGCACAGGGGCTGGCAACACACCTGAGGCAGAGGAGAGAAGGGGGGACGTTAAAACATCTAACTGGAGGCTTACAGGAAGTGCTTCGCTCACATTTTAAACATTGACGGGTGCTGAGATGAATAACCAGGGAACCGAGGAAATGTGTTCAACGAAATGTGAACATGTTTTTATTTGTACATGCGTGTTTATTATTTTAGAGAGAATAGCTGGAATACAAACAGCCACATAAGGAATCAGCTTACTGTATACACCTAGTACAAAATAATATACACAACAAAATGAATTATATTTTTGTCGCTGCTTTTAATTGAACTATTCAATCAATCAATCAATGTTTATTTATATAGCCCAATATCACAAATGTTACATTTGTCTCAGTGGTCTTCACAGTGTGTACAGAATATCAGTATGACAATACGACACCCTCTGTCCTTAGACCCTCACGTCGTACAAGGAAAAACTTCCGGAGAAAACCCACAGTTTAAAGGGGAAAATGGGAGAAACCTCAGGGAGAGCAACAGAGGAGGGATCCCTCTCCCAGGACGGACAGACGTGCAATAGATGCCGTGTGTAAATTGAAAAGATAATACATTTGCAACATAGGTAGTCCAGATGTTTGGAAATGCATGTGTGTATGATAGGAAGATAAATCCACGAGGATATCCATCCAGGACTTATGATCCAGGACCACAGTCACGACTCAAGATCCAGGGCTCGCGATCCAGGACACAGGACCGCAGGATCATCCATGACTCCGGATCCCGGCGTATATAGACACCAAAGAGAAAGAGATTTGGGGAAGCTGTGTTCATCGTAACGTGAGAGTACACAGGTATAGACAGAGAGAAGGAAGAGGTAAGATGTCCCCCGACAAACTAAGCCTATATCAGCAAAACTAGGGGCTGAATCTAATCAGCCCTAACTATAAGCTTTATCAAAAAGGAAGGTCTTAAGCGCACTCTTAAAAACGGATAGGGTGTCTGCCGCCCGAACACAAACTGGAAGCTGATTCCACAAATGTGGAGCTTGATAAGAAAAGGCTCTGGCTCCCATTGTACTTTTAAAGATTCTAGGAACAACCAACAACCCTGCATTCTTGGAACGCAATGCCCTAGTAGGACAGTAGGGTATAATGAGTTCTTTAAGGTAAGATGGCGCCTGCCCTTTAAGGGCTTTGTAGGTGAGAAGAAGAATTTTAAATTCTATCCTGTGTTCTATAGGGAGCCAGTGTAAGGCAGCCAGAACAGGAGTAATGTGGTCCCTTTTCCTAACTCTGGTTAGTACACGAGCCGCAGCATTTTGAATCAGCTGAAGCGACTTGACTGACTTCTTAGTACTCCCTGATAATAAAGAGTTACAATAATCCAGCCTAGAAGTAACAAATGCATGGACTAGTTTCTCTGCATCGTTTTGAGGCAAGATATGCCTGATTTTTGCAATGTTGCGTAGAACTATTCATATCTTAGAATGCACTGTAACTTTTATCCATGTATTTTTTCTTTTAATGTTTATTTTACTAGCTTTTCTTTGTAATGACTGATTTTAAATGCCATTTTCTTAATGTCTTTCATTTTTTGTAAAGCACTTTGAATTGCCTTGTGTTGAAAAGTGCTATATAAATAAACTTGCCTTGCCTTGCCTTGGTGACTGCACATTCGGTTTTTTCAGTTCAAGTTCCCAGATGTTGTGTTATGCGAACATATTTGAAAACGATAGCTCTTTTTTTTTACATTTGGTGGTATGACATGTTCACCAGTAGTAATATTAAATCTGTGCATGCATATTAGCTCCTGCCAAAATATGCAGACACGTGCCAGTAAAGGCAGGAAAATATTATAATTGTTTCCAGATAAACATGTTTGGAAACAATGTAGGTTTCAAACTTTTAATAAAATAGGCTTTGCAAATAAGAGAGCAAATGCTGAATGTAAAAATAACTTTTGTTTGTTCACTCAAATATTCAAAAGAGCCCCCTTAAGATGCAAAACAGCAACCACTGAAGTGCTACTCCCACTGTTGCGTCAGCTTGCTTCCAGCTCAGGCCCAGTGTGCAAAACCTTTCCTGTTATTTCAGAGAAAATACACAGAGCGTGTTTTTTTATCGATTCCTTTCAAAGGAAATTCACCGGCATAAAGTTTCAAGAAAATATTGCCATTATTGCATAAGCCTTACATCAGATAAATAATGAAAAACAGTTCAAACTAGCTGAAGGGGAGCTTTTTTAAATCCCCACTGATTCTGGGATGTCTCCTTCGGCATAGCAAAATGACGACCTTGTTCGACCCCTGCCTGTACTTCTGTTCTGCATTATGACTGCACAGTCCCTTTTCGCTGGGAAAGAAAGCTAAGTATTAATGCTTATATGAACAAAATCAGGAACGTTCTGGGACAAACAGATGCCACATAATGTGCAAAACGAGCTGTCGTAGTCGAATTGTGCTTGTGCTAATCGATAACACTGATGTTCATTCATAAATATTTATTTGTAAACGATTTTTTGCATCTCCATAGAGGCCATACATCTTTATTTTTGTGGAAGGCATAGCTCAAATATAACACAGATAGAATACAGGCTAAAATAAAGCAGCCAGCTGTGAGTCAGGTTCCGTTTTATGGGTCCGTTTTGATACAGACCGCTGGGCTGCGACAATGGCTCTCTGTGCGCAGTTACACACTGACCTTCAAAGACATCATCAAAAAGCAGGATGACAGGATAATTAATAAACAAGGACAATATTTATTGGTGTCACACAACATGCCTCAAGAGTAGGTATTAATATAACTATACGTAAGGAACTCATACCATTTTATGTCATCAAAATGACTTTGAATACAGTTTTATTAAAAGAGGCTCAATCAATATTCACAAGGTTACAGTGTGGCTGATGCAAAACTAGACTGAGAAACTGTTGCAGAAAACATTCCTGTGTCTCCAGCTGGGAAATGTAGGTCCGTGTCTCTCTCATGAAGAAAAGAGTCTTTTGTCAGAGCTGCTCTACTCACACTGACCTAACAGCACGCTGTAGCTAACTTTATCAACACTGTATTTGTAACAGATTCCTAAGGTTTGAGCCTTGGGAAGTTCAAATAGAATAAAGCTATTTGGACAAAACTAGCCCTCGGTCTACGAGGTCAATTCATGCAAGGGTGCTAAAGGGGTCGTTTGTTGTTGATTTAGAGCCAGATATATGTAAATACAAATATATATAAATGTGCAAACAAAAATAAAACAGACTTTTACATTTTATTTTTGTAAAATGTTGTGAATCTCTGTTTATATTAGATTAGACGCATACAATAATGCACTTTTCCAAACATTTCGGACTATTTGCAGAGGATTGTACAAACACAACAGTCTTATGCAATACAACCATTTGTTAATAAGCTGTAAGGTGCATTTTAGTCGTATACTGTACATTTCCACAATCACCTTAAAGAACTGATGGAAATCTGCGCCCTGCAGACACAGAATAACACAACTCAACGAGACTGCATTCAGAGTTTGTGGTAATGAGAAATGTTAGCTATGTTAATGCCTCAGAGAAAAGTGAAAACACATGGTGACAGTGAGTCACCCCCCCCCTACAACAACATGAAATGTCACTGTACTATTGTCTCATTCAGCTCTCAGAATATAAATCAACTGAACACATGTTTAGAAACCTACACGCTACTATTATTTTATACATGCAAATGTCAGTTTGGTTTTGACATCAAAGTTCAACATTCATCACAAGACTTGTTTTCTGGGAAATATTGTGTGTTGTGAACAGGGTTATATAATTGTTTACCCTTATTATAAAGTTTATTACATTTCTATAAACATTTGAGAAACCATTTTCATTTAGACATTTTGATCTACTTTCTGATCAGTCGATCCATCATCCTGTCATGAGGCTATAATCCATTTCCTGCAAAGTGTTAAACCGTAGAGGAATTCCCCTATGATGAAACCGCTATTGTCTGAGCGATGTGCAATGTGCTAGTTCCTGGTGAAGGGAATCTGAGTGATGAGAAGGTCACAGAAAGACACTCTTTAGTCCTCCCGGTTTGACTATCGTCTCACTGCAATAAGCAGCTTGACCTCTAAGCACGTTGTACTTGTCCTAAAATGACCTTTAATTGTGAATAATGACAAGTATGTAGATCAAAGTGGCTGAGTTATATCATTTTCATACCATCCAAACCATCTCTATACGTTAAAGAGTACAAAAAGTAATTCAAGGTGTTTTTGTACATGGTTCTTTAAGCGACCTTTTAAAGAGCAGTTTCCCTTCACATATTAAATGCACTTCATGACAGATTGAAAGCAAACCAGTTTAATAATGACTCTGTTGCTGACTGTCTTGCGCACGGAAGTTGGACTGGATAGGCCACTTTCATGTGGCCTTATGTTGTTAAATATTACTCAGGGAGATCCAAATGTCACAGTTTAAAACAATGTCAATGAGCAGTCAACATGCAAAGATCCTTGTATTGCGCTTACATGCTAAACAGCTGCAGAGCTAATGAGTTTCATTCCCTCCAAAGTGATTAGGCTCTTTCACATCAGGGACTCCAGGAGTGGCAAAGTGGCAAACATCTGTTGGGTTACAAATAAATAATATATTCATTTACAATAATTGCAATTGGGGTGTCCTGGTAGAGCGTGGGATCCATGCATGTCATCCTCCCTCTCTTCCCCTATTCAGATATTCAGTTGTACTAGCATTACATGCTGAAAGAAATCCAAATACTCTTTAAAAAAATAAAGAATGGGGGTGTGGTGTGCATGCAGAGACTGAATGTCACTCGCTAACAACAAACTATCCGAGAACCCTTAAACCAGAGTAAATGAAAAGTTAACGTAGCATGACTTGTTTGACTTCATTTGCCTTGCTGAAAGGATATGTTGTGCTGCCCTCGGAGACAATGTCCCATTATGTTGGTGATAAACAAAACACTGAACGAGGAGGATGTGTAATGCATTCAACATTTTGGTTTAATGTACCCTCACTTCCTTTTGGCAGAGAGAATACCTGGTTGTTATTCTATCAAGGGGGAAACAGTCAAAATGTGCCACAACAGATTACATGATAATCCTCATAATCTCAAACACATCTTAAACCTGTTCAACCCATGACTCGGCCTAGTAGGGCCGAGGCTTGCGCACAACATCACTGCCAACAGCAAAAGCATGATTATGATCAAACAAGAAGAAACTGGTCTCGAAGAGGCAGTTTGGTGAGGCTGTTGACGACAGCTGTTATGTTAGAGAGGGGAGCTGCCTGCATGGAGAAGACGAATCCTGTAGATTGAATATCCTTTGATGAATGTGTGTGAGAAGACAGCCTATCAAGGAGAATATGTGTGCGACAGACAAGTTAGAATAATGTCGACCTTTGATACGCTGCAAAGAGAACAAAGAACATACAGTATGTGATCTCAAGGCTTCTGATTGACAGAACGGAATTATCTAATTATGAGGACAACTTATCACATACTGTTAAATTGTCTGAGAAAACATTGTAAGGCTAAAATGAAGCAGGTTCTGTGGCTTCAAAGTCAGCATTACTAGAACTAGAGATGGCTTTCTGAAGAAAATGCACATGTGTTTTGCAATACTGAAATATAATAAAGTCAAAATACAATTACTGAAGGGAGAAGAAAAGCAGTTTAACAGGAAGTGAGGGAAGAAGTTTCACTAAAGTTTCAGCTAAAGTTCAGGTTAGAATAAAGGAAAGTAAAATGTGTATGAATGAACAAGGACGGCTTTTGGTTTGGGGAACGGAAGAATTTCATTTGTGTTGGCAACATGGAAAATCCAGAGGCCTGATAGAGCTGGAAGTGACGCCGTAAATAAAGATCATTTTCTTTATCAATTCATCCTAATGTTGATATTGCAATAATGTTATAGCTTGTTTGATTTGACCAAATGCCCGAAACACAAAGATATTTAGTTTGTTGTGAGAAATGACAAAGAGCAGCGTACATTTGAGAATCTTCAACCAGGGACTTGGTTTTTGCTTGTAGAAAAATACAAATAAATATAAATTACAATTTCAAAATAGTTGTATTTGTTGTTAATGGACTAATCATTTAAGTTGGAAGTATCAAAGAGCAAGCATTGCAAGGACAAAGTCAAAGCGAGAGATGGAAGTGGTTGTATTTGTATTTAGAGATAGAGCATAAGTAGAGCTATAAGCCATGAGTCAAACAAGGGTCTGTGGCAGGAAGTCTGTGAGAACACCCCCTTCTGAACCCAATCTCATCCGTGTGTGAATGCCTGACCTCTGTGCTATATTTAGTGCAGTGTGCGCAAACAAACAGCTCTGCCCGGGTCCAGGTTGTGCGGAGAGGAGGAGCTGGAGCTGTGGTGTGATGTCTTTATCTGATGAATAAATGAATGAGGCAGCCGGTGTCAGACAGCGGCAGAGTTTACGCTCTCTGATAACATCGCTCCGGATCATTCTCTGATCAGGACAGCCCGGAGAGGGACAGCCGGTCCAGCTCTGACACATGAGACAGCTGGCTCAGTGTGTGTGCATCTCACTGAACACCTCAGCAGCTCTCCTCACACACCTCCAATATCTGATTGCTTCTTATTTACAACCACTTGACCATGTCTAAATGAAACAAAGTCTGACGCTGAGTTTGGAGCTGTAAGTGTCAAGTCTAGAAACCATGCCCGAATGACAATAGGCCCTACCCATTTTGAATTGACAGGAGTATTTAATTATACTCAGGTAATTGTCTCCTACTTGCAATGCTTAGTCAACCTCTTTTCTCTTTGTTGTCAGACAAACATAGAAAGCCATTTTTTCATTAAAGGTCACACAATACTAATCCTGACTGTGGAGCTCTTACACGTTATGTAAGCTTTGATCACATAACTGTTTATAGCCATACAGTTAAAACATTAAAAGGCACGCCAATGACAATGCCTGTACTGTTGGATGTTAAAATGAAACATCTGGAATGAGCGGCTGTGAGAGCAGAGCCCAGATTAATAGACACCAGATTAAGTGTGTTACATTATACACCTAGCACTGTCTATTACTTTTTTGACATGAGGGCAATATGTATAAAATACTTTTCTGCATTGAGTATCTAATATAATGCAATTTTTTGTAGAGTCAATGAAGAATCCCTTTACAGGTAAAGTAACAAGATGAGAAAGTCTTTTGCCGTTAGATAAAATAAATGTAATGTAATAGGACAAACATCTCAATATTTGAGAGGTTGAAAACAATTCTCTGCAATTTTTGCATTTGGAATCTAGTTTATCAATAAATCGATTTAAATAATTGGAGATGATTTGTTCTGACTATCGGCCAATTGATTAGTCAACTAATCATTGCATAGAAGAATAAAAGCTTATGATACAATCTTCATCTTTCTTTCACTGTATAAACTGCCATCCCGAAAACCATTGTTTATATTTCTTTGTTTCATCTTTTTTCGCCATTCTGAACTGAGAAATCCAACATATCTATCAACCTGGCTTCAACACTATGCAAACAAATAACAGAGCAATTGTTTAGTTAAGCAATCAAAAGATGGAAACCATTAAGCAATAAGTCAAATAAAAGGGCGCATTTTAGCCAAAACAAATACTCTAAAGGGGCCTATCTGAAATGTGAGTAATAACGTGTATAGTCTGCTATGATGTTCATTTTGCTTGGTCCAATGCAACGCTCCTCTTATTCTTGTATCTTGAATTTAAAGGAAACAGGCAAAACCTTTAACAACTAACAACATAATTGTGAAAACTTTTTCTTAAAATACTGTATAAGGTCCATGGTCACCGCCTGTGTAAATACACCGTTTTAAGGGACCAATAACACAACACAAACTAAACAAACTTTCATATCAATATTTGAGAAGTAAGCTTGGAGTTGTTACCTGAAAAACGAGGTTATGCTTTTGGTTTAGTTTGGAATAACTACTTGCAGAATTGTCATGAAACTTGGTGGAAAGTAGCATTCTTTGAGTGTGAGGAAGATGGTAAGGCCTGTGATGATAAGATAAGATAACTCAAGGAAGTTCAAGTATGACAGGTCAAGTATGAAACAATAGAAATATTAGTTGCACACAACATTTGCTCTGGTTTGCCAAAGCAAAATTCCTGTAGAAGTTCTTCACTTGTTTGTGTAGCAAGACATGCAGGTGGCTTACATCCCGTAACCCTGGTTGGTACACACTTGGATGGTCCAAGTGTGTACCAACCAGGGTTCGAGTTATGTGGGAGGGGTCTGAGCTCCCACGGACGCAGTGAAATCATAGGCCTGCTGGCCTGGCGATTGTTTGTTTATATATTGTGAACGCAACGCTGCACAAATGTGGGTTTGCCTCACAGGGTGACTGTCTGTCTAGATGCTGTGTCATCTGTTTCATATGGGTGTTTCCATAGATCTAGTCTCTTTATTTCCCCCTCAAAATGCATCAGATTGATGCATTTAACTCCAAAATAAAAAATAAAAATAAATGCCGGCATGCCCCCGGACCCCCTAGAGGATTTGAGCCCCCCCAAAATATGTTCACATGAATAGGTTCCCAAATACATTTGCACATTTTTTTTAAATAGTAACCCCTGTCCATATGTTTATTATTGGTGTGTGTGTGTGTGTGTGTATGTGTGCGCGCGTGCATGCGTGCATGCGCACGCGTGTTAGTTGGAAAGACCCCCATAGAGCTCAGTTTATAACTCGAACCCTGGTACCAACCCGGAGTGTGCGTTTGTTTATGTGTGGGTTTGACAGCCTATTGTTGACTGCCATACATGACACGGTTTCCTGCTCCACTGTTGAACTTAGCTTCACCTTTACACAGGACCTGAGACATGATGGACACCTTGATCTTATAAGTGAAAAGAAGATGAAGCCGTTTCAGAGAAGCAGCAGGCTAGATGGCAGCAGTCCCTAGCACGCATGCACCAGTTAATGGCAGCTAAAGACACATAAGCAGATTGGTTAACAGTCAATTACCAAACTAGTCTAGAGTTTAGAGAAGAGAGGTGGTGGGCGGTGTTGCAGGCACCTTGAAGGTACAATAATGATCACACATGGTTCTTAAAAAGTAGAAGAGAAAGAGAATAACAAAAAAATAGATGGTAGTGTTTTGTTGGACGGAAGAACTACTGGTCACGAGGAAATGGTGTTTGACCAAAGAATTTCCCGAGTTAACACAAATGTGAATACTTTGGTCCAACCACTGCCAGCAAAGCCATCACTCCATTGTTGTGAGTAGACCTCTGTTAAAAGTATTTTCACCCCCACCCTTCAGGAAACAGCGGCATGAGCGACGTGGACACACCTTTCGAAGAGAATCCTCAAGGCGAAAATCCCCAAAGCCAGCGGCAAGGCAGAAAACAAGTGCCCCGCTTTGGGGTACTCCACCCCGGGAGCCGGGTCCGCCAGGTCCGCCCAGGTGACGTTGTGTGGGAGCCAGAACCGCTCGTTCCAGAACCAGGCTGAAAGAGCAGCCATGTTTCTGTGTCCCGGGCCCCGGACGGTTGGATGAAAATAAGTTATTATCCAAAAGAAACTTGATGAAGCCTCCTTCCCCTGGGTTACTTGTGCGATTAATTGCCTCCCTCAACTTTACCGTTGAATTGAAGAGGAAACAAGAGACTTCCGGTGGACATTTTCAAAATAAGACTCCAAACGGTGACCGTTAGATTTAGTTTGAGTGGCAATATCTCGAAGTATTATTATTTCCATATTAAGGTTTAATAGATATTTACTTTTTGTTGAGTTATCTTTATAATATTGCATTTTGTTTCTTGAGTTGGGGCTGATAGTAATCATCAAAATACAGTATAAAAACTATGCTGCCTCATATTATTGAAAATAATGAAGAAGATAATTCAATTGGTCTCAGAGAAAACATAACCATCACCCTTTTTTTAGGGGTGAATAGGTGAAAAGAGTGTAATGTGTGTCCAGTCCATAGACTGTATGGGTCCAATCACGTTAAATTGGAATCATTGTTTTCTAATATAAATGTGAATGGCAAATTAGGCTACAAACATAATCAAAAAGTGTTCTACATAAGACCAATTTAACTACCCAATTCGTTAATTTATTGTAACCTTGAGTCAAGTCATAGATTAGGTTTTAAATAAACATCACGTTTATTTAGAAACAAACAAAAATACATTGATGATCCATAAATCAGTCACCCTAGAAATAATCAGCGAGCCAGCCTATCAAGGGCTGATGGGATGCTCTATTAAGTTGTAGTGTTGGCTGTTGTGAAATTATTATAATTTGCCAGTTTTGACTTGTAAATGATAAGACCCCTGACACTTGCCAAAAAGCGCAAATAAAGTAACGAATTGTCCACATTTCGTCATCTTGTGTAGGTCAATCTGGTCAGCTTCCGGTATTTATTGGCTGTTGTCAACAAGCTTGACAGACCTTGGCTGCCCTCCTGAGATGAGGGCTGGAATTGAGGAAGTGAACGCGGGTCCTCCCTCACCGAGGGGATGGGTGCCATGCATGTATGGGATCCATCCCTGCTGTTTCCCTGGTGGAGCCACACTGTTGTCAGAAACGTTCATATTTAACTATGGTATGGTGGTGTTGTATAACCTATACACTGGGAGATTGTACTGCCTCCATTCAGTAATCCGATTGATAGGGTATCTTTAAAAGGTATCTTTAAAGGTGCCGAGATACAATTGACGACTTGTGATCGATGTGATGGCGCACACTAGTGGACAAAATAAACATTGCAACTACAAATTGTTAAGGAATATTATGTGACATCTTGACCTTTATATTTTGTGCATTTCAAATTTGCTCAAAGTTTCTTATAAAGGACAGACATATTATTGTTTTTTCACAACACCACAATGGTGTAGTGTTACGAAAATGGAGCATCGCTCCATCCGTGTTGTTAAGGAGGGATGGGGCAGCTGCAGATCTGTCTGCTGTCTAATTATAGATGACCATTTGCCCCTTTAGAGCGCGGTATTATTAGAAATCTCACAGGCCAGTTGACTCAATAACTATGCAAGGGGTTTCAGCCAGGGATCCTGATTTAAACAAGTGGTAAATGATGTGGCTCCACGGTCTACAACAAAAATAAGAAAAAGTAACACGATAGTAGGATCAAGCAGAAACAATAATGGAGGAATTTTTATAAAGTGTTTCAACAATTATGAAACTGGCAGGCAGGGAATGTATATTACCACTTCAAGGCCAGAGGAAATAGGCTTCCCACTGACTTTCACGCTCCCTTGAGCTGAATCTCTTATCAACAGAGCACTGATGGAATACACTGGCATATGGTGTAGGACAGATGGCCGTTAATGATCACACATGGGTGAGGCCTCAGGCAGGACTATAAGAAAGGTTAAAGTAGACATGGCTAGAAAATGGTAAAGGTGAAGAGTTTAGAGTGGCAGCCTGACTGAGCTCAGGTCAGATTACAGGGAGTCTGCTGCAGAGTGTGTCCTGCAGGCACACACCAGCAAGTGCAAACGAAAACATTACACACGAACACAGGCATCAAGTTCAATAATTTATTCCAAAATAAATCATTATAAGAAGTTCAGAAGAAAAACAACACATGTGAGTGTTAAGGCAGGGTAAGGCACTTTAATTTGATAAATGACGTCACATTTAGTAAGATTAAGGTCAGGGTTTGAATATCGTGTAAGGCAAAGTGATTAAAATCCCTTAAACTTTTAAGACTGGGTAGATTTAAAACAACAACTTGTTTCGAATCAGTAAAAACAGAAGTAAGGGTTTTCTGTCCATAATACGACAGAAGCGGGTCAACAAAGCAGCGCAGGTATTTTCTGTTTGAGATTTAAACATGAAGGTAGTCAGGTTTAGGCACAGTCTTCACCTAACATCCCCCCTGAAATGCCCTGGGTTAGACAGTAGTTCTAGTGTAAATCCTTTCTCAGCTTTCACCTGTTCATCAGGCTGCTGTCATCCATCACATGTGCTCTGGGTGGTCCTGCAAACATTTGATGAACTCTGTCACTGGATGGCCGTTGAAGCAGACATTGTGAACAGCAGTGAAGAGAGGAAACCTGGCGAGGTAAAATAAATAATTTAAGAACAATGGATATTACCAAAGAAAAGGTTGAACATTTTGGGAAATTGTCCTATTGGTTACCTATATTAGAAGATTGGTACCACACTTACAAACTCATGTAACCACTCGTCGCTTTTGTATAGATTAAAGAAGCAAAATATGACAAAGCAAGCTGTTTTCTCCTGTTTTCAGTCTTAGCTGACAACTTTAGCTTCATATGTACTCTAATAACATGAGGGTGGTACCAATGTTCTCAGCTAACTCACAGCAAGAAAGGGTATGATTGAAATGTCCCACTATTCCTCAACATTGTTGCATAACATGATGTGAACACAATCACACATTAGGTTGAGATAGCATATTCAAATGGACCCAGTTATACTGACACGTATCAGTAATTGTAGCAATGATAATGTCCCAACAAGCCATCTTTTGGATAATCCCTGATTTGTCTCCAGGTTCACATTTGACTGCTTCCCTTCATTGGTCTGCTACCTTTTCAAAAACAATTTATTATGTCTTACTTACTTTAGCTGTGCTTTTCTTAATAACCTCTCCATAAATATGTTCACTCACTTATTTTCTTAGCATAGTTTAGGTTGTATACCTTCTGAATGTTACCATGGGTGTATGCGTGTGTTGGACAAAATAAGACAATCTTACTTCTCCACCAGTTGTTTCTGTTCCAAGATAACGTGGACCTCTGATGCGGTGGCTGGACCCTGAAGCTTCTGACCGTTCAGCAGCTCGTTCTCTAGCTGCTCGATGCTCTGAAACAAAAGATTGTTGTCTTTGTTTAAGTGTCTGATAATCCTTTTCACGAGAAGGGAGTGATACAGACAAACACAGAGGAAGAGGAAATCTGTTCACTCGTACTTTTCCTGTTTTGGCGAAAGCCTCTCCGATCTTGCGGTTGCGTCCACCGTAGCAGGTCGTGATGAGGTCAGCGATGCCGCAGCTCTCCAGGAAGGTGGCGGGGGAGACGGGGCAGTTTGTGCAGAAGATCTTGGCGAAGGCGATCATCTCCATCAGGCCGAGACGGATCACCGCTGCCTTGGTGTTGTCGCCGAAGCCCAGGCCATCACAGAATCCTGCTCCCACTGCCACAATGTTCTGCAGACACAAGAGCACACGCTGCTGTCATTGGGTTGCACTTTTTACAGGTTGGGGTTAGTACTAATGCACAGGAGGAATCTAACTGTTTGGATGAGAAAGAAATGCCTCCAAATAGATCACGGTTTGCCTCTTTAATGCCTTTGATGCTTACACACACCCTGTTGAATACTGTTTACATATTGAACAAATTCTAAATAAAACACAGTGAGATTATAAGTGATAAGAGTTTTTTTTTATCCATTCTGCACCTTCAAGATGATATGTACTTTTTACAGCGCACAGACATTGAATGGCATTGACATTTCTAAGGCACTCAGATGCTGGTGACAATAGAAATAAGTAAATGTGTTTCGAAGGAGGAGAGCTCACCTTGAGCGCCCCGCAGATCTCAACAACATCAGCCTCCTCCACCACCGTCACACGGAAATTGGTGGTCTGCATCAGCTCCTTCAGCATGGGCCAGTGGGCTTTGTCTTTGCAACCTGTGTCCAAAAGTTACAAATAAATCAACACCATTTCCCATAATGCAGCACTTAAGAAATGTATACTGTATAAAACAATAAACATGCATTGGTAAGACTAGACAGAAGGAATAACACCGTTTTGTTCCATCAAAACCGTTCAAAATAAATGTCTAAAAGTTATATATTAAATAGTAAGGATTTATTTTTTCAGACACACCAAAATGGTGATGTGTAAAAGTGTGTTTTTTTAACTTCATTTCAAAACATATTTTACACAGCGTAGCCCAAAGTGTTACCATGAAGATTACCATGTGGTCTACATAACATAGGAAAACCAAATCTGAGGCATGACATTACACCTATTTGATGATAGTTTTGAACAATATCATGTATGTTAATTGCTGTATTATGTAATATGAATCTGTCATGTTGCTCAATGCGATTCTTTCTCAAAGTTGATGTTTACAGCTAAAAACATGTCAACAGAGAGTTGTATATTGTAAGCATGCATCCAGACTCAAAGCAATACTGTGCTCTACTTTCATAGTAAAGTCCTATCCAAAGGACAAATTCAATTAGATTCCCTTAATTATCCTCCGTACCAATGGTTGTTTCACAGAACTTCTCGTCAGCGACCTCGTTGGCGATGTTTGCTCCCATGAGGACCATCGTTGTGATGTCCAGCTTCCCTCTGATGACCTCTGAGATCAGCTTCAGCCCCTCTGGACCCGCATCCACCCCCTGGAGCAGCAAGTTTAAAAATTAGTATGCAGAAATACTTTCCCTTTGTTTTGTGCATAGTGAAATTCCTGCTCCAGAATGATACAAATCTGGTATATTTACCAATTGGTTCCACCCACAAATACTTGCTTTGATGTATTGGTGCATAGCAAAAAGAAATACATGAATAGAAAATACCGGAAAAATGCAATTAAAGTATTAAAAACCCTATTAAAAATAGTTATGTTCTTTCCATTTAAGCTTCTTTGAATTTGAAATGTGATATATTATAAATGTATAAGTGCTCTGTGTGGATCTTCTTTTAGATTCTAACATCACAGACATTATGATTGTACAGCCTGGCAAATAACTAATAAAAAGTGAAAATGGGGGGGTTACCTTGGTTGGTTATTGGCGAATGGTTACACAAGCCAACAAAAATGTATGACATCATCAGTGGCCAAAATCTGATCAGCTCATTTTCAGACAGGTTTCTATATAAATGGACACAAAGTGAGAGAATCTTTTCTCCTGAAACTTTCAGAATCTCTTTACACAGAGGGGACACATGTTGATGTATAAAATACATGAAGAAGTGGATTTTGCATAATAGGTGACCTTTAAGTAAAAACATATTGACCAAAAAAAAAGAAAGTTTCCCCTTAATTACTCAGCAATGTTTATATCCAAAATAGTTCAAGTTGGAGTAGAAATGTCAAGACATGTTGCAAATATTATGTTATAGTACCATATGTTTCCATATAAAACGTAAGAAAGACGTTACCTTGATGAGAGACATGCCTACAGCATCCTTCTTGATGTGGTCTTTGATGGTGTCACACACTCTCACGATGAACTGGTGAGGGATCACGAAGATGAGGATGTCGGCTCCTGTCACAGACTCAGCTAAGTCTGGAACAGCCAACTGAAGGAGAGAGAGGAAAGATGGTGAAACTTTACTTTATATCACAACACCAGAAAGTCATAAATGTAATCCAAGAGTGCTTGTTTACCACATTGGGGGGCAGCTTGTGGCCGGGCAGATATTTCACATTCTCGTGGTCGTTGTTGATGATTTCTGTGAGTTTACGTCCGTTCACCGTCTCCTCGAACACCCACATGTTCACTGTGGTGTCGAACCTGTCATACTTGGCTGCGTTGGCACCCACAATCTTGGCAATGGCAGAGCCCCTGTGGACATGGAGGTACACAGTGAGAGACAGCGGCTTGTTGTACTTCAAGTTTCCCAAAAAAGATTAAATGTCCTGATGTTTTCTGTTACATTGAAATTATACATTGGTTTAAATTAATGGTCCTGAAGTGATACTAGAGACAAATATATGAAAAAGTTGTCTGAAATCCATTCATAGGTTTGACAGTTTATATTGTGTTAAGGGAATTGTGCGATCAAATGTGTTAACATTGCTAACCTTAGTTTCTCTGATTAGGTCATCTCTTTGGGAGTGAACCTTAAATCTATGTGTGATCAACAGACGTGTTTAGGGGGTGAGGTTTTTGCATACTGTGTCTGAGGGGTATCTGTATATCCCATTTGTCTTGTATGGTGTGATGGTTTTGCCCCCTGGTATCAGCTGGCCTCCCAGAATGATGTTGTAATGTAAATCTGCTTTGATGTTCTCTTATAAAGAGAGCCTGTCATACTTGCAAATACAAAGGTCCTTATTGCTTTTAATACGAATATTGTGTTGCTGTACGTTTGTTACCTAACTGATTATTCTCTCTAGAAGACCACAGCTGATTTTAAAGCTGCTATGACAATTGTTTTCTGAAATGACTGACTTTTTTTAATTCATGTATTTTTACCAAAAAAAGTGATTTGCTTTTAAATAATAAAAGTTGGTTTTAGATTATTTGTGCTTGTTTCTCATAGTTGGTGATTGATAGGCAGTAGTGTATCTACTTCCAACAGTAAACAGTTGTTAAATGACCCGTAACCCTTGACATTTGTAGTGAACACATTCAGTGTCACATAACTGGAATAGTTCTTCAGCTGTTTTCCCGGACAAGAATAATACTACAGGTGAGAAAAAGAAAACCGTGGGACAATTATCTGGCAAGAGAGGAGATGTATTTTAAGCTAAGAGCAGCCACTTAAACTTTATTTATATCAAATAGAGAATAGGATAGACTACACTGGCAAACGGTCCACCACCTGATTATTTCTCCAATATCATTTTGACTTTTTTCCTGTCATAACTGTCCTTATTCAAGAAATTAGTTAAGTATTTTCCATTTGATCCTTCTTTATTCTTTAAATCCACTGTTTTTACTTTGCAGATTGAGTTTTTGCATACATGATGAATGAAGTACCAAAAGTATCCAAAATCTCTCTAGACCAGCAACAGAATTATAATTTTGCATACATTTTAGTGCATTTATAATAATGACAATTAAATACGATGTAATATTAACTGACAAGAGTCACACCACTACATCATGAGTACATAATATGTCTGTTACAAGTTGCTTATAATACTACAATCCTACTTTTTTGTATGCACAGGTTTGAATGCAGGTCCATTATTACCACTTTACTTTTATGTTAAGTATCTTTAGTATCTTAATTCTACAGACTGCTCTGTCATGCAGGCTGAGGGATATCAACACCACCTGAAGGCTGACTCAACACAAACATTGTAGTTATAAAAAGGGGGAAATGCCTTCTAAATAAATATTTTAGGAGTTCAAGTTTAAAACCCTATTGAAAGCAACATAAATGTTGCAGTTCTTAACTCTATATTAATTATGTTTCTGCTTTACAAAGGATGAAGTTGCATAGGCTATGTTCCTCCAATATTTCATTTCAATACAGAAGACACACTTCTCTATTTCAGCTTCAAACTACTCAAAGTTAATACAAGTAGTGATTTTACTCACCAGTTACCAGAGCCGATCACACAGATTTTCTTCGGTGCTGCCATGATGTGTTTGACCTTCCAGACGGAGCTGCTGCGGGTGCGGAGACACACTGAAGCCGGGACAAAGTGTATTTATACCGGACACACAGCTGAGGCTGGCCCGCCCTCTGCGGCTGGTTGGTCTGCTCGCTCGCCTCTCAGGGACACACTCTCTCTCTCTCTCTCTCTCTCTCTCTCTCTCTCTCTCTCTCTCTCTCTCTCTCTCTCTCTCTCTCTCTCTCTCTCTCTCTCTCTCTCTCTCTCTCTCTCTCTCTCTCGCACGCACGCGCACGCGCGCGCACACACACGTATTGAATAATCCAGTTTTAACTCAATTTGACCAATTTGAGAAGTAGCCCTATTTTATGAATAGCAACTACATAGAAAGAGTTGTTGGTAATAAAAAAAATAGAATATCAACACCTTGCAGGCTAAAATGGGATGACATTTTATAATCTAAAATTAAGAAAAAATAATTGCACTTGCAATTTCATGTTTAAACATTTGTTGGTGAAATTAATTAATTGGGTTATTGCATTCTTGTAATGAGGAAGTGAATGACAATCATAGGAAATGCCTCAAATGGAAATACTGGTCCATAATATATAAAACTGAATTAATCAGTTGGCAGAAAATGAATTTACAACAATTTCTACAATTGCCAGTTAATAATTGATTCCCTTGCCAAAGATTGTTTTAGAGTTCAAGAGTGAAATCAAGTTGGAGAAACTATAGGTTACTTACGTAACCCCATGAAGTGAGATGTCTCACTATGGGATGCGCCTCATCGCGGAGCAAACAGAAGCATCAATCTCATTACGCCAATCCTGATTGGCTGGTGATCTTGACGTCAGCGTCAGGGAATTCACCCCCTATAAGTAGCTTGCGCCACGACGCATGCGTCATTCAAAATAAGCACCTCTTCTCGCTTCACCATAGCAAGGAGGGCCGTCTGGTGAGACATCTCACTTCATGTTACTCTGAGAACTGGGGTTTAACATATAGTTCTCATTCATAACACTCCGTTCGATGTCTCACTATGGGAAATTGTAGCTCCCGTATTGCCAGACGAGCTTATCTCGAAAATCACCAAACCAACCAGAACTTTAACAGGTAGAGCTCTGACTCAACCAGGTGCCCAGCACTGCTTGAGTCACACTGGGAGTAGAACGTCCAGACTGTTAAGCGGCGGACAAAAGTGAGCGGCGAGGACAAGCTCGCCGCTTGCACCAATGTCTAGGATGGGAGACATCCTGGACAGAGCCCAGGATGTAGCCAGACCCTGAGTCGAAAGAGCTCGCGGACCCGAGGGTGCCTGCAAACTCTGACTCGTACAGGCCCCACAGCAATTGCTTCCACAAACCAGTGGGAGAGCCGTTGCTTAGTAACAGGCTTGCCCTTATAAGGGTTAGCCCAGGACACAAGGGGTTTGGTCATTATGACGAACGGGCTGGACACGGCAAATCCGGCCGCTGTTCCCCGGAGGAATACAGTGGCGGGGAGGATGCCTCAATGTCAAATGTGGTACCTGAACCAACCGCCTTAAGATAAGGGCAGGGTTGGGCTTCAACCACACTCTGTTTGCCCTGGGGCGAACTGAGTGCATGAAGACTGTACAGATAGCGCATGAGTGCCACTGGCTCGCTTGGCAGCTGCCAGGGTCAGCTTCATGTTACACTGTATTCAGATTGTACCACTCACGGGCCAGGCCCATAGAGCCAAAGATCGCCCCCCCCCCCCGCTTGGGACAGTATGTCCCTGCGTAGTGGGAGCTGCCATGGCTGCCCGCACAGCAGCTGATATATCTCCGCTAGCCAGTACATAGGCCAGTGCGGAGCTATCAGAATAAGTGTGTGGCGTTGCTCTCTCACTCTGGCCAGAGTTGGGGGTATCAGAGCCAGGGGTGGGAACGCGTACAGAAGGCCCGGGGGCCAATCGTGCGCGAGTGTATCCACGCCTAACGGTGCATTTAGATGCGCATCGAAAAGAACAGCTGACACTGAGCGTTGTCTTTCGATGCGAACAGATCCACCGCGGCTCTGCTGTAACGCACCCACAGCTGGCTCACAATCCTTGGATGTAGAGTCCAATCTGCATAAAGTGGTGCACCTCTGGACAGTAGATCTGCCCCGAGGTTCATCACTCCCCCGGTACGTGCGTCGCTCTCAGGGAGAGGAGATGTCTACCGCTCCATAGGATAAGTTTGCGCGCCAGTGTGTGTAACTGGAGAGAACGCAAACCCCCTTGGCGGTTAATATACGATATTGTGGTCGTATTGTCTGTCCTCACGAGGACGTGATGTCCTGAGGAAAGGCAGAAAGCGTTTTAGGGTGAGAATTAGAAACACAGCTAAAAGCTGCAGGTAATTTATGTGCGCCCGCTGGAGGTCTCTTCTCCAGAGACCCCTCACCGGGCGACCTTCATAAATACCTCCCCAACCTGTCAGACATGCGTCGTGGTGACCACTTTCCGTGAAAGGACAGCACCCATAGGCACAACTCGTACTAGAAAAGTCGGGTGCAGCCAGTGGCGCAGTGCCATTACGCATTTCACAGTAACCATCACTCTCTTTAGTTTTAGGGCGGCCACCCAGCGCTGAAACTCCCTCATGTGTAAGCGTCCCAGTCGTACGACCAGGATGGCTGACGCCATGAACCCCAGCAATCGCAGGCATGATCTGAAAAGAACATGTTTGCGCAGCTGTAAAAGAGCGAGACAAGCTCTGAAAGCTTTCACTCTTTCCGCTGACAGGCGGGCTGTAAAGGGCACCGAGTTCAGGTGTAAACCCAGGAAGAGTACAGTCTGTGCTGGGCACAACATGCTCTTCTCTGTGTTTATTATGAAACCCAGGTTGAGCAGGTGCTTTACGAGGACATTTGTCTGCGTAACAGCCTCCTGCTCCGACTGTGCGAGGAGCAGCCAGTCGTCCAGGTAGGTCGCCAGGTGAGTACCCTGTTGTCTTAACGGGGCTATCGCGGCTTCCGTACATCGTACAAACACCCTTGGACTGAGAGACAGACCGAAGGGAAGTACTCTGTATTCGTAACAGATCCCCTGAAATGCGAATCTCAGATATTTCCTGTGTGGGTAATATACTGGGATGTGGAAATACTAGGGCTGTCAGTCGATTAAAAGATTTAATCGCGATTAATCGCAAATTAATCGCACATTTTTTATCTGTTCTAAATGTACCTTAGAGGAATATTTTTCAAGTTTGTAATACTCTTATCAACATATGAGTGGACAAATATGCTTTATGCTAATTTTTATTATCATTTGAACAGTGACAAATATTCTCATGAATATTAAACACAACAACCTCTGAACATTACAAATATTCGTCTCAATTCAACCTGGAACCTCTCTCATACAATACAAAGTGTGTGTGTGTGTGTGTGTGTGTGTGTGTGTGTGTGTGTGTGTGTGTGTGTGTGTGTGTGTGTGTGTGTGTGTGTGTGTGTGTGTGTGTGTGTGTGTGTGTGATGGATCGTTGGAGCTATGTGCAACTCAAAGCATATGCTCGAACGGGAGCTGCCTGGACGCTGCAATCATGTTGCGCACTATCCGTGCTGAGTGTGCTGACTTTTCGTACAATGTCCCACTGTCTGGCTTCCTGCATCAAGTCAAGTGCTCGGCACAGTTGTGGCGAAATGTCGCTCCTCTGTTTTCATTTAAACAGCTCCTTATATCCGTTAGCGCAGCTAGCTAGCACCAGATGCTATAAACAACAATGCACGTAAGGTCTCTCTCTCGCTCGCTCGGGCCACACATACACACAACCTCCCGGTCCTCCCAATAGCCAGTCGGTGCCTGCCGGTGAGCGTGGAAGTGTGGTCTGCCACAAGCGGGTGGCAGGAGCGGGGCTGTCAGCATCAGCGGGGCTGTCAGCATCAGCTTGTAGATGGTATTTTAAACTCAATGCGCTCTGAAACTACGGGGCGGCCGCGGAAAAAAAATACACATGCGTTAATCGCGTTAAAATAATTAGCGGCGTTATTTATTTGTTTGCGTTAACGCGTTAACCCCTAGAAAATACGCATCTTTCAGGTCGACTGATGTTAACCAGTCGTTTTGTGTGAGTGAGCATTCTGAACTTATATCTTTTTAGATATTTGTTCAGAGCCCTCAAATCAAGTATTGGCCGAATTCCGTTCCCTCCCCGTTTGGGAACGAGGAAGTACTTATAGAAGCCGCCCTGACTCTGCTCGGCGGGTACAATAGATATAGCCCTCTTTTCTAGGAGTGAGAGAATCTCTCTCTCCAGAATGTGGGCTGACTCTCCTCGGGCCTGCGAATGCAGAATGCCCGAGAAGCGAGGGGGGGTGACAGCGAATTGGAGTCTGTAGCCCCGTGTTACCGTCTTGAAAACCCAAGCAGATGATGTGAGCATCTTCCACTGCATGCTCCTTAGAGCCAGTGAAGATGTCACATCTCTTGAGACTCAGATGGAGTCTCTATTTGTTGTGTTATGGGGCCCTCTAGTGTCTGAACACAGTGGTGCCCCATTTCGACAATCCCCACCGACACTGCGCATGACGGTGGTGCCTTCACAACCCCAGCCGGCACTGCGCATGCGGTGCCTACACAGACCCGCCTGTAATCCGCCTTTTGAGAGATGCCGTAGATGCTCTCAGAAGGGGAACAGTTGACGGGCTGTTTATTGGTTTTATTGTTTTTCTTTTCATTTTTTTGAGCTGCGCCCTCGGCCTGAAGCCTGGATGCGTCAGCGGCAAATGTTTTATGACAGAAAATCAACCAATGTGTTTGTGCGGACTTGAGGATGGTGTTGAGGCATCTCTCGAGGCGGCGGGAACACATATAGAGCTGGGGAACCGTGGACTTCCAGCTCTGTCACAGAGGGGAGAAGGAGGGGCTGTCACGCCGCTCGCTTGTTCTTCCTCGACTGCTGGCCGAAATTCTGGGTTGGCTGCGCCTGAGCTGCAGCCGGAACCGGAGATTTTCTAGGCCAGCTCGCCCTCGTCTCCAGCCTGGGCTGGGGACTCGGGGCGGGCTGCGACCTCTGCGTCTTCGGCGCTTTAAACCGAGCAGGGTTCGAGGCAGCTTGGGCGAAGGACTGCTGCTGCGAAGGCAGCGGCTGGACCCTTCGAGGGAAGCAGAGGTGGAGTGCCTCGTCCTCCTTCTTTTTCGACTCGCACCTCCTTTGCATGGAGGCGAGAGCGGAGCCGAAAATCCCCTCGGGAACGATGGGCATATCCAGCACATCTTCCTTTTCCCGGTCTGGGAGGTTGGTGAGGTTGAGCCATCTCGCTCTTTCCTGCACCACCATGATCCTCATTGCCTTGCCAGTGGCTTGGACGGCGCAGCGTTGGACACGGAGACAAATGTCCGTGACCGCTGCCATCTCGTCCAGAGTGGCTGCCCCCGGGTTACCCGACAGGTCCTCGCAGAGCTCCGCTTGGTAAGCGGTTAGCAGCGAGGACGCATTCAGGGCCCTGGCGGACAATGCTGCGGCTCTGTAGGACCGTTCAGTCATTGTCGACTGAAATCGGTCCGACTTTGCTGGCAGCGTGGGGTTCCTGCTTGGTGACGGGCCCATACTCGGTAGGAGGTGGGCCGCTACCAGCGGTTCCATGGGCGGTATGCGGAGCAGGCCGAGCTTCTCCATTCCATCACAGTCTAGGGAGGAGGCGCCCTGGATTGGGACCTTGTTACTGAAGGGCCGGTCTCTCCATGAGACGACACCTCATGCAACATCTCCGGGAAGACCGGAAGGAGTTGCCTCTTCGTCCGCGCTGCTTGGGGAAAATGTTTCCCTTCGTAGCGGGACCTGGAGGTCTCCTTGGCCATTTCAGGCCACGGGATAATAATAATAATAATAATAATAACTTGGATTTCTATAGCGCCTTTCATGATACACAAGGTCGCTTTACAAGGAAGAACAGGAGTATAAACAAACATAACAAAACAAAAGGCAGTCAGACGAACAGTTTAGACAGACAAAACATCAAATAGATTTGGGGCCAAAGTCCTTGGCAGACAGATGGGACTTGAGGGCCTTTTTGAAGTCAAGTGTGGGGATGTTGTGGATCTGCGCAGGGAGAGTGTTCCAGAGAGTGGGGGCTGCCATACTGAAGGCTCTATCCCCGAAGGTTCACAGGTTGGTGCGGGGGGCCAGAGTCTGAAGACCGCAGGTTCCGGGGTAGGGCATGTGGGAAGAACAGCGAGCCAGCTAGCAGCTAGCACCATTAGCCTGGTAGAAACCGGACCTCGAACCTCAGCAGCGGTGATGGAAAACACCCCAGTCGAGATGGCAGGACTGAGGGAGGGTTCGTGGATAGTCCTGGGAGCGGGGCAGAGAGGAGCCCAGTCAGGGTATTCCGGAGCGGGGATTCCACGGATAGCAGAGCATGACGGTGAGCTCGTTTTGCTAATGGCAGGATGGCAGAGGCTAGGAGCTAAACAGCAGCCAAACATAATCAACTGAGCAACGGAGACTACAACGGAGACGGCAGAAACACAAAACCAGAGCAGAACAATCTTTTCGCTGTGTATGTGAAAAAGATTTGACAGCAGGGAGTGATAGACACGAGGAATAAGCGTTGGCAATGGGGATGTCGAGTCTGGCCGCAGCGCGTTTACACACGGCCTGCAGGTCCATGCTCAGACAGGGCGAAGCTGGTGTGCTATCGCCCGGGAGAGCAGCCCTCGCTCCAGGCTTTGCAGCCTGAGCCGATGACACGAAGGTGTCCTCTTCCTGTTCATCCGACTCGGACAGGAGGAACGCCAAGGCCTCCTCTTCGTCCTCCTCGTAGTCCAGCTCGAGGACATCCTCTGCGGGTGAGACCATGGTGAGGTCTAACCGGGAGCGTAAAGCGTGGGGTCCCGTTCCCGCGTGTCTTGCCGTCACCGGGTTCTGTAGTCATCGCAGATAATGAGCCCCAGACCGACACGGAGAGGGATTCACTCTCTGTGGCGGACGCCCCCGTGTCTTGACTGCCGGCCGGCGGGTCAGTGGACATGGGGGGGTCCTGTTCCGACAGGCTAGCTTGTCGTGCTAGCCGTCGGTGGAGGCTCTTGACTGTGAAGCAGACACAATGTCCGCACGAGCCGGGGTTGTCGATAGCGCCTCGGGCGTGTTCCAGCCCGAGCAGACCTGGTGTGTGTCTGCGCCCGAGATCTTCAACCCGCAGCCGCAGAGTCGAGCCACCGAGTCCCTGACTCCTCTGGTGTGAGTATCCAAATCCTCAATCCAAATCCTATCTTGTTCGCCTCGTGGCGTGGAGAGGGCCCGCTCTCGACAGGTAAGATGGGAGAAAAAATATGTTGCCGTCCTTAATCCGGAGAAAAGGACGGTGTGGGTCTTTTATTCCCGGAGAATACTGACTGGTGTGGCAGTATGCTCCTTTAATCCGTTCTTCCTCCGTGGAGAAGAGAAAATAAAAAAACTTCCTCGCTACCGTGGTGTCGATAGAGAGGGAGCGAGCTAGCAACAGGTGTGTTGCTAGCTTAAAAAATCAGACCTACCTTACTTTCCGGGGAAGAGAAGGGCGAGGTCGATTTTAATACTAACTGGCGTTAGTATTACCGTCTTCCTGCAAAGCAGAAGGAGTAGCCGGCGAGCGCCCGTCGACCGAAATGGATATTTGAGTTCAGTCTGTGGACCGTTAAGCTTGTCCGGCTACTGTAGAGATGTGCTCTGAAGCAAGAAGAGGTGCTTATTTTGAATGACGCATGCGTCGTGGCGCAAGCTACTTATAGGGGGTGAATTCCCTGACGCTGACGTCAAGATCACCAGCCAATCAGGATTGGCGTAATGAGATTGATGCTTCTGTTTGCTCCGCGATGAGGCGCATCCCATAGTGAGACATCGAACTACATAATTACATGTTTTTCATTACTATATTTCAGTTATTTTGAGAGAACTGTCATTCACTTCAGTATGTGGATTTTTTCATTTTACCTTTAAACTTCTACCAAAATGTATTTCATATTGAAATATAGTTGTTAGTACTTTACTATGTGTCTAACAGCTGTAGTTCATTTTCAGATTAAGAATTGATATAAGAGAAGACATGCCAATAAAACAAAATGCCATGTTGGAGATCATTGGTTGACTGATTTAGCTTATGACCTGAAAGCAAAAAGCTCCAGCTGGGCCTTTGTTGCTTTCAGAGGTCTTTGAGTTGTTAGTTTCACTAGAAGTGATTCCCTCTCCAATCTCAGATAGTTCATGTTAATGACTTTTCAAGGACAATTTAAGTCAAAACAATGGACTAAACTCAACTGCAGATAAACTGTAACACGACCTTGAGCAGCTACAGCAGAACAACTCTTTTACTTTCAAGAACATTTAGCTATTGATGATTTTACAAGGGTAGGATTTGGATTGAGGACATCTTTTGTAAATAACTTTAATATTGTTGTAGTGGTATTTTGGTAAATAATTTCAGTACTTTTTCCACCACTGATTTTTTCATTGACACTTTGTCTTTTGTGAAAGTGCACTTAATTGGTGACATTTTAGGAACACTTAAAGGATATTTTTTGGATCTTTTAGAGCAGTATTTTAATTTAGAACATACAAACAAATCACCTGAAAATCATAAACAGTTAAACCAATAACTTGGACACAAAGGTTCATTTTACATATCCTTTATTATAACATAAGAACATACAGAAAAATAGGTTTGGTCCATGAAAAAGTCTGCAGATTCAAACAGTACTACAGTTTCCCCCAGTGTGGCTTATTTCATCCCAGAGGTTCCCACCGCTCATTTCAAATCATGTACCTGCCCAAACCCACATTAGTGTATTCTTGGAATTGTTAATTAAATGCACACACAGTAAAGTTTCAGCCAGGAATCCTCTGACCTCTCTAACAGGGAAACAACCATTAAGCTCAACCAGTTGTCAGTCCTCAGTCGGCCTACGCAGAACCTACGACTCTGTAAATCGTGTTCATGGCTTCTCTGCACATATTTAGAAATACACAAATCTGAAAAGCAGAATATTGAACTTTTCCCAGCTTGCAGGCGATGTGAATGCCGTTTACATTTCATCCCGCAGAGCAGCGAATCGTCTTTACGTCGAGGACAGGCCAATCACTGCGTGAGGCTGATCCATAATATAAATACTGGTTCAACTATCTGAGCGTAGACAAAGAGTTAAGAAAAACATCTGCAGGATTAGAGATACATTTATACTTCACATCCATCTTCAGTTTTTTTACTGCTCAGTATTTACAAAACTATATAGACTAGAGGTACTCATACTAGCTACTTCCTTGATAATCTGTACTAGATAACAAGACACGTACTGATATAATAATACATATTTAAAAACAAGAATCATTGATAACAAAAAAGAAAAAAAAGGAGAACTTCATACTAAATGGCACCCTTTACAAAAGTTGTATATTCTTCCATGATTTAGCTTTAAACGTCTCATACACCAGACCGCGGCACAAAACCAACCAATGAGAGCTTAAGAAAAAGGACACATGGACAGCCAATGAGCAGCAAAGCAGCTCAAACGATTACAAACACAATCACAACCAATATCTAACTGAATGGGCCAGGGAGAGTCAAATGTTAGTTTGCTTTTCATCTTTCCATCTGATTTAGATGGGGCCAAAATGCATCAAAGTCGCCCTCTGCTTTTTCGTTTGTGTACAATCTGTACCGTTGTGTGCGGGCACAACGTATCAAAATGAAAGGAATGCTTTAAGGTAAGGTTGAGACATGCAAAATATATTGTGCTCCAGGAACTCTGGTGTGAGGAGGAAAAAAGAAAAATTACAAAAAAGTGGAAGTAGCAAAAAGAGCGCAACTGAAGTCGTGCTGCAGGGTGAAGAATAAACAAAAAATAAAAACAAAGACATCCTATATAACGGTAAAGCCAACTACTATCTATGACAGAAGACTGGGAGGAATTTGTTTTTATCATCCCACGCGCGCTCACACATTAGATGTCCTTCATGGAAACGTTTGTTTAGGTGTTCCTGATGCCGAGCGCCGTCTCCAGCTCCTGCCTCCTCTGCTGGACCTGAGAGACGAGGAAACATTTAATCACCAGGACACAAAGCACTGAGGAGACATTCAATAACCATGATAAAGCAAGAGTTTACAGCCATGCTACAGAACTGGTGTAAAGATGTAATGCTGACATTATTGTCAGTGTTGGCGTGTGTAACATTTGCTAAAAATCAACCATTTTGATTGCTTCATTGTTTTCCTATTTATTTCGTGGAGCAAATACATTACAGATTTAAACGTGTATAGGAAAGAGCTATAGTAAACTCTGATAACTATTGGCATGTATTACCATTCTCAGAAATGTTATTAGAAAGAACAATACAAAGATATCAGAAGATAAAACAACTAATCAGCAGATTCATTGATTAGAAAAATGTACAGAATTGCCTGACATGTAAACATCTGTAGCTCTTGCTATCTGATCAAAAACAGCTAACAATACCGGTGTCATCACATTTGTACAGGTGATATGACACAAACTCGGGGAAAGCTACATTTCTGCACACAAATACAGAACAAGTCATCAAGTAGCTGTTGAGATAAGTAAATAAGTGTCAAAAAAGAAAAGACAAAACATAGGAGTGGGAATCATTTGGATTACCTTGGAGTAGAAGTAGCGGCAGACGGCCTCCTGAGCCCACGGCTGGTAGTAAAAGTCGGCTCTCCGCTCTTCTTCTGGGTTTCCGACCACATCGGTCATGGTCTGTGAACAGAGAAAGACACGTTTACACAAAACTCAACCTCGACTGGTCCTGCTGGTGAGAAATGCCATACCCCCGGATCATGAAAGGATAAACAACATCTATCAAACACTGCTATGACAAACATGTCGTCACAAGAGAAACGGTTATTTTTGTAGATTTGTTAGACAGTGACTGTGAGATCTAACTGAATTTGTGGAATTTCCCAGCACGGGGCTGAACACACACCGCAGGAGGGCAGCAGCTGGCCAGCAGCCTATTGGCTCACTCAGCGGACGGTGGAGGTGAACGTGAATCGAGTCGGACATGTTATTAAATGTTTCACGCTCCATTTGGACTCTGCCCTCCTGCGTTACACACGAGTGTGCAATGTCCTCGTACTAATGTAATCAAGTCCTCTTTGCCTACATTCAATTCACAAATTAAAACCAGTCTCCAAATATTGACCTCAAACGTGACTTCAGGAAGCTACGGAGCTTGTAAAACCAGAGGGGTTGTGTGTAATTGTTGTTTTGATGTTCCTTTTTCTGAACCTTGACATTTTATATCGGACATTAGCTGTCAAGTAGACGTGTTTTATTGACAGTCCTCAATGTTTTGTTATAGTTGCTGCGTCTGAATGGGTTTTACAGACTGAGTCATGCACATTTATACGTCCCAAAAAAATTACTATTTTTAAACTATTTTGTTTAATGGGCTTTATAAATCTGTATAGCACGACATCTTCTATTGAGAGACCTTCAATTCAAATAAAGAACAAGTCTACAGTCAGAAATGACATTACTACAAAGGGAAAATATGCATTACAGGCCAAATGTAGTCGGCAAAAACAACTGTGCTCAATAATATTGGCAAGTTGGTGGCGCAAAAACAGCAGCAATAGTTAAGAATAGTCACAACAGCAATAATGGATTTCTCTGCTCAACATTTACACAAAATGGCAGTACGTTTACTTTTCTGAATTACTGACACAATAACTATATATTATCTTTCAAACTTGACACAATTTCAAATCCCACAAAACATGAAGGGATGCACAGTTCATTGACATCTTTATTGTTTTGACGCAGAAGCAACATGGAGCCTGGAGAGATAGCGGGCTCCAGATCAGATCCGGCGGTGACGGACTGACTCACCTTGAGGTCTCGGCACTGGGACTGCAGCCAGTCGTTGATAAAGCCCTGAGGGTCTCTGGCAAAACTCAACATGAACTCTCTCTGGGTCTTCAGCTGGTTTATGGTCTCAATGGTTTCATGGATCTGAGGATAATAAAACAGAATAAAGAGAATGGTTAACAATCAAAACGGTTAATAATTAAGGTATTAAGTAAGGGATAATGTGCAGCGAGGTGGTCATAAGGACCATGTCGCTGCACATTATCTCGCTTATTACATGGCCACATACTCAACAAAGTAACGATATGACTCCCAATATTAATTGAAATGCTTTTATGGATTTAGAAAATGATTTTATTGATTTAAAAAATAGTTTTATTTATTTAAATTGACATGCATCCGCTAAGAAAAATAGTCTGTTGTTACCGTTTGAAATACGTAGCAACGGCAGGAAGGCGGCGCTTTTTGATTACAGATTTGAAAACATCGTTGCTTGTTTTAAAAGTTTCACAATTCATTATGTTAAACCTTGGAAAGTATCTAGATATCCCTGCCCTAATGCCAAAGGAACTGCACACTGAATGTTACTTCTCCGCTGTTTTCTTGTCTTGTCAGTTTGGAACTGTATACAGTTAAATCGAACGGACTTGTTTGTGCAGATGTGAGCGTCCTTAACAACGGTCAATAAGTCCTTGACAGCGGTCTGTCTGTTCTGGATTAACGTGTCACGTGTTCTGAATTGACCAATCAGAATCGAGTATTCAACTAAGCCATGTAATAAATGTGATTAATAAATGGAAGGATGGAGAACTGGCGTTCTTTAATAAGCCTTATACATCCAGTATTCTTCAGATCAGCAGTTTCTAAAGCGTTAAACAGCAGCAGTTTTTAGGCATGTTTCACAGGACAGTGTTGAGAGAGAAACTTCAACGGGCTTTGTGACAAACTGTTTCTGATATCAGGCAGTCACCACAATAAAGTCACAGAATGAATGGCGCCCATCAACTATAAACAAGCTCCCTTTAAAACACGGCTGACACAAAGACTAAACAGTAGGGCCGTCTTTAGGGGGATGTCTCCTCGTCTTATCAATATGATTGGAGCCAAGGTAATAGCAGCTAGCAGGAGGTCAAGACGACCTGACTGACCTCTAAAACTCTTAAAAGGAGGCAGCATTTCAAAAGGCTACAATTTAAGAGAGCAGATATGTGTGAAATTTCCCTCAGCAGGCGCACAAAAAACGACTCGCTCGATGAATAGTAAAGGGATCCAATACAAAAAAAAAACGTTCACATTGCATTTAAAGGTGGGGTAGGTAATTTTGGAGAAACCAGCTCGAGTGCGCTAGAATTTGAAAATACACAACGGGGAAAAAACTGCTACTTCCTTACAGAGCCCCTCCTCCAACACACACTAACGCACACATGACCAATGAGGGCACGAGATAAGTTTGTGCACAGATGGAAGGCTGACAGGCAGGTAGGCCATCCAGTTACTTTAGCCGGGCCGGCTAAAATGATTGGTCGTGCTTTTTACAGTGCTACGGCTTCCACAGATGACATTTTTTTATGGATTTTTTGTCAAAGCACTTAAGATATTCATTGCCATGGGGATGTTAAGAGCATTCCATGGAATATAACAAAAAGTGTATCTCGAGCCGGTTTCTCAAACTTACCTACCCCACCTTTAAAGTGAGAGCGCTTGAAATGGCCTTTACGCAGCTACAGCAGATGGAAGTTGTCACAAAGCGTTAAGTTAAATGAAGTGCTAACTACTTCACCCAAAAAATGGTCCGTCCTCTCTTTGTGAGACATTGTTTGAATTCAAGATCGTCAGCAGGGATTTAATAAATCAAAGCGCCACAAAAAGACACTGCAGGAAGTCATGAAACTCTTTTCCTCCGCACAGGGAGGGCACACATCTGCCTAAAGCCCCCTGCTGTACCTTGTTGTCCAGTCCGGCTATTTCCTGCTGACTAGCAGTGGACAGCAGGAAGGAGTTCATCTGGGTCTTCAGCGTGTCGTCCACTTCCACGTCAATGTCGTAGCAAGCCGTCTTCTTTTGGTCATTAGGGTCCACACTATGAGAGAATCAGGGATGCAAACACAGGTATGGTGAAAAAAGAGAGAACTATTCGAAGCAGAAAAAAACCAGCGTAATATACCATCTGACAAAGGCCTGTGCTATAATGCTTCAATTAACTGGCTATTCTTTATAATATACTCAGATCAATAGGAGACGGAGATGTTAAGTTATAAATCAAGGGTTTTTATTATTATTTACAGCAGGGGTCGGGAACCTTTTTCCTTTCAATTTTTACAACATCCTCCGAGGGCCGTACAAATGATTGAACTCAACCTCTGCTTAAAAAAAACTAAAATCACAGCCCATTCATTTCGCCTTTCTTTCATGCTGTGCAAAGCAAAAGCAACCTCTTAATCCAGATATCTCACCATGACTCACGCATGCATGCATGTGCACGGTGTGGCATGACCACCAAAACAAAAAGATATGGACACAAGATGTGTGCAAATGTATTTAGTATCCTATCCATGTGAACATGATTTAAGTGGGGGGGGGACCTAACCTCCTCTAGTGGGGCCCGGGGGCAAGCACCCCGGGAAGATTTTTTTTTTTTTTTTTTAAATATTGAAGTTGAAAGCATCAATCTGGTGCACTTTGAGAGCAACATGAGGACATCTATGGATACATCTCTCAACACCCATATGAAACAGAACTTTAAGCAGATTTTTCTTTTTGGATATTTTACAAATCACACTTTTTTGTTACTGTCATATTGTATTTTATACCTGTTTTTCATTTAGTCTCTAATGTCTCATTAATAACTATATTGATCATATCAAGGTGTGCCTTAACCTCACTGAGCTGAGGTTATTTGAGCCTCTCAGGAGAGAGCTCTCTTCCACCTGGTTGTATAAAAGCTCTTTAAATTCGTTAGCATAGCTAGCTAATCCGATGCTAATAACAACAGATCGCCACTGTGCTTACAACTAAAGACACAGCCACGCAAACACTGCGGCATGTGTGTGTCATCCTTATGGGTACTGCAATATTTGAAGAGCTGGAGCGGCGTTCCGGTGCTCTCTGTCAGCACTCCTTTCAGACGAGACATATACCATGTGAAGACACGTTACGCTTGTGTTGTGTTCAAGGAACCTGTCCTTGGCCAGGAAAAACAGGCACTCGCTTGTTTAATTATTTTGCGGGCTAGATTTCCCCCCAAAACAAAAACTCTTCGGTTCTCCACGAATTACACAAGTCACCCAAATCAGCATTAAAAAAGCGAGAGGTGCCGAAAAGCGACTAATTTGCATGTGGATATGTCACATGAGCAGCAGGAGATTCAGAGACAATGACAGACGGGGAAAGCCCCATTTTGCACTGTGATCTTTTGTCACGCATCGCTGTAATGAGGTTACCTGATCACATGGTTGATGATGATTGGCTCTGGGGGCATCAGGAGGGCATGCAGACGCTGAGGGATCTCAGAGAACTTCATTCGCTGAGTCTCAAAGATCTACAGAGAAATTAAAAATACACTTTGTGAAGCAATTTCAATTTGGACATTAGGAGGCTTGATAATATCATTGCAGGGAGGATGTTTTTTTTTTTTTTAAATTACCCTCACAAGTAAAAGGCCAGTGGGATTTTCCATGCAACTATGTGTAGCCCCGCAGCTTAACTTCTACTGTGCCACTTGCTTCATCTACTCAATGTTTATTTTTTACGGAAACAAATATATAGCCACCTCTGTCCCGTTCTGTTTTTTTATCCTGGGGTGTGTTGGTCTCTCTGGTATTAGAATCTGTTGTCACCATGTTTACAGATAGTGTGGGTACAAGAGTAAAAAAAAAAAAGGGATAAATGAGCTTTAAAATGAATGACCCCGTTTCATCTTCACCACATCACAAATCACCGTTTTAGAAACAAGAAACTGGACGCTGACAAGCAGTGTATTTCATATGTTGACATTGTGGGAATTCAGCGGTCCACAACCTTCTGTTTGTCTCACAGAATGAAATGCAGCTGGAAACCGGCCAGTGCCCCGGGTAAAAGAGTCCCCATACAAGGACAGGAGAGAAGGACTGTTCACATAAGGAGCAGGAACAAACCGGCCACATTTTTGTTTTCATCCAGTTAAAAGAACAGAGGGTATTTTAGGGTTAGTTGTAGATTTCAAGGTGGGTTCTGCTACTGACCTGCTGCAGGTATTTGTCACAGTTGATGAACTCGCGCTCATGAGGGTCCTGGAGCTTGTGGGTCTTGACGTACTGCCACAGAGCCTGGATGATGACAGGTCTGGTTTGGGTGTGGATGCCCAGCATACGAGCCAGCCGGGGGTCCAGCTTGAACTGAGGGGGCTGATGGGTACAGAGAGAGAGATTACAGATTAAAGCCAGGTCTATCTGTTATACATGTTAATCGTCCCTTTGATTAACCCTTGTGCTTCACTATGAACATAACTGACTTTTCCAATAATTGTGGCTATGTTAAGGCTGACGGCACGACTTTTGGCAAAGGTGTGATTTTCTAATTTTTATAAAATGTACAACATCAGCTACTAATCGATAATAGTGTGAAGCCAGATTACAGACATTATCCCTGTGGATGCAATTAATACTTTCGATTATGATCCCACAACCTTACAGCATACATTCATAAAGGCTGTTAATGAAGAACCCTGGATTCAACAATTGTAGTTCTTTTTTTGTTATTTCCTGGTTGAGCCCATTTCTCAGGTTTACCCTACGTGACATATGTATTTTTCTTGTTTACTAAACACAAAATAGAAATGTATTTAAATCAATGTTGTTCATAGTTATTTAAACACTATAGACTGAGGAAAAACACCATTAATAATAATATAATAATTCACTTTTTGGGGTGGGTGGGTTAATATATAAACAAACTGTCATCTAAAATATTGATTGTCAAATTAAATAGATATTTGGGAATGTTTAACCTGTTAAGCCCCAAGCCTGTTTTTCAGGCCTCAGGCTCGAAAATGACATTCCCAGAACAAATGACTACATCTTCACTTCTAAAAAGGGGTACATTAATAATCTTTTTTCTCAAAGCAATGATAAACCTGTGAGTTGGATGTAGAAAAGTCAGAATCAATATAAATGTTTTTATTTTAAAGTAAATTCAGATTAAACATAGTAAAAATGGCGTCAGTCCAAAAGAAAACAAATTACTTGTAGTGAAAACCACCCTTTAATGAGGGGATAGAGTAAAAGCTTTATGAATCCACACTATAACATATAATAAGTAATGCTGTCAGAATTATCGCGTTAACGGCGGTAATTAATTTTTTGAATTAATTACGTTAAAAATATTTAACGCATGTGCAGAATGGCCCGTCCCATACATCCCACCAGTGGCAGCGCCAGGGTATGGCTGGGGTAGGCTACACCCATACCAAGAAATGGCTTAGCCCCACCTTGAAAAATGATGTTAAAGTAAGCAAAATAAAGTTCGCCAACTCGCGCCGAGAATTGCACAGACGGCAGTTAGTAAGATTGATTTTAGTAGCCACTTGTCTGGAAATACTGAAGACCAGAAACGGTTTTGAAAACTTTTGTCACGTAGTGAAAGTCTTCTCAATGGAACATCTTTGATAATGTCTTCTGGCCAATCAGAATCAAGATAACGGCGTGGTGTTGTTGCAGGAAGTCCTGACGGAGAATACTTTTGCTGTAATACAGGGGTGCACATAACTGGTACGCAGGTTATGTGCGTAATCTGAAATGCGTACCAGCACTTGTGTCACAAAGCGCATTTGCGTACCGACGTACTTTTCCAGAAGGCGGTTAGATCACCGGACGACAGAGTCGGTCTTCGTGTGCACAGACAGGGCTGCTGTTAACGTCGGTCTGTACAACGGAATTGTGCCAAAAAACTACGCCAACCGGCTGCGGAGGGAGACTCCCCCCCCCTTCACTGGAGAACTGCGCTAAAACAGCTGATCACAACGTTCACACTCCACTAGCACAAATAAATCAATGTATGGGACACACTGTACCCTGTATCAAGATTGATGCAAAACAAGTGACATTTGACCTTTTAGAGAGATTTAGCACAAAACAAAAAAAACACCTTTGGGGTTATTTGCCGTTTCTCTGGAAACCATTGGTCGATTTTGGTGATTGACATCTCTTTTGAACCGTTAGTCGAAAGCTATGTTATGCTCTGAAAACTGAAACCTAGGCTCAAACTAGTAAATATGAAAATGGATTATCAGTAATCATTTCAAAGTGACACAGACACATTGGATTAACCTTCAGGAGCGTTTTTATCGTCTTGATGCCATTGAACACGACTTTTGATCAGAACAACAGCTAAGGTAAGAAGCTTCCTCCGTGAAGCTATGTGTTGTGATGTCTGTGTTTGCTTTCCCTGTCGCGAGTTCTGATCGCTCAGTGATGATACTAATATTTCTGGAATCTGAGCTTGCTAATCGATATCTTGTTTTTGCAGATACGATAAGTAATAAGGGTATTTAAGCTGTGAGTTCTGTGCTAAGTGCGATAGCATTTTTTCCGCTCAGGGCTCATTTAGACGCTTCTTGTGAGAGTTGTGTTTTGTTTCGGTAAAAATGGTTCGCATCGTCAGTTAGCTGAGTTTATTCTCGTTAAGTGAGTATGGAACATTAAAAGTTTCATAAATGTTAAGAAGCCCTGAGACACAGTTTTGTAAAAAAAAAAGCCTGCGGGGGCATGGGGCTAACAGGTTAAAGAGCAAAAGAGGCAACATTAGCAAACCACAAGACCACCCCTGAGCAGTGTTTACCTGGTAGTCCAGCATCAGCAGGACGGTGCAGCGGACCCCCACATCACCGGGTCTCTTCACCTGGAAACCATCAGTCTCCTGGGTGGTGGCAGTCCTGTGCCACTACAATCACATAATAGTATATAATGATAACCCGAGAAACATTATATAGAGCAACTTTTCAATTGTCACTCAACCAACCAACAAACACCTTTTCACTTCCATTACAATGATGGAAAATGGGGACTTTACAAAAAGACAAACTAAATCCATCATCCACTACAATATATAGTCCCTGAAGAGAATTGTGGGTGACTATTGGCAGATGTGTTTATAGAGATGCATAACACATAATCTTACCTCCACCAGGTGATTGTCTGGGCCGTACAGGTCTTTGTCCAGCTCGATCACCAGAGACTTGAAGAAAGAGGAGAACTTCCTCTTCTGCTTGGTGGCCTCATACTTGGACACAGCCGACTGCAGAGCAAACGTTACCGTTATTGGAAACATTAATCAAGGCAACACCAAATCTGTATAGAAAACACGTTAATGTTTTAAAAGAAAATCAAATCTTAAGTCCTTCATGGTGTAAGCCTAATGTTATTCAACTAAGACATTTAAGATGTGGTTAGTTCAAAAGCAGTTTTCTGGAATACATTTGTAAGTGTTGGGCTATAATTAGTGAAATATTTTACGCACAGAAAAACTTCACAGCAATATATTTCGTTCACAAAGCTTACATCTTCCAGCAGACGCCCCTCAACACGCAGCTCCCATGATGCAACTGTGCCCTCTCCATCCTCTGCATCAGGCTTTGCTGGGTTGAAGGTGTTGGATATGAAGATCCGAAGTTTTCTCTTTTGCTGGGAAAAAACATTGATGTGCAGACTCATAAGTATATCACAAGTATAGTTCCGATTCATTTGATTAGGTACATCTGACTCAAGGGGAAAAGAAAGTTTCCCAGCTGTGACAGCCTGCAGATTCAATTAGGATCAATGTTTTGAAGCTCAACGCCAGACACCTTTCGTTGACAAATTTCATCCATTGATGTCACAAGAACTGATTTTTCTGTACCAATTAATGCCATCATTTTGTAAATATGATGGTACTTTATACTTTACCACAGGTTCACTAGGTTACATAGGACTCAGAACTAACACATGGAATCTTGTTAGATGTACTTTTGTTGAGAACTGTCAAGTAGATGTTATCACAGTAATATATAAACTACATAATAGAGATGGAATTATGACCTGATTAACATCCTAACAAAAACAGAATATATAAAAAGGAGTGTATGTTGGAGTAGACTTCACAGGATTTATTGTTTTCTTTTAGTTTTTTACCCTGGTTCAAAGTGGGTACTGAAAATTCCACTGCTTGCAATATTGCCTATTTCATTTCTGGTATTGTAAAATCACTACTTTGAACTAATATACAAAGTACATATCTACCAGGCACCTCCCTATATATCATCACCCTCTTGACTGCTGCCTCGTAAAAAGCGTGTTAAACCAACAATCTTCATTTCATGTCAACCCGTGGACTCAGAGCTGTAGACATTTTTACAAGCCTTTATTGAATTATTACTTATAAATGTCCACTTATAGTGATGGGTGGAGTCCTCTGGGCTTTGGAATGGCTTTGAAATTAATTTGAGGTCTGAACCGGAGTGATTTGAGGACTTCAGGAGTAAAGAACTTGAATTGAATGGTACCTTTATGGGCCTCTTCAGGGCTTCCTGAATGTCCAGCCTCTTGCGCATGATGGTCTGATCCAGCTTCCTCTCGAAAGCCAGCAGATCCATGTAAGCCTGAGACTCGGGGACCAGTTCCCTGATCTGGGACACAACACAGGTACTGGTGAGCAACATCAAACAACGCAGCACTCTCAGAGGAACATACTGTCAATTCATGTTCCATCTCCACAAAGTGCTTTTTCAGAACTATTTCTGATTTTGATATGCAAAGGTAATATTGAGGATTTTGTTATTGTGGTTATAAAAAACGTTATTCATGCTGCTGTTAGACCTCCTTGTTACTACACATGCCTGCCTCCCTTTGTGAGGAAAGTTCAGCACAGTGACATGTTTTGTGAAAGGTTAAATGCAACAACATTTCTTTTCTGAAGCACAATATTTTGTAAGATGAAATAATACAATTGTCTTAATAACACACTTTGACTTGTGGACTTTACAACTCTGAAGATATTCAAAATGTTTGTATTGGGAACAATACTATGCAGAAACAACTGCAGTTGCTCTGTAACTAAAATGAAAACACAAAGATGAATACACTTAAATATGTAGTTGTATAAATATGTATAATGAAGTGACTATATCAAGTATCGGGTTGATAAGGATACATATATTTATTAAGCCATAATTCATGAATTGGAGAGCTTGCAGTTTCAATTCAATAATCATTTGGGTAAAAAACATTAAAAAAAAAAGAATATGCTTAATATAATATAACCTATAGTCATTTCTATACAATAAAAACATATTGCTTACATCAACAACCAGAAAGGTAATATGGGCTTATAGAATTAAAATGTTAGAGGGAAGTACAAGAAACTAATCCTAAATGAACATAAGGATGTTTTATTCTAATCCATCTTGGAAGCCATCACATGGGGAAAAGCCTCAGATGTGGAATGAGTAATCCCATGCATACAGTTGGTCCTCTCTGAATTGTAGTTCTCTAAAAAGGGCCTTAAAAAAACACCAACAGTCCTTTATTTCGAGCCACTTCAACAAAAATTGAAAAGCAAATGTTATCTCTGAAACACCACGAAGGCAGGAATTAATGGATTGCCAGGGACTGCCGTTTGATTAATGCTCACCCTCTGAGGTAGAATTTTATCAGCCATCTTCTTCTTCTTTGTGCTGTAAAAACACATAGAAACAAGATGAGTGCCAGTGCGAGACAGAGCAACACGGCATTAACATAATCACAATGATTCAGTCCTCAATCTAACAGGGCACAGTGACCAGCGCTCCAAATACAAACGTAGCAATGTTAGCCAGTTATTATAATCATAGTCGCAGGGTCAAATGTCATATATGAAAACAATTATTTTGTGTATTTCATGCTTATTATACATTTTTTGTATTTTCTGTCTGTTACATACATTTCATTTATACTTTTTTCTCAATTAATCTACAATTGTTAAGACAGGGTATATGCAGGAATCCTGAAGTCAAATGTAATACCTTTTAAGACCCTTTCCATACATTTTAAGACCTCATTTTATGGCACGCTATGCATGGGGCCACCTTGAGGGGGTTTCCCGACATGTTGTTTCAGTAAATTAAAGGGTGTTTCATGTTGTCGTTGCTGTGGACCTTCTTAATACCTTGGAAAATGCCGTTTAATACTTTTTAATAGCCTTAATTTTTGCTAAATTGATTTATCAACTTTTAATACTTTTTAAGACCCCGCGGACAGGGCTGTAAGCGTAAAGGTCTGGCAACATTTTCAAAAGTGTAACATGCAGTATGGATTTAAAACAGCTTGTTTAAAAAAGAAAAGAAAAAAGGATATGACCCAAATTATATATATATAGTCCAATACTACAAAGCAGATACAAAGCAACAAATCCTCACTTTTGAGAATCTGAAGTAAGGAGATGTTTGCCCTTTTCTACCCAATCAAAAATGTATTAAAAGTTTATAATTGCATTTCTGTTGTTTCACTCTTTGATCAATCGTTTCAACTCAAAACTGGTGTTCCATGAATCCAGTTTGTATAAGAAAACAGACTTGATCAATAGCAATGTAATCCTCTGTTAGTTCCCACAGTATAAAGCCCCAAAGTATTTTCAGTTTGCTTCTATCAGTAATAGTGCGGAAACTAAAAGCATTTCTTTAGTAAACTAGCTTTTTCCATTACGAAAAGGTTAAAAAGTACATTTTTTTCAACCAAGGTAAGGAATGACAGTAATTGAACAACAATAGGAAACAGGAAGGAGTAGACCGCAGCAGTAATCTGAGGCAGTGTGTAGCTGCAGGCAGGGCTCGAGCTTAAGGACGTCCCGCAGGCGAAAAAAAATAGTGTCGGGGAGGATAAAAATAAATTTTGGGACGAGAGTTAAAATAAAAATACCCTGCTAACTCTACTACAAACGGCGATGAAAATGAAACCGACTGCACGTTTTGTGTAGCACACAGTTATTAAACCTCCATGTCAACATAAACACACGCACAAAACATTTGTGCCGCTGGCTATCAGCCAGCCGCCCAGCTGGCTGTGCCTGAAAAATGTGCGGGTCTAGCTATGTACTGAGTGAGTGTGTGTATTTTGCAGGTTGAGTGATGTACAATGGCATCCCGTGGAGGAATTCTGAAATGTTTTACCGTTACATCACAAAAACGCACAGCAGAACCAGACACTGGAGCGCCGGCCTCTTTATTTACTTACTCCTCTTCATCCCCTATGGGTAATAAGGCTGAGATGAGAACTCTCCATCGTATTTAGTCCTTAGCAATATGCTGCGCCTCTCCCCATGTAGGGATGGGTACCGAGCCCCGGTATTAAATGGACCCCGGGCCGGAATTATTAAAGACAGTCGTAACGTTAAAGAGCCTGTGACAGCATCCCAACAACTGTTGTGCAATGAAATATTGGGCTACTAGTAATCTCGAACCGTCAGTTTAAAAAAGAAAAAGCGATACCGTTCCGTTAAATATCAATAATTTCGAACATCGCGGGGAAATTCCATTGACTCATTTTGAAGTTTTGGGGGAAGACGGAAGTGACGTCAATGCGGGAACGCTTCACTGTTCGGCGAGAGAGCCAAACACGGACAAAGTGTGTTGTCATGCGTAGAAATGGTGAATTACTGAGTTTAGGCACGTTAATAACGTTTTAATGAAGTTGACTACAGTATGTTCATATTCGTCAGTGCTTTCATGTCAATTCGGCGACATAAACATAAATGATCGTGGTGAAGATGATGATTACATTAGGATTAAAAATCAGTAGTGAGAGCTGCTGAATTTCCTCCCGTAGGATGTGATATAAAAACAAATCGATTATTTTTGTAGTTGTAAACTCAAGTGGATGAAACTACATTTATTAGTGCTTTCATGTAAATTCGGCGACATATGATACATTAAATGATCGTGAGAATGTGAGTTTGTTTGTGCTGGTCTGCATTTCCTGATGAGAAAACAAACCAATGCTTTTTGTAGTTGTAGTACACCAACATGGATTAAACGTGTGGTTGTTTTACCACAATGTTGGGGAAATTAATGGATAAAATGCACGGATTATTATTATTCCCACTCCGATCAGGACACTAGGTCCACCGTTTCCCCGCAGCGAGGCTCCCCCCGTTGACAGTTTACGTGGGCTGGGTGCAGTGGCGGAAGTGGGCCGGTCGGATAAGTCACCAGCACATCCCCCATAGGCGGCGCGTGACGCTCAGGTTTGAGAAGGCTAAACTTCTTTTACCCGACGCTGCCCGCCTCCGGCGTCTATAGCAAAGAGATCAACTCAGTGTGCGGAGTTTAAATCTCTCAAGTCATATTACAGGAAAAAGGAAATATGCAGAGAAGACGCCGACGTGTCGCACTTATCATTCATATTACATCATCAATCAGATCATCGATCATATAATATCATAATATATCATATATCTCCTTATCTGAGTCAGCTGAGCCGTATCTGGCCGTGCAACACTCACAGTGTCAAAGACTGTATGCAGAAGTATTATTTTAAGCAACACATTATGTTGACGAAACACTCGAGACAAATGTAATTAAAGTCCGATCCACTCGTGTCTTAGAAGTGAACGCGCTCTCAGCAGTTTGTAAAGGTCTCCTGACTGTGTTTCAGACAGTCATCCTGGTTAGTGGTTACTCTGGGTTCTGTCTTCAGGACAGTGTTGGATTTTTTTGTTAATTGGATGGGACTTGCAGTGTGCGAAAAAGTACACGTCCCACCGCCCGGGACATGTTATTTACAATATCGGACAAGTAGATCTTTCAATTGACTTGTCCGATGGACAAGTGACGTTTTTCGCCCCGATTTATTGACAAATTATTGATACATTCAGTTTACAAAAGGCAGAAATTCGCAAATTGTCCGTGTCCGACATTGTTCGTTTAGAAATGTTAGTTTCGGTTCTGCTTGTCGATTCATAAGGAAATGCATCTCGCCGCTTTCTGTACAGTTAGACGGGGCGGGACGTGTAGCACAGTGGCAGGGTTGGGAAGCAAAACCCGGTTCCGAGTAAGAACAAATAACAATTGTCCGCTACCGGGATTAATAATAGTTGTGAGGACAGGAGGCGAGGCCGAGCCCCGCGGACTGCAGCTCTCTCATATGCTTCGTATCAGCTGATCGCTGCACGGTGCAGCTCAGCGTCTCTCTCTCTCTCTCTTTCTACACACAGCGGATCCGCTGCCCGTTTAACAGCCTCATCTTTGTCAAACTTTCTTATGTTCTTTCTCTAACACGTAATGAAGGTTATTTAGCATTTTAGCTCCTGTGTTGTTAATATTGACCACCATTTCCTTTATGAAGTGAAGCAGCCTCCCTGTCTGTGTCCTCGCGCTGTCCTCACATCCTCGGACCCCCAGACTCAGAGGAGCACAGGGATGTCAGTATTGTTTATGAAGCAGGGTAAAGAAAGTACATTATTGAAATGAAAATACTATTTATTTACTTTTACAAACAGTGAGCAGCTGCAGCATGGGTATTGCAGGACATGTGTAAGCGTCTTTGAGTTGTAGAAAAGCACTATAGGCTATACGCTATAAATATAATGTATTATTATTATTAGGTTATGTCCTATGTGTTGGACATGTGTGGTTGGACTCTGTCTCACAGGCAGGTTGCAGTGTAACATCAGAGGACACTGGGCCAATTGTACATTTTCAAACTGCACCACTTAGAACTAACTAAACAATACATAGATTATTTGTATATAATTGTATTCAATAACCGTAAGAAATGCAACAGTATGAAGTGATTTGTAAATAGGAATACAGATTTGACTTAATGTTTTCATAAATATATTTTTCTCCCAGTTTGATTTTTACCCTCTCAAAGAACCGGAATCGAGAACCGAAAATAACCGGAATCGAAAAGCAGAACCGGAATCGTTAAAATCCAAACGATACCCAACCCTATGTGTGATGCAGTAAAATCTGAGTGAAAGTGAAAAATGTATTCGGACAAGTAAATTGCCAAACTCACTTGTCCATGGACAAGTACTCTCTAAAAACTTTCTCACACTGACTTGATTGGATTCAATATTAGAGTAATTTTCTCATTTGTGTGTTTGTTTAAATATATTTGGCCTTTGTTTATGTGATTGAATGATTTACTCAAATAAAAAGGTTGATGAATTATCATCTAATGATTTGTATGATGTTTTATTTATGTTAAAGGTCACTTTGAATGATTTTAACTAATGATAATGTAGAAAAACTGACATTTTAAATTCGGGACGGTCCACATTCGTTTCGGGGCGGCTTAGATTTTATTTCGGGACGGTTCCGGGAGGATGGTGAAAAACTGCAGGGCGTGAAAAACTATAGATCACAATAAAAACAACATTTCCTCCACAAGCTGAAATCCCAATGCCTCTACTACAGGTGACTGTTAATACAACACTGCCCATAATTAAAGGCTAGCTCTGAATATTGATCTTCCATATGAGGGGGGGGGGGGGCACTTACTGCTGGTTGCGGTTCTGCTGCTGAACCTGCTGGATCTGTTGGGGCGCGGGCCTCTTGCGGGAGGGGTCCATCACGCCGGGCATCACGGGGCGAGACACAGGGCTGTTGCCGTATCCTGGGGGCCCCATGGCCGGCCCCTGTGGGGTCATGCGATTGGATGGGGGCATGCCCGGTCTCTGCATAGAAAATACAGGAACAATTATTGTCTTTTGCTCAAAAAAACTTCTGAAAAAAGTCTGGTGTTAAGAGATAATTCAATACCTGCATTAATTCACACAAACAGAAAGATTGACAATAAAGCCGACTTTCTTGAATTTTTTGCCGATGTCAAATCATCTTATTTCTTTCCGAGGTTTATTCAGGCTACAGGAACCCGATCTATACACCAACATACCCTAGATGATCTTTTGTAAGCGTTCTAGTAAAATACACTAGTGTAGCACTCGCACACTCAGATTTCCAGTTTTAGTTCAAGCCGATGTGGAGTAATAAATCCACAACTATTGTGATATTGGCTGGTTGTTAAAGTTATGATTTTATGTTAAGTTGACTTCAGAACACACCTGTTCCGATTTAATGACGATATCCAGATACATTTTGGAAATGGGAAACGATGCTATTACATTACTCAAAAATGGTTATAATATTATATTGTGAGCTAATTATTGTAACAGATTCTTTGTGTTGCCTCTGATGATTTCAGCCCCATTTGCTATGATATATTAAAATGTGGAAAGGGCAGTCCACTAATTAAGAGCACATCATGTGTGGTTTTAATAATTAATCCAAACCAATGTTGTACATCACATTTTCAAGTACAAGAAAACAACATAGCATACTCGTAATCAACAGCTCTGCACCATAAAAAAACAACATTTTTTCCTAGTTATGAAATCCCCTTACGTTGGTCCTACAAAAAGAGGGAACAACAATTAGCATGCCAGCTCCTTCTCGCAGAACAAACTCTTCCAAACTCACCAAGCCAAGCACTAATAACTCAAAAAGGCGACTTCTTGTATTAGACTGCATGATTGCAGCGTTCCCTCCAGCAGTCAGTCCAACTAATGAGTGAGATGAAGGCAAAACGCACTCAGTATATGGTGGAGGTGGCAGAGTGACGGACATTGACTTGTCAACAATACAAGCTAGGTGAATGCGCTCTGCCTTTTTCACACCGTGTGGGCAGATAGGGGTTGCATGCCGACCATTTAGTGCTTTTTACACTATACATCGGTGTAGCCTTGGTTTACCTGAGAACAATTTGAGTTCTGCAGCATTCAGAGTATGAAAACTATTCGACTAGGTTGTGAAAGGCGGCTTGTGTGAGTGAAAGCCGCCAAGGACGCAGAGAAAAATAGATGTAATCTCCTTTCACTGAAAACATTTTCAAGTTCCCTGTAGCTAAGCAGCAAACTCTTTAACTGCTGTGGACAAATTAATAATGTCTCATTGTTCAAAACGAGATTTGAAATACAAAGGTGTGTTTTAAAGAAATATCATAAGGCAGGGGTTTTCAAAGTGTGGGAAGGTGAGCCTCCCCTCAGAGAACATAAGAACAGCCGCAACCCCCCTCCCAATTATTATTGCTATTATTATTGTTGCTATAATTCAATTGCATTTCAAAGAGGTCCAGTAAGATAAAATGTCATTAAATGCTCTGTTTTCGCTGACTACCTTTCTCTTTTTTGAGCACGCCATTTGAAATGACTCCGAGTGTTTCCCTCTACTTCTCTCGTCTGTGTTTGAATCTGTCGTGCTGACTCACTGACTGCACCGATTTGATGGGCTGAGTAGCGTCACCCCCTTAAAACATTAAACAAAAACTTTTAAAAACCTTTTTACCTTTGAGTTTTTAAACTTCTTTTTTTAATATTTTCAACATCGTGGATAAATCCTTATATCAGGGTATATGCAGGAATCCTGAAGTCAAATTTAATACCTTTTAAGACCTTTTTTAAGACCCTTTCCATACATTTTAAGACTTCATCGCAACTTCGAGTTCTAACCGATTACATTGGCGACACACTTTACCTCACATTTACTATATTGATTGTAAGATAGCACAACTAAACAGAGTGCAGACAGACTACTGAAGCCTCCTCTCCACATGACCTTCAACCTCTCTGTGGGTCAGGTTTAATGCAGTATGCTGCTTTGTTGCTTCTGTACTCTGTGCTCTTTCACTCCAGTAAAACCATCAGAAACCAGTAGAAACCAGTATTTGACCAATAAACAAAACAATTGACAAAACTTTGAACTACGAAATATATTAAACTTTGGTGAGCTTCAGCGGGGTAATGCCATATAGGAGCTCCCTCACAAATACCCAGGGGTTACATTGGGCTGGGGCTGTCCGGGGCTAAGCCCGGCACATAGGACGATGCTCTGACGTCATCACCCTCACACATTTGTCATACGTTTACAAAAAACAATATATATGTTAAGACTTTTCTCGTTCTTAATATAGACTATATTTAGGGTCGATATGTGTTGACCTTACTTTAAAATAGCAGATCTCTGTGACCGGATATAGTTTGGCTTAGACCCCGGCCCCACGAGGACGCATACAGTAAAACATATACGCAAACGCAAAAAAGTCTTCCGTTCAAGCGCATTCGATTCATTAAAGTGTCCGTTCACACTAGACCGCTGGAAATGCTGGACACGCTGTAGTACATATGCCAGGCCTGTAAGTGGCGCTGCTGCCGCCACAAAATACACCAAAAGCAGCGAAGAAGACCCCGGAGCATGGTTGCCCTTCTGTTTATTCTCCGCGGTGGACGGCGTGTTCTCCTGCTGTATCTCTCTCAGGTAGTCCACCAGCAGATAACCCCCCCCCCCCACAGAACGTAGCAAGGCAACGAAACTTAAAATAAGAAGCAGCATTTTATGGCACGCTATGCATGGGGCCAACTTGAGGGGGTTTCCCGACATGTTGTTTCAGTAAATTAAAGGGTGTTTCATGTTGTCGTTGCTGTGGACCTTCTTAATACCTTGGAAAATGCCGTTTAATACTTTTTAATAGCCTTAATTTTCGCTAAATTGATTTATCAACTTTTAATACTTTTTAAGACCCCGCGGACACCCTGTATATGCTCCCGGCAACACACTGAACATCAACTTTGCCTCCTTATTACACTCACCCCTACTTTAGTGGGAACGATGAGTCTGCGTCTTTGATGCGCACAGGCGGATGATGCAATGTAGACGGGAATAAACGCAGATCATCCTCTGGCTGCAGCCTTGACCGGTATCAAAGTAAGTATTATGCAGGGGTATATGCACCTGAAGTGAAATGAAAGACCTTTTAAGACCCTTTCCATAAATGTTAAGACCTCATCGCCACTTGGAGTTTTAACCAGTTACATTGGTGACACACTTTACCTCACATTGACTATATACGGTATTGATTGTCCTTCCTCCTTATCTTCCAACCATTTGGAAGCAATCTTGCATTTCCCCATAACGATGTTGTTTAACAACCGGCGTAAACGGACCTTCGTGCGCTATCAAGCAGTGAGCGTGCGATGTCCTGTTCATATGACGTCAAATCCAACGGGATGCCATAAATAAACTACACACAGAATCACACTACATACCTACGCAATGATTACATTCAGGCACACTGTAGAATACAACCTCTTTGGACAATTTATATACTTATTGAAAACAAGCTACAAAATTTAATACCTTAGAAAATTCCGTTTAATACTTTTTAATAGCCTTAATTTTTGCTAAATTGATTTATCAACTTTTAATACTTTTTAAGACCCCGCGGACACCCTATTATTAAAATTGAAATAAAGGGCGATGCCAGCCGTCAGTGAACCGAGCCTCCCCATAAGCTCTCTGGCGCGCCTCAGACTTTGAAAAGCGCTGGCTTAAAGAAGACATGTCATGCTTTTCCGGTTATTACCCGTCCCCTTGTGTGTTATGAAGGGTTTATGCATGTAAGCGGTGTGCAGAGTCAAAACCCTCAAAGTACACCCTGTAGCGAGTAAAACTCTAACACAGAAAATACCTCCCCAAAACGCCTCGTTGGTGAAACGTCATTGTCCATTTTTTACTTCCTTGGTGCTGTGTTGTAGAAGCACCCAGTAGCCACGCCCAGAACTATGACGCGATACGGTCATGCGGTACCCGGAACCAAATGGGCCAATCCGTGGAGCCGTTACGTTGCGTCCGCTGAGCTGTTACGTTAAGCCCCCGCTGATTGGTCCAGATTGACCAATCCACGGACTTCCTCACACACTCGGTGCATGCAGCTCTGCTGATTTCTCCTCCCTGGCTGCAGGCTGATAACAGACAATTGGGATCGCGGTGAAATTCTCTCTGCAGACCCATTCTCACAGCGTTTATCAACCTTTTTCTTACTCAATATCAAGCCACACTTAGTTTTTATTTCGGCTGTGACTTTGTGTGTGCTCAGGATGAGTTTGGCTGTGTTTCGCTGTGTATCGCTAAACAAGGAAATCACACCTCCACGGAGCTCAGGGCGATTCACAACGTCCCGACCAATCGGAGCACACTGTGCTCACAGGGAGGGGGGCAAGAGCTGCAGCGAGCCGTTTAGTGGAGAAAGTGAATACTGCTGAATACACATACTTTACAGAGATGCTGTATGCGAAACCAATGTGACAGTGTGCGAAAAAGTACACGTCCCACCGTCCGGGACGTGTTATTTACAATATCGGACAAGTAGATCATTCAATTGACTTGTCCGGCGGACAAGTGACGTTTTTCGGCCTGATTTATTGACAAATTATTGATACATTCAGTTTACAAAAGGCAGAACTCATTCGCAAATGGTACGTGTCCGCCATTGTTTCTATTAGAAATGTTAGTTTCGGTTCTGCTTGTAGATTCCTAAGGAAATGCATCTCGCCGTTTTCTGTACAGTTAGACGGGGGTGGGGCGGAGCGGGGTGGGAAGTGTAGCACAGTGGCAGGGTTGGGAAGCAAAACTCGGTTCCGAGTAGGAACAAATAACAATTGTCCGGTACCGGGAATAATAAGAGTTGTGAGGACAGGAGGCGAGGCCGAGCCCCGCGGACCGCAGCTCTCTCATATGCTCCGTATCAGCTGATCGCTGCACGGTGCAGCTCAGCGTCTCTCTCTCTCTCTCTCTCTACACACAGCGGATCCGCTGCCCGTTTAACAGCCTCATCTTTGTCAAATTTTCTTATGTTCTTTCTCTAACACGTAATGAAGGTTATTAAGCGTTTTGTTAATATTGACCGCCATTTCCTTTATGAAGTGAAGCAGCCTCCCTGTCTGTGTCCTCGCGCTGTCCTCACATCCCCGGACCCCCAGACTCGGAGGAGCACAGGGATGTCAGTATTGTTTATGAAGCAGGGTAAAGAAAGTACATTATTGAAATGAAAATACTATTTATTTTTTACAAACAGTGAGCAGCTGGGCAGCTGCAGCATGTGTATTGCAGGACATGTGTAAGCGTGCAAGCATCTTTGAGTTGTAGAAAAGCGCTAGGCCTATTGCAGGGGGGTCAAACTCAATTTCATCACGGGCCACATCAGTATTATGGTTGCACTCAAAGGGCCGGTTGTAACTTTAAGACCAAAAATACATATATAAATATTGAATATATATAAAATAATGTATTATATTACATTATTGCCTCTGCATTGTATTATTATTATAACTTCATAATTAACAACGTCTGAAAGCAAGTCTAGGGCAAATAATTGCAAGTCTCTTCAGTAAGAATGTCACATTTTGAAAAAAAGTTATTTTTTTTAGAAAAAAGGCATATTTTGACAAAAAAAGTCAAATTCTGAGAAAAAAAATCTAATTTGAGATGCATTGTGGGACATTTCGTTTATGGGCAACGTGCTTCTGTAAAGTAGCATGTAACCATATAATAAACATATTATATTCTTTGCAAGCTCTTGTGGGGCCACATAAAATGAAATCGCGGGCCGGATTTGGTCCCCGGGCCTTGAGTTTGACACCCCTGATCTAATGTGTCATTATTATTATTATTAGGTTATGTCCTATGTGTTGGACATGTGTGGTTGGACTCTGTCTCACAGGTAGGTTGCAGTGTAACATCAGAGGACACTGGGCCAATTGTACATTCTCAAACTGCACCACTTAGAACTAACTAAACAATGCAGAGATTATTTTTATATAATTGTATTCAATAACCGTAAGAAATTAAACAGTATGAAGTGATTTGTAAATAGGAATACAGATTTCACTTAATGTTTTCATAAATATATTTTTCTCCCAGTTTGATTTTTACCCTCTCAAAGAACCGGAATCGAGAACCGAAAATAACCGGAATCGAAAAGCAGAACCGGAATCGTTAAAATCCAAACAATACCCAACCCTATGTTTAATGCAGTAAAATCTTACCGCTCACTTACGTTAAGCGGTATCGTAAAAACCGTGGGAAAATGTAAAATACGATGACGAAGAAGAAGATTCCAGTGGCCCCAATTTTTGTCCATTCTGGACAAGTGAAAAATGTATTCGGACAAGTAAATTGCCAAACTCACTTGTCCATGGACAAGTACTCTCTAAAAACTTTTTCTCACACTGTGTGAGTTTGGAAAATTGCACAGTATTTTTCTATTTTAGTATACCTCAACAATGGAATTATGATCAGTGGAAATGGCCAATCCTTTAAGGCATACTCATGATTCCATACAATATTACTAAACCATTCAAATATACACAGAGTAGAATATTGAGAAGTTACAATCTGCCAAGGTCTATTGATAAATCTACAAATTATATGAAGTAGGAGCATGTTTGTATAACACGACAAAAATCAGTGAGGGCAATTTAGGCATGTCAGATAAATTCTGATTTCCAACACAGACTAGGGCTGCCTTTGGAAAACTGTTAGCCAATATGCTGGACCATTAAATGTAATAATGTGTTTCATGTGATGATCTACAATATTTTTCAACAGGTGGGTTGCCTAGTAGCCACCCCCAGGGTTTCAGTTTGCACCTTATATTGCATAACATTTTCTTTCCCTAGAGCAGAGGTGCCCGGTACGTCGACCGCGGGCGACCGGTCGCCTGCGGGGGCAATGCTGGTAGACCGCGAGTCATTCATTAAAATAAAAAAATCAAGCTCCGTTAAAATAGACAAAACAGGTTTTGATCCCTCCTCCCTTGTCCTCGCTGCCACTTAATTCAGGAGTTTACTTGATTGACAGAAAAAGCGACCTATCGCTTTCCAGTCTGTTAACCCAGAATGCAAAGCGATATAACATCAGTCAAGTGCCGGGTAGTGATGGGAATTCCGGCTCTTCTTGGTGAGCCGGATCATTTGGCTCGGCTCACCAAGAAGAGCCGGCTCTTTCGGCTCCCAAAGGGCTCTTCAGTTTACCACATATTATACCTTTTATAATTAAATCAAATGCCATGCCTCATTTCGCTCCATTTGCTCTTTCCAGCGCTGTTTTTGCAGGGGGCTTATTCTGTGAGCTGCAGCTGACCACGCCCCCCTGCAGGAGAGGGGAGCGTGCTCTGAGATCAGCTGCTAGGCTGCCGCAATTGTGCTACTTTGTGCAAGCAACGATGTTTTCAAATCTGTAATCAAAAAGCTCCTCAAAAACACTATAGAAGCAGTTCCTGCTTTTGTTACGTTAGTTCAAACAGTAACAACGGACTACTTTTCTTAGCGGATGCATGTCAATTTAAATCAATACATAAAACTATTTTTTAAATCAATAAAATCATTTTCTAAATCCATAAAAGCATTTCAATTAATATTGGGAGTCATGTCGTTACTTTGTTGAGAATGTGGCCATGTGTAATAAGCGGGATAATGTGCACATTGCAGATTGCATAATGTGCCTTCATGCCGATCTAGATCCCTCCGCAAAAAAAACGGCTCGTTCGCGGGCGAGAGCCGGCTCCCGTCGTTCACTTAAAAGAGCCGGCTCTTATGCCCCTTTCACACCAGCGCCTTTTCAGCTCCGGCTCGGAGCTAGAGCCTGAAAAGCGCCGGGTTTTCCAGTTCACACCGGAGCTGCGCCGGCTCTTAGCTCCGGAATCCGCTTCATTTCCAGCTCCAAAAAATTGTCGGTCCAGAGGCAAGAGTTTTGGAGCTAAGAGGTGACGTCGCTTACGTCTCTCTTACGTCGAGGCGTGCAGGAAACTAAACCCACGGGTCGACTGTTATGCCTGCCTACAAGCAGTGTGCTTATAAACACACTTTATAAAGTCAGGCAACACTAACCAGGCTTCGTGTGATTCTGTTTATTTGTGCCTTACTTTGACCATCCGTTCGCTGTTATCGATCATTGTGGAGAGAGGCAGACGTGTTGTGTTGTATTATTGCAGCTATCGGATGCAAGTAGTCAGTTTAGCTTCGGTTGCTATGCCAACATCACCCGTTTTATACCAGAGAAACTTTCATAACAGCGTTGTGATACCAAACAGTGTCAATTCAGACTGACACACATTCACTTAGGCTAAGGGAACTGGGGATATGCATCAGCTGCTTGTGTGAGTCGGACAGTGAATACTTTAGAGCGGCCGCTGCAGTGTGAGCTAACCGGGAGCTAACGGGAGAATAAACTCCCGTGGAAGAGCAGCCAATACTGCAGCGGTCGGTAAATGCTGCAGAAACATATTAATAAACAATGAACTACGGCACTCTGGAGAAAAGTATAAGGTTGGAGAAGTCGTTATTCAATTTATTCTGGCTTCGTGTGATTAAAAGCAACACGATCATCGACCCGACGCAGTTGTTGTTGTGAGCTGCCGTTGGGGGGCAAATCAGCGATGTAAACGGTGACGTCATGACGCAGCAAGGGCAGCTCTGGGGCGCCAGTGGGCGGTGTGCACAGAGCGGGAGCTGAAAAGGGAAACCGGAGCTGAACCAGAAAAGCTCCCGCTCGGAGCTGGAAACTGAAAAGCGCTGGTGTGAAAGCCGCATTAGAGAGAGAGAGAGAAACATGCCTATATTGGACCTATGTATATTTCATTATAACTTTGAGACTGTTCATATGACCCATTTGAGTCTGGTGTCTAAGTTGACTGTTCTACTCGTTTATTGTATTCCTTGTACTTATATTTGCAGGGCTCGACATTAAGGATGGCCCGGGGCCATCTAGCATTTAGCTCGGGCAATGAAGCCTCACCTGCTGGTGGCCCGATCGGGCAATCTATTATGCCAGTATCATGCAGCTCGCGGATCCAGTAATGAGTGACCCGACAGTAAAACTAAACACATCTATAACTAGTTTAGGTAGTTTGATAAGTAATTAAAATAGCTACGTGTGATATTCTAACTTGAAGTGTGTGTGTGTTGTCCGCTCACCGCTGCATGTGATTATGCAGAGCTGCGTGTCGACTCGTCAGCAGCAGCAGCAGGTGATCTCTCTCTCCCGTCAGATTAGACTTCACTCGCGTTTATGTCCATATCGATCAGATCCAGCTAGTTCTAGCTAATGATAGACTACCTGCTTATTAAAAGACACCTAAACAATAAGTGTCGCTATGCAACTGGGTGAGGCCACAAAGTATAGCGCAGCATTATGCATTTGTTTACATGCCCACCGGAACCCCGAGGCATTACCAACAGATCAACGCACAATCAACCCATACAGGACATCTCTTTCTCCACATTAAGTGTTAGACATTAGAGTTGACTATTCTTGTCTGTCACATAAGTGGCGCAACTGAATACTACCCGGACAATGAATCGAATGCAACCACATTTTCGCGGGAATTTCAGTTTGTTACGGATTCTGATGCTGAATACATAATGATCAAATAATTTAAAGTCAGAGTGTATTACAATGTTTCTTAGTCCACCAAAGCAAGGTGAACAACCTGGAAAGAAGAGAAAGACTGAGCTGCAGCCCCCCCCCCGAAAAAAGAGAATCAAAGTGATAGGTATGTGCCCAACAGTGTTGTGCTAGTTACTGAAAACCAGTAACTAGTTACCATTACTAGTTACTTCATTTCAAAAGTAACTCAGTTACTTTACTGATTACTTACACCAAAAAGTAATGCGTTACTTAGAAAAGTAACGTTTTAGTTACTTTAAAAAAAGGCTCCCATTATATTAATGCCCTTATAGCCTTCATTTCAGTACTGTTATTGCATTGGAGAATAATACAATCTATTGATCAACTTGACATGCATTATATGCAATCTGGATAGCATCGATATTAGCTGGCTTTACATTTTTGTATATTCTTTCTCCAGGTAGTTGGAAAAAGTTTTCCGTCCCATATGCCGCCCGGACATGCTATCATGCTAACTAGCTCCCTGAAAGCGGGTGACTCCACTGTAGCAATAGCCTGCATGTGTTCTACAACATACCGTGCAATGGCTTTATCGACTTTCCCCTGGCTAGCAGTCCCTTGGTTAAAATCCAGCCGCTGTTGCTTAGGTGCAGGTGGAGTGGCGTCGGCTGAGTCTCTGTGGTCTTAGCTACTAGCTTCGTCCCAGCATGTTGTTTTTGCAGATGTTTTAAGAGATTTGAATGACTGGTTTGGGCAGTAGATAGGCTCTTTGACCCGCCAAGACACAACTTACATTTAACTAAAACGTTCTTTTCTTTGTGCTCGACAAAAGTGAAATAGTGAGAATATCTCCAGGTGGAGAAACTAGACTCGAGCTCCGCCGCCGCCATGACAGTCTTGTTAGTAAACAACACAAACACGCCCACAGCCCGTCTCCGCATGTGACACAGGAAGTATCTAAGTACATTTACTCAAGTACTGTACTTAAGTACAGTTCTCATCTCTGTTCACCTGGCTGTTGACTATATAAAAAAAACTAACGCAGTAACGGAGTAACGCACCATGTAGTAACGGTAACCGAGTTACTGAATTTAAAAAGTAATGCGTTAGAGTACTAGTTACTGCCAAAAATAACGGCGTTACAGTAACGCGTTACTTGTAACGCGTTAGTCCCAACACTGGTGCCCAATAATATTTTCTTCAAAGTAAATATTCAATATTTTTTCTTCAAAAGTAAATATTTTCTTCATAAGTAAATATGGGCATAACATGTTTTAATAGATACTTTTTTTATGGTGGTCCAGAGACAGGAATATAATTTCACATTTGTTATGATATAAATGATTTTTTTATGGTGGTCCAGAGACAGGGATTATAATTTGACATTTTGTATGTGTTTGCAGATGTGCTCATCAAGCACCTGGAGAAAAGATTCCAAGATCTCCAGAAAGGGAGTGTCCCTTCAAAATGTTCCATCTTCAACCCCAGTCAGTGGCCCTCTGACAGACAGAGGGCCATTGAGTCGTTGAATCAGCAAACACAAACAAGAAGAAGTGAAATTAAGAATAAAATTGAAATTGTACAATATAATATTGTGGTGGTTCATCTTATAATTCTAGAGAATGCACCAGACAGCATCTAAGACCTGCAGGTCCCCCAAACCTTTTGTGAGTCATTTCGTCCGCGCGCATTTTTCAGGACCATCTCTATTGGACTCAGGGCCATCTGTAAATTAGCTTAGATGGCCCACAGGGCCATCTCCCAAAATCCTTAATGTCATGCCCTGTATTTGTGTTTTATGTTTAAGATTTCAGGACATGGAGAGTGGTTTCTTAGCCTGCTTGTTATGTGTTTCTTAACAGAGAGAGAGAGAAATAGAGAGGTTAACATGCCATTTTAGTTTTATGTATTTGTTTCTGTTCAAGAACCCAAATAGAGTTGTTGTAGTTATCCCATGTATACATAACACGTGTTATTCAGCTCCTTGCAATTTGGGATTTTATTTTTGGTTGGTAGACCTCGGTGAGCTGGTCATTTCAAAAGTAGCCCACCGGCCCAAAAAGTGTGGGCACCCCTGCCCTAGAGGGTCTGAGGTCCACCAGTACAACATTCAAAATCCTTAAATCCTACTGTACTACACAATTTACAGCCCACCCACTTGTGGTGCAGCAGTGTGCGAAAAAGTACACGTCCCACCGTCCGGGACGTGTTATTTACAATATCGGACAAGTAGATCTTTCAATTGACTTGTCCGGCGGACAAGTGACGTTTTTCGCCCCGATTTATTGACAAATTATTGATACATTCAGTTTACAAAAGGCAGAACTCATTCGCAAATTGTCCGTGTCCGCCATTGTTCGTTTATAAATGTTAGTTTCGGTTCTGCTTGTCGATTCCTAAGGAAATGCATCTCGCCGCTTTCTGTACAGTTAGACGTGGGCGGGGCGGGAAGTGTAGCACCGTGGCAGGGTTGGGAAGCAAAACTCGGTTCCGAGTAGGAACAAATAACAATTGTCCGGTACCGGGATTAATAAGAGTTGTGAGGACAGGAGGCCGAGCCCCGCGGACTGCAGCTCTCTCTATGCTCCGTATCAGCTGATCGCTGCAGCTCAGCGTCTCTCTCTCTCTCTTTCTACACACAGCGGATCTGCTGCCTGTTAACAGCCTCATCTTTGTCAAACGTTCTTATGTTCTCTCTCTAACACGTAATGAAGGTTATTAAGCGTTTTAGCTCCTGTGTTGTTAATATTGACCACCATTTCCTTTATGAAGTGAAGCAGCCTCCCTGTCTGTGTCCTCGCGCTGTCCTCACATCCCCGGACCCCCAGGCTCGGAGGAGCACAGGGATGTCAGTATTGTTTATGAAGCAGGGTATAGAAAGTACATTATTGAAATGCTATTTATACTATTTATTAACTTTTACAAACAGTGAGTAGCTGGGCAGCTGCAGCATGTGTATTGCAGGACATGTGTAAGCGTGCAAGTGTCTTTGAGTTGTAGAAAAGCGCTAGGCCTATAGGCTATAAATATAATAATAATAATAATAATAACTTTATTTGTATAGCACCTTTCATACAGGGGATTGCAGTTCAAAGTGCTTTACATCAGTAAAAAACAAGACATAAAATCAGTGTAAAACAAGCAGCAAGAGCAAAGCATAAAGTGGGATAAAATAATTAAAAATAAAAACATGGGGAATAAAACAGAGAAATAGTGCAATGTCAATCACAGAGAATAGTGCAGTATAATAGTGTAAAATCAGTCAAATGCTTTGGTAAAGATAGGTTTTAAGCTGCCTTTTAAAAATGCCTAATGTATTGGCTTCCCTAATATTGTTGGGTAACATGTTCCACAGTTTTGGGGCGTAGTTTACAAAGGCTGCATCACCGATCTTCTTTTATGACTCTTTCTGGTGACCTCTAATAGACCTGCATCTGATGATCGCAGTGTTCTGGCAGGTGTGTAGTTCATTAGAGAGTCAGCAATGTAGCTGGGTCCTTGTCCATTTTTAGAGCCTTGTATATGAGGAGAAGTACCTTAAAATCAATTCTAAAAGTTACAGGAAGCCAGTGTAGAGTAGCTAAGACAGGACTAACGTGTTCCCTCCTTTTGGTATTAGTCAGTAGTCTAGCTGCAGAGTTTTGAATGAGCTGGAGTCTTTGTACATTCTCAAACTGCACCACTTAGAACTAACTAAACAATGCAGAGATTATTTTTATATAATTGTATTCAATAACCGTAAGAAATTCAACAGTATGAAGTGATTTGTAAATAGGAATACAGATTTGACTTAATGTTTTCATAAATATATTTTTCTCCCAGTTTGTCATGGGACTGATTTACCCTCTCAAAGAACCGGAATCGAGAACCGAAAATAACCAGAATCGAAAAGCAGAACCGGAATCGTTAAAATCCAAACGATACCCAACCCTATGTGTGATGCAGTAAAATGTTACCGCTCACTTACGTTAGCGGTGTTGTAAAAACTGTGGGAAAATGTAAAAAATACGATGAGGAAGAAGATTCCAGTGGCCCCAATTTTTGTCAATTCTGGACAAGTGAAAAATGTATTCGGACAAGTAAATTGCCAAACTCACTTGTCCATGGACAAGTACTCTCTAAAAACTTTTTCTCACACTGTGCAGTTATAGATAGCAAACCGCTCCAGGTGGTATTTAATGATACAATAACAATCTTGCTCAAACTCCAAACATGTTATATGTTAGTGACTAGTATTATGAGGTATTTTATATGTACAAATGTGTCGATTGATGTTAACCTGAGTCTACAAAAAGTGACACATTTGAGTTTGGATTTTAACAACTGTGGAATTGTGAACTGCAATACGCATATATGTATAGTTTTACTGGTTACATTCATTTCTTTGAATTTCCATCTGATTAGGACACATGTGTCTTGATTGGATTGATTTGTTATGTTATATCTAACAACCAGGTGACACTAAGTTTACCAAAGCCAGGCGCTGATGTTGCCGGGATGGAACACCAGCTTTCATGCAGAACCAGACTACAGACAGATAGTGTGCAGCCTGGTTCTGGTTTGATCCTGTTGTGTTACATGTGAGACTCTGCAGAGATACAAACTACAGCTCCGTGCTGCAGCCAACTCATTCAAAGTGGACCAGGCATGGTAACTTCTGCACAATTAAACCAACTTATAATTCAACAAAAACTTGGACTTTCTAAAGTACGACGTTTAACATGAAAGGCTCCACGTGTCCTATTTAGAAACTAATTATAACATTGTAAGATTTGTTTTCAAGCTAACTGAAAGAAAAAGCCATAGGCTAGCTTTAGCAAGCTAAGCTAAACGGCTACCATGACTAACTAGCTAACCTTAACGTTAGCGGGCGGGAGGGTTAGCAGATTCAAACAACAAACAAACTATGATAGTGTCTCAAACTCTCCGTTCAAAACGCGTCTGACCGGAGGGAACTTTCGAGCGGGGCTGCCAGTGTTACAGTGAGCTGTGGCCCGCAGCAGTGTTGGTGGTTAACGCTAGCCGCCTGTGACAAAGCAGCGGTAAGAGGCTTTGTTCTAGCGGACTGGCTAACGCGTCAGCAAGCAAAGATGGAGTGATATCTTACCGGGTACCCAGGCCCGGGCATCGGGGAACGGTACATGTGGTTCTGCTGGGCCGACGACGGTACCATCCGTCCAGTAGGAGTCCCAGGACCCATGCCTGGTCCTGCGCCCTGTACCGGTGGTCCGGGTCCCATTGCTCCAACAACACCGCCCGTCGGTGCCGACTGAAATCCCCCTCTGGCCGCCATCTCCTCTCTGAATGTCGCCGCCGGTAGAGGCACGGAACTATCGCGAGTGCGAGAACGGGGTTTTGGGTGGTGGTAACCAAGCGACCCCTATTGGTTGCCCGGGGTACCGTGTTGATGTCAGAAGTAGCATACCGTTCTTTTGTATAATTTTTACATACCTAGTATCTTTTACTCCACTGCATTTATTACACATAAACTCAAACAAAACAGCATTTCGAGCTCACATAGAACACAGAAACGTTATCTCATATCTAAAATACATATTTAAATTCAACCTGTCAATCTTTAAAACAAAAGGACACACAATATGAGCATATTAAAAAAAACACATTTGGAGCTTGTATTTTGTTAACTTAAGTAATTTGCTCCCACTGAATTTTTAATTATCAGGCTGAGGGAAAAATTCCAGCCATTGTCTTTTCTTTCATCTCAGCAGGGGTTCATAAATGAGTAAAACAGCTCCCTTCATGAAAAGCTGATCAAAATCACAACCCCTAGCACCTCCATACTGCACCAGTGTCAGTTGACCTTCTTTGCGTGCATAACATCACAGCCCTTTGTTTCATCTGGAAAGAGGATGTTGAACCTTTGAAGCGACTTCTAAATTAACTGGTAAACAACAAGTTGAAAGTGCTGCTGTGGCTGGCATCCAGTCAGCCACTGACTGAAACACTTTCTTGTTTCAAACTTTGATGTCATTACACTTCCCTCCAATTAGCATGAAGCTACAACAGTGCAAAACACGGCCTACCATCTGTTTGCATAGCCTGCTTGTGTTTGATCAGAGGGTGTTTGTATGAGTGCATACAAGGGAGGAGGGGGTGTGCATTATGACTTTTTTCTTGCAGCAAGGTGCATCGAAATCCTCATTCATGGGACATTAAAGTGTCAGATTTGCTCCATTTTTCTTCAAATACCAGAGGGGATTTCAAATCCTGTGTTTGTAAGATGGCAGGTGATTATGTGTGTCCTCTGCAAGCGTGCTGACAGTCAGGATATTTAATAATAAGGTTTCATACTTTAAACAAATGAAAGGACAAATCAGGCGGACTCAAATCTGAAATATAATACAGTGTCCATCAGTGCTGAGAAACTTGACTGCTCTGTAATTATCAATCCTCTTGATGAGAAGAATGTAAAGTGGAGCCCAGAGGAGCCGTGCCTTATCTCCGACTAACGGCTCAGCATCCTAATTGCACGGAGAGATCTGACAGGATACATTTATACCAGAAACGTGACTCATCCGACATGCTGGCAGCAAGCTGGGGCGTAAATTCATTTATGTACAGTACAGATCCAGCAATATAAAGTAGTCTGACGCAAGGTAAAATAATGTTTTCAGTCAACATTGGATAGAAAATCCCCCAAGCTAATGTTTTTTTTTACTAAATGTTTTGGTTATTTTCTCTAGATTATTGTTGGGAAGTGTTTCAAGGATATTCAGAAATGTCCACTTGAGCCAATGCAGTGCAAAACAACCCAGCACTGCATTGGTGCATCACTATGTTGGCACAAAACTAGACCAGTTTTCAGTCATTGTTATTTAATTCGTCTGAGTGTGTGCTTGTGTGTTAAGCTAAAGTACTGGAAATGACAAAACGTTGTTCACTACATTAAGAAAGTGTAGAACAAGAGCCTAATCTCCTTGCCGATGTAGATAATAAGATGTGATAATAGGATTAGATGGAAATTGCCTCTGATATGAAAAAGATTTAGAGTGGGAGTGCATGTTCAGTGACAGCAGAATGCATGATTAAACTGGCAGATGTGGATAAAAACATGCACACGACAAGTCTCATTAAAATATATCAACAAGCATTAGAAGTTCCCTGAATGAAAACAGGGCTTCATCACATCCAAAGGCCTGAGAGTGTTAAAGCCATTTAGGAAGGGCCTGCAGTTTGGGATAGTTTCCAGTACAGGAGCATCTTTTTCTTATACTGTCATCAGATTGGCTGAGTGTCAAGCAACAAGGTGAAAGCAGGGAGGGAGCAGACATCTCTGATCTTTATATTGAGGAGCTGAATGAGGTGCATAATACTGTAGGTGGACATCTTTCAGGAGGCGGGATGCCAAGATTTAGGAATTGGCTAACAACAGGTGAAACTGAATCAAGACTACACAACTGCAGGAAATACTCCCAAAGCCGTACATTTTGGAAATATTTTCAGTTTGTCTGAAGTCCCTCTGGTGCATCTCCCTCACACCCCCACCTGCTCTGCTTTACGCCTGAGGCTCATCAAGAGGCAGAAAGCATCTTCTGCAGGATTTCTGTCACTGGCAGGCAGCTGTCCTGTTTTCTGACACCCTGCAATCTTCTGGGTCGTAAGAGTGTCACTCACACAATCAAACAAGTGCACACAGGAAATGAACAGCATCATCTTTTATTTCTTGATTAATTTGTCTTCTTGGCAGGTACAACAGAATATAATAAAACCGTCAGGGGGCAACATCCTGTTTCAGACATTCAAAACAGGAAACATCTTCATCAGATGTTGGAGCTGGTTCCCGGGAGCTTTAGCACTTGATATGAATGTGTGAATACCAGCTGAGGTTTCTCCTCTGAATAATAAAAAATGAATGCACACTCACATTGGGTGAACAATGTTGATGTTCGGTTTCCCTGGTAAAAGATAGCATGAAAGAATCATGAGGCAAAAGTAAACTTCCTGTCCTAGAATAACCCTTAGGTAGCAGCGGACTGTGCAGCCATCCGAGCAACAAACATGATTTCAAGGCAGAACATGTTTAACTGGACTCTAATATTCACACTGTAATGCATCACCAAGCTGCTTTTAATACAAGTGTGGCAGCTGGCAGCAGCAGATGTACAGTACAGTATAGGACCAGGAGCCGTCCAGAATGTGCAGCCGCTGGCTCACTGACAATCTTGATAAAACTTGTTTTGGCTGTGCAGGATATTTCTCATCTATTCTTTTGTCACTGAGCAGCAGAAACTGTAATTACATTTCAAGCATATGAAGCTCAGAAACACCAATGTTGTGGCTTGCAGCGGTTTAACTGCAACAAATGAACGGTTTCAGTGGATAAGTAATACATGTTTTAATGCCAGACTCCTGCCCCTAAACCCTTAATGCTGACTTAATTCAAAAAAGTGTTGTGTGAAGCAAAACACAAGATAATATGTTGATAAGAAAAAATCCCTAAGCCCAGAAAGCTTAATCAGATTTTCTGAGAGCTACTTGTGATTCAAAATGAACATTTGCACAGTATCTGGAGTTGACAAATACATCGCTTTCCCCCCCGTTCACCTCGACCAAACGAACAAATAGAGGCTTTAAAGACTGAATTCACTGATAAGAATAAAACCTCAGAAGAATAACAATTTCCAAAATGATATTTAAATTTTATTTATGCTTTGATAACTAAATAGACCAGCCTATTGCCTGGACGATGGAGACAGGATTATCAGGCAATATCGATTATGTTTTATATGAAAGAAAAAACAACAACCGAAAAACAGTCGGATCAACACGATATTAATAATATGACAATATATCAAGAAGAATAGTACGTTGCCTTTTACATCACCTCAACATACTGGCGGTATTGTGCTTTGATAAGACTCTTGCAACAAGAACACAGATACAGAAACCTTTTTAACAGCCCAACATTACTTGGATTTCAGCGATCAACTCCTCGAAAAATAATTCCCCTCACCTCATCCTGCAGTCGAGATAAGACTTAATGAAGCTGAATGAAAACTCCTCGACTCAAAGGGCACGCGTGAAAATGAAATAACAGATGAGAAATCAAATTAGGTGCAGCCCATTCTTTCAGTCAGACACAGGCTGACACACACACACACACACACACACACACACACACACACACACACACACACACACACACACACACACACACACACACACACACACACACACACACACACACACACACACACACACACACACACACACACACACACACACACACACACACACAAATATATATGGGATGTATCATATTCCTTTTCCTGTACAGTATATCATTGAGGCAAACTTGGTACTTATATCATTTATATATATATATGTAAAAAAAAAAAAAATTATAGATGAAATGAAAAACATGCATTGGACAAATACAAGCATGCATTTACATGAGACCTGAAATCATCGCCAGTACATTTTAAATGGTTGATAATGCACCTCTATGTCTAACACAAGCCCCCCCGAAAAACGTCCCTGTACACCCAACTACACCCATCGTGAACATAAATACATTCTCAACTACACAGAGTCCAGCTGATGTTTTACGGAGCGCTGCAACAGGTACATTATGTTGCTACATGTAAAGTGGAGTAAGCAGGATGAGTCTCACTAGCAAGCCGGTGTCGTGTGAAACCATCGTGTGTTATATAAAGGCATGGGGGCTCTTTTTTATGATCTGCTGTCTATGGTGAGATAGCTGTACATGTTTATTTTTACATTTAATTTTGTTGTCTTTTGAAAGAGATAGAGAGGTCCGTGTTGGCAAGGTTCCTCCACATCCTCTGCGGCAGTATTCCAGAGATACACAAGAGATAGAAGAGTGCTGCATGAAATGTTCTCCGGAGAATTGACAGATATTTTTTATTTTTGGGATATCCTCTCCGCTCGGCCTTGGGTGACAGTTCTTTGTCGTGTTTGATTTGTCCGCTTAACTCCGTATCTATGTAAAAAGTGCCTCTGTTAGACTTTGTATCAGTTCCACACACTCCCCCCGTGCTGGATAGTTCTTCTCGTATGGTTGGCTTTGGTTGCATAACACGCACTTGGATGCTTCCCCCGGGGTCTGCTCAGCAAGTGAAGTCTTCAAAGTTAGCCTGGCCCGGGTGATGGGGTAGCATGTTGCCAGGATATGTTGATGGTGTACGCAGGTTCTCGCAAGGAGCCTGGGAGAAACATTAGCAGAGAGCAAAAGCAAAAATTAGATTGTAAGATAAACGAGGATTAAGACACTGAAGAGAAATTATCAGCAGGGGAGGACGTATTGAAACAAGAGGGGGGGGGGGAGTCCTTACATCAAGTAAGTAAAACAGAAGATAAAACACATATGAGAAAGTACTAAACCCTCAGATAAATGTGACATTAGAAACAAGATGGGGCTGAGAGGGAATAGACCCCTAAGAAACGCTTTAAAGAAAAAATGATGAAGATGTAAGGCAGGGGAGAGGATCAGAAGATGAGCACATCTTTCCCTTTTTTCCTCTGCCTGATCTCAGACCTACAATTAAAGTGAACTTCATTTACACTTGGCAATACGTGAGCTGTCACACCTTCCAACGCTCTAATCCTGGCCTGTCCCTGCTGGTCATGTCCAGCAGCTTTGATTAAATGCACACCACTTTCCACTATCAATTGTCTCCCCCTCTTCTCCCAATCACACTTTCACTCCCTTCCCTGTCTCCCCAGTCCCTGGTTTCTTCCATCTCTTTCTCTTGACTCCTCCCCACCACCATCACGGCTGCCCTATCATCCTCCTTCACTCCAAGTGTGTCCCTGTCAAATGAAATTGAGTGTGATACAGTGGAAGTACTTAGCAGCAGTCTACTGACATGGTGTTTCACATCATCCAGGCTCAGCACAGCTCCCCGGTCGTTGTTGTTGCGGCCTTTGTGTTTCTTCTTCACGCATCGGCACAGCTTGTATTTGATCACCTGAAAATAGCCGAGGACACCCGTTACTGACCCGTTCAAAAATATATTTTTTATAGTTCAAGCCCACACACTTTGGAGTTTGAAGGATTGTGCAAAATGAAATTCAAGAGAGATTGATTTTATCCATCTATAAATATGTTTCGCCCTCCAAACTGGACATGCAGGTGCTGCTTTTTTCTCTCACGCAAACACACACAAACTAAAAAGGAGACGGACACAAATATCTTTCAGCATTGCTAGTAGAATTTATAATGGAGGAAGCAACACAGAGTTGCTCTAATGAGAACGGACAGAGACATCCCAACTAATCTAAAATATAATACGTCCAAAATGTTAATGTATTCAGAGTTGCTGCTGCTAAGATGTGTGTGTGTGTGTGTGTGTGTTTCACAGAGATGGGCTGCAGGGTTGTGAGGGACACAGCGTTCGTCACGCTCGTTAAAACACGTCCTTGGTGAAATAGTGTGCAAAACTCAATTTTGAACGCAAGTAATACCATTAATACTGGAGCAGAAGACATTTCCATAAACAATACATTGCACCACCGGATGAGGGTGAGAGGTTCCGATGATGGCGGGAGGTGTTTTAAAGAGATATTTTACCTCATATAGATAGTCAAAGAGTTCCAGAATAGTGAGGAGGCTGGCTCCGATGAAGAGACCCATCTGACCTCCGATATCACCTGGAGAGAGAAATAGGACATTTTAAGGAGGATCATCATCTCTGTTTATTCACATGAAGCATATTTTAAATGTGCTTTTAATATTTGTTTAGGTCTGAAATGTGTCAGAAAACAGATGTTGGAAAGAAGAAAATGTTGAAATCACATAATAGACACACTAGATTAAAGAGACAGCACTGTGTCATCTGGGACCTTAATACCTATTTTACAATAACAAACTGTCACTTTCCATCAAAATCATCTGACCAGTGGCGAGCGGTCAGGGCCCTCTAGGCCCTCTGTGAGGGCCTAAGATATAAAAAATAATATTTAAAAACATTTAAAAAATATATCTTTTTTTTAAATATATATTTTTTAAATATTATTTTTGTTATATTTTTCATTAGTTTTACCGAAAAAAACTTGATTTAATTGTATTTAAAATAACATTTCCAAAGAAATAAATCCTTCGAATCTGCCTGTTCAGTTTCTGTTTGAATGTGAAGGGTTAGCTTAACCGTTACATGAAAAAAGCTCGTCTGGCCCTCTCTGCGATTCACAGAGGGCCCGCTATAGTAAACTCAACGAGAGAGTAATGTCAAGTGACAGTCCAATTGACCAATCATATCTCCCCTCTAAATGGGAGGGCTTTATTATCGCGGACTTTATGACAGGTTCCGCCCGCTGCGCTGCCAAGTTTATGCATGTGATATATCAACGGGTCAAGCTAGGAATTAGATAATTAGCATACGTTCATTCACGATGGCTCACGTTAGTGATAGTGATGACATCGTTGCGAAACTACTAACTGAGTCTTTTTCAAGAATGAGTTACACGGATAAATTGGAGTTAATTACCAAAGGGCGACCAACACCACAGCTTATTTTGGTTCAAAAAACCAAACGGTTCGAGAGGCATTTTAATATCGGCAATTACGCCAGATACAACTGGATGACCGGATCAACCAGGGAACAAAAGCTGTACTGCTGGGATTGCTTGCTTTTTGGAGCGGACAGTGGGTCATGGGCCAAAGATGGATATTCTGATTTAGGAAGTTTATCCAAATCAGCACATCGCCATCAGAATGCTTCAGGTCACCTCAGAGCTACTATTCGGCTTAAAACATTTGGGGACACCAGGATAGAGCTCCAGCTGGATGAGCAACAACGCCGGGGTGTCATCATTCATAATGAAAAGGTGAAGAGGAACCGAGGAATTTTGAAACGCCTCATAAATTGTGTGGTGTACTTGGGCAAGCAGGAGTTGCCGTTCCGAGGTCACGATGAGAGTGTAACTTCATCAAACAAGGGGAATTACATAGAGTTGCTGGATTTAGTGGCAGAATATGACAGCGACCTGCACACACACCTCGCCACATCAACAGTCTTTACCGGCACATCTTCAAGGATTCAGAATGACCTGATCAGCGCTGTCGCAAGTGTAATGACGGATAGCATGAAAGAGTATTATTTACGTTAACGAGGTAAATAGGCTAAAAGAAAAACATGTTTTCCAAATGAACTACGCATCTCTTGAGTGACAATATGCCTGCGCTGCACCTCCAAGGTGCGCAATACATTATTGCGCAATCTATGTCTGTCTGTGTGTGTGCTGCGCGAGCCGAGATGATGTGTGTGTGCGTCGTCTTTTTTTTTAAGTTTGTAGCAAGTAGAAGGCTGTGTGTGTGTGCGCGTGTGTGTGTGTGTGTGTGTGTGTGTGTGTGTGTGTGGGTGTGTGTGTGTGGGTGCGCACGCGTTAATTTGCGTATTGCACCCTGGGCCGCTGTTTTGATATTCCGCTGAAGAAGTATACTATAGGCTGTGACGTAATAACATTTTTTTCAAGGGAAGAGGGGGGTGGGGTCAGAGGGCCTAGGTAGAAAAGTCACGGCTCGCCACTGCATCTGACGTGTATATGAATACTGTTTATTATCTCCTCCCATGTAAACACTAGACAGCCATTTCCTTACCCAGAAGGCCTGCCAATTCGTAGGCTTTCTTTTGTTCGATGGTTTCGTAGTTCAGCGCTTCAAAATAGATATCCAGGACCAGAAGGTTATCACTGTAAACAGAGAGAAAGGCTCATTCTTAGTTCACACATTTAAATGTCTCAGTGTATGTTTCATACCATGTTTTAGTGTCCGCAGGCGGAGAACATGACTGGTGAGTCTGACACTTCCTGCAGATAACTGAGCAGATGCATTGGGTTGAGTAAATAACCATATATGGATTATTGAACGGGCTGACAGGGCACAGGCTTAGGGCCGTTTGTCTCCATGGCCTTTACTTACAAAATGTCTCTCAAAGTGACAAAAAACAAGCAGCAATGGATAGAAAATGACCACAAAGAATCATAAAGCGCTTAAAAAAAGATGCACAATAACTACGAAAGGGTTCTAAACAATCACAAAGTGACAAACGGCAACTACAGAGACTTACACAAAACGACTACAAAGAGACACAAAACAACTACAAAGAGATGCAAAAATGACTTCTAAGAGATGCAAAATAAATACAAAAAACTACAATAGGATAAAAAAGAGACGCAAACAGATTACAACAAGGGCTAAACAACCACAGGAAAAACATAATTACAAAAACAAAACTTAAAATGGGACACAAAACAGCAGCAAAGAGAACACAAAACTACAACAAAAAGACACCCCTGGGTGTCTGGCTCCATGTAGCTGAGGTAGGGGGGTCTTTTGCAAGTCTGTTCCCAGTGGGCCTATTGTCTCATAATCCTCCCGCGCCAACAACCTGCAGTCACAAGCTAATTTCCCCACGGTGGGTCTGGTCATTATGGAAAACAAGGGAAATGATGACAGCTGTTTGATTGCATGCTGTGTTAATATCTGAAATTCAGGACTTCAGCAGAATGAGAAATAATTAATTGCCCAAGGCAAAGCAGACTATTATTTTGATTCCTGAATATCCTCTCCGCGGGCTAAATGACATACGACACACATAACTGGGGTTGAATCAAAAACGTAACTTGACTTTGAGGATTTCGTTTACTGTTTTATTACTTCAATTAAGACACGTGATGATCTAAATCATGATGTCAAATGTGTTGGCATAAAACAATGTTAAAATTGGCTTTATTAAACACTGATAATATAAAAGTGAATAGTGTGCAACAATGAGTTCGGTTTGATCAAGTTTACACTTTTAGGCCGTACTAATTGGAGTGGCAGAATGTGGACGTTTAATCTGAATCCATTACTTTTAGCGACCAACTTGTATTAATATCTTCAAACACAGTAAACTGTTTTCCATTTACTGTAACATATGTTCACAATTTTTTTTAATATTTATCAAAACAACATTTTACAGTTTATCCACTAAGTTTATTTATTTTTTCAAATGCTAGTTAACTGTTTCTTTTGTTAATCAATTACTTACAATTTATTGTATAATTTCAGCTCTTTATCCAATGTTAGCTACCCATTATAACTGTTTATCCATTACTTCAGCTGCCAATCAAACATTATATACATATAAACATATTTGTGTTTTACTTTCAGCTAACTATTGTATTTAAACCAATACTTTTAGTGGATTATATATACTGTTTATGTTTTACTTTAATCAAAATAGGTCTTCTGCGTATCTTACTATTTCAATGATATATTTAATTCCTTACTTTTACTGTAGCTTACTGTTTAGACGTACCTTCCTGTTTTCATGCTTGCAACACATAGTGTTCAGGTATTACATCTTATTCAATATTTGGAAAACTTAAAAACTGAGGTTTTTATTTTATAATAATTTGTTTAATCAGTTGAGCTTTTCTACATCTTTGCAGAAAGGCCTGCTCCATGGCAGCTGCAGAAGTAGTTAAACCCTGGGATAGGGAATCACTGATATAGTTGTGTTTTTGTTTTGCTTTTTGTTGAAACTCCTGTGTGTGTTCTCCTGATTTGTAGGCCCACCTGTGTGAGCTGTCTTCAGTTTGAATGATGCTTCCTCGCATATATATGCAATATAGGCTCTATATATGAAAATAAAAGAGAGAAAGACGGTGCAATGCAGTGGAAGTGTAGCACTCATTCAATTCAGCCCATATCTGTATATGTTCTATCTTTCACTCAAAGTAGAATGATTGGATAAATATAACACTGCTGCTGCCGTCCAAGTAGTATTAGTATTATTTAATAAATAAAGCTGTGTGTCTGCGTCTATATCAATATCTCTCTCCCCCTGCTTTAGTGGTTCCCAGTAGAACGACAGTCCACTGTCACAGACTTCAGTTTCTCACCACTAAACACTGTGCCGCCCAGATAGCAGAACACTTCCAGCAAATGCTAATCAGCCTGACACTGCTTGGAAACATTGCCAGTCAAAAGATGAACTGGAAGGACTCACATCTATCCGAAGGGGATTAAATAAAACTTTCAGCAGGGAGAAGTGAAAGGTTTTTGCCGCCATCCGACTACATATGGTGTAATTATCTTGTCCTCAACAGCTCCGCCGGGAATGATAGATAACATATTTAACTATTATTTCTCCCTCTCCCCATTCCCTTGAACTACTTTTGATCTTTTCATTACATTTGGCAAAGAAACAGTACATACTTGGCAGCTTAATCAAGTCAAACTCAGACTGAATCATCCGTATTCTTTTTCCTCAACTCAATGGAAAACAATCCAGGTTTGAGAAAGTGAACTGGTTACAGCAGTTGTTGTGCCGCCTCAAGCAAGCTGCTATAAGGGAAATGAACCTCAAAACACTCTGTCTGAGATGTGGTTTGACCAACACAATGGTACACATCAGGTTCTACTCCAAGTTCATCACAAATAAGAATAAAAGCTACAGATGTGTCAGTACTGTGCAGCAGCATTTCCCATAATATGAAGAAGCCCTCACATCTAACCTTTTTAAATGCAACTTATGTTTTCTGTAATAGAAGAAACACCCACAGTTCTGTATTACATGGTGAATCCTGACAAATGAAAACCGAAAATAAGCCTGTGGATATGGCTTATAGCAAGATCATCATGTTAATTCGATGTATTTTATTTAAGTATAGTTTTGTATATATTGCAAAAAAGGAAATATATGCAAAATCAATTGATTTCATAAATTTGGACATTATAATGTGTAAAGCCATAGCATTATAATATCATATGATCTCAATATTTATTCCCCAGATGAAAAAAAAAATGAAAATACAACGCCCAAAGCCCCCCTCCACTCAGTGTTTGCATGTTTTGCTTATCGGCAGTTCTCTCCTTCTCTCTCCCTCTTAAGCTTTCTGTGCAGAATGATGTGTGCAACTTAAAGTGTAACTTCCTTTTTAGTGGATGTACCATAACGGTGTGCAATTGGTGCCTGAAGCATTACATGAAAAACAGTTTAGTGGCTGCAGTGCTCTCGCTCAATACAAGACTATAAAAGAAAACACGGTTGACTCCATAAAGCACTTTGAAACAAAGACATGGGGAAAAAGGGTCCAGATTGATTAACACAGTATCCAATTTAAGAAGTGTGATGTGAAAACCTGACACATCCAACAGCCAAATAACCTGAGAATGGACTTAATAGTGAAGTAGATATCTTGTGCTCAACAGTTACACTTTTCAAAGAAAATATATCAGTAAAAGTTGTGGATAATTGGACAAGACAAAAGAATGTGACTTACGATATGTACTGCTCTGTCTTGTTGAATTTCTTGGCGAGGTACTTTGCTGATGCTTTGCTGGGTATCTTGACAAAGGACATCTCTTTACCGAAGCGCGTCATGTTGCACGGCGTCTCGCACACACAGTAGTCATTGTCTCTCTCGACAAGAAAGTCTGAAAAATAGATTATTTAGGAAGTCAGGGGTAGATAGAGGACAGATAAATGGAGGGAGAGAAGACACAGAGACAGACAGATTTATCATCACCTCAGGATGACAAACACAAAGCCAGCGAAAGGCGTCAAAGAAAACTTTTGAAATGACGCCGCTAGGAGACACCCTAGAGGCTTTTATGAGAACTATAAAAGATGGTTTATTGAAAGAGTGAGAGATTTGAAAAGAAGCAACAGTCATGAAAGGCCTGAGAGGTATCAGCTGATAAAGAGACAGGGGAGTGTGAAAAGGACCGGCTCAGTGCCAGGTCTGAGGTTTACTATTCAAGCTGCCTTCAGGCTAAAGGAACACTTTTATCTGTTATCAGCATGGATAAGGGGCTTTGAATAGTTGGCTGTACACATTGAACAGCGAATATGCACACTCACACACACATACACATACATACAGCATGCTGGGTTATCTCCTTACCCAAGGCAGGATCTGCACAGTCCTTGTACTGCTCCGGGGTGCAGTACGGGGCATCTCCTAAGGACACATAATATTCTCAGTGTGAACAAAAGGAGAAGAGGGTTTCCCCAAGAACCTCAAAGGGTGAAAAGATGTTAACTGATAATTAATGTTGTCTCAGTGTGTCATCACCAAGCTTATCATGCCTGGATATTCTTCCCAAATCTGATCCCATCTCGTAATTGATTTCATTAACTTTTGTACTTTCCGCCTCTCCCCACTACTTTCAGTCCGTGTCACCCTTGTCTCTGTCACCCTCTCCATCTTTCTCCCCAGTGGCAGTTGAGCCACCCCTCTCTCTCGACGATGGAAAAAGCTGTGTCCTACATGTAGAGGAAATTATTTCCCAGCGACAATTATTCACTGCATTTTGCTTTAAAGTCGTGAAAAATCAGTCTAATGACAGGAAGATAGCAGAGATGGATAGGAGCAGAGGAATTTAGCTGGGGAGTTGTCTGTCGACTCACATAAATCAACTGCACAATCACTTTAGGGAAGCAGCTAATTCTGATTATTTCCCAGACAGATTGTATGGGTCTCCCTGGATGTGCAAACACTGACCGTGATTGAATAGAGACACATTAACAGTTATTGGAAAGGTGAATGCGGGTAACAGAGGCCAATGTTTCCTCTGTGCCAAACTCCTCTTCAATTTGCCAGCTCAGATGCCACCCTGTGATTACATTTAGGAGGTAGACTACATATGCCAACTGTAATCACTGCACAAATTCGAAGGGAAACGCTTGAGTTTTCCAATCCAGTGGAGTGTGAAAGTATGAGTGCAGTCACTGGCAAAAAGCTCTTTGTTCCATAAGAATAGTTTTTGCCACGCCAAATTCAAATAAAAGCACTACAAAGAGACACTTTAACACCTTCATCTTTATAAGCTAATGTAGATAGCATGTATGTCGAGCAGTGACATGCCCCTGTGGTTCCTACCAGGCATGTGGACCATCCTGCAGTTGCAGTTCTCCACCAGGTATCGTGTCTCGCAGTCGATCCGGCAGGCTGTGATGCTGTAAGTGTTGAAGAAGTCTGAGTCCATCGCCGAGGCCTTGCAGTCCCCCCAAGGTGGAGGCAGGTACGTCAGCTGAGAGAGAAGCAACAGTGCAGAACCAATTTAGCTATAGAGCTTATTGTCTGTTCAAGAACATCTCCTGTGTCCTGTTAATGCAGTTATTTGACCCTTTTCTTTCCCTCAATACCTATATCTTCAAGCCAATATGCAGTTGTTTTGTATTAGGCTCTGAAAAGGATTGCTTTTACTCCATGGTGGATACATGTGTATAGTGGCTTATGGTGGGCGGTTCTCTCCTACGTTTCTTCTATTCCCAGTGTGCCTCTGTGCTTTATTTGTACAGCCCACTCTCCATGCAGGATCTGAATTGTATCATCAGAGTATTAGAGCTGTGGAGTTTACACTCTTAACAGCTTCACTGCAGGACCTGTGGAGCCATGTCTTCTTTGTTTTGATCCACAAATGTACAATTTATGTGGACAGCAGACATATCCGTCAGTCACACAAAGTGACAGTGAGCTTTTGACCTTGTTTACCACATTGTATTCTGTGAAACCTTGTAAGTGCCATGCACAGTAACGTGTACTGAAATTGCTGTATACACAGCAAAATCATACAAACAAATATTAATAACAGATCTTTTCATTTTTACCCTTTTTGTTTGTTTTCTAATAAACAATTTTTTACATTTATTTTACTTTTGTATTCTTACTCGGCATTGCTCAGCTTCTTTAAGCACATTCGTAAAAGTATGCAACCTTGCATTGAACTGCACATACTGTATGAGCCAACCTCTTCACATTCCCTATTCGTCACATGCGGACAATCGGTCAGGACCAATTACTGTATAAAGTATGAACAACAACAAAAAATGGGACTTATAAAGTAGGACACATTTAAACAAAGACCCACTATTTCAAAATAAGCCCCAATGATTGTTGCTTACTGTATACTTGAGGTTGCACCAGATTGCGACCTTGGGTCCCCTGAAAGGCGCTATAGAAATCTCAGTTATTATTATTATTCATGTAGAGAAAGTAAAGTGAAGTCACTTAAACAGAGCTTAGTGCTCTTTGAAACATACATATCATATGTAAATATGAGGAATATTAATTTAAATAAAGCTGCTTTAAAGAAAGGACAAACTTTGATGCATTAATATGCATTAAGGGAGCAAGCTATACACAGTGTGTTTCCTTCTCATCAGTGCATCACTGATTGCTCACACAGCAATAAATTAATGGCCAATGTTATGATTTAGAGATTTTTTAAGATTTGTACTGGAGTGCAAGAGGCAACCAGGTGTGTCGCACTCTGGATCTGGTTACTAATAACCCAGGGCGATGTTCAACATGCGCACGCACGCACGCACGCACGCACGCACGCACGCACGCACGCACGCACGCACGCACACACACACACACACACACACACACACACACACACACACACACACACACACACACACACACACACACACACACACACACACACACACACAGTGAAACCTGAAGCTCTGACTCAAATCCAATCAGGAGACTATAATCATTGCTCTGCATATTTTTACATCAAGGACGCTTCACAAAGTCAGACAGAACATAAAAACCATAAGAGCCGGGTAAAATATGGTAATCAATAAGAAGTGCTTGTGTATTTATTCATCTCATCACGTGGCCTAGACCTATGGGAGGAGCTATGTGGCTGGGTGATTTCTTATGCTCACAGTTCTGACTTTTAGATTTGGTTGCATCTTTAAAAGCTCGACTCAGCCCTCCTAATCCACGTCTTGGTAGAATGACTTCCAATTGGTTAGACTTCTGCAAGTTTGGACAAAAGCCAAACTGGTGTTTGAGATTTCAGGATATGTTAGTGTCCTGTTAAACAACTATAGGAACGAAAATCATTTTAAAGATTGTGACTTCAATTCCACCTTTGTTACGGAGTGAGAGACCGCAAACCAAATGGAACAGGAAGAAGAAAGAGGAAAAGCAAGAGCCAGCAACCCTCTGCAAACAAAAAGACAAGAGGATGTAGAAGAAACAATTAGTTATTTTTGCATTTTATGTTAAACAGGGAGAAATTGCAGATGTCTTTCTTTTGTGGGATCATGGTGAGTGACAGTTGGGCAAGCTGAAAAGCCCCTGACAGTTTTACACTACAGGACTGCTGAAGCAGGCAGTTGAATGAATTTGAGAAAACTGCATTAGATTAATGAGGAGTGAGCCTGCCAGCCAATGAAATAAATAAATCCAGAGAGAGAGAGAGAGAGAGAGAGAGAGAGGGTTAGGGAATAATATTGAAAGGAGGGGACTGTAGTATAGGAATTGTAATGACTTTTGGAGAGGAAATAAGTCAAGGAGCTAGTGAGAAAGAGAGAAAAACAAAGAGGGACAGTTTCCTGCAGACGCGACATTGGCAGCATGCAAAATCCTGCTGCATCCCACCATCACTGGAACACACTCACTAGTAGTGTGGACGTGGAATGACTGAGATCACTACCAAATCCATCCCTATCCATCCTCCATTCATTATGCATGGTTCTGTAGCATATTAGGGGCAAGAGTGTATGATTTGTAAGGCTGAATCCTCGCAGTCACAGCCACAGAATTATTCACAGTTCAAGGGAAGAACCCACATACACTTTGTTTCACAGAGCCAAACTCAGACTTACACATGTTGACTGGAGAAAGTCTGTGTATCCTTGACCATGTTGAGACCTCAAATATGTAACTTTCAGAACTACTCAAGAGCCTCCAAGGCACCAACAAACATGTACAGTCCCTTAAGTTGCAAAATGTCCAGCTTACAAAACAGCCGTTCCAACCTAGAAACGAACTGTCCTTACAACAGCCGCAGTATTGATGGGTCTGAGGCACACTTTTTGCCTTTTATGTGAAACACTTGACTGACCGGCCATAATTATATTTCAACCTCGATTCTGGGAAAGCAGAAAATCGTTTGTCCTTCAAAATCACAGCGTTGTGCTGGGATTGCTTACGATGTGGGACGCCTAATTTCAACTCCCATGGGTCCAACAAAAGCCTTGAACAGGAACAGTGATACATATATTTCTCTTGTGGGCTCAATCCCTCATGATTGCAAGTATTCAGATTAAGGAAAAAATGTTTTTAGTTGTGGTAGAAGAAATCACATCATTTTCTTTAGTTAAAGTAAGATGACTCTCTTGAAATTAAAAGTCCTGCATTCAAAAAATAGAAAAGCAGTGTTATCAACCAAAATGTAATTATAGTTTTCGAAAATAAAAGTATCGTTCTGCAGAAAAAGGTCCCTGATGACTGATTATTATTATATAAGACACTATTAGAATGTTAATAGTAATGCAATAATGTGTAAGTTGCTTTATAATGTTGCTGCTGAAGTGCAGTTGTTTGTCACCATAGACCAGTGGTTCTCAAACTTTTTTCAATAATGTACCCCCTTCGGAAAAAAAATGTCAGCCAAGTACCCCCTGATCAGCGCAAACACTATTTGTTAGGGGAACAATGCCTATATAAAGAGGTACAGCACAGCGCTGCACCATCAGTGTCTGATTTATTAAAACAACAACCTTGTAACTGAGAAACACTTAAATGCTACATTTCAAATGTTTACAATCCATCAATAAATTCATGGCAAACCCATTTTAACATTATGCAATAACACTAAGACGACATTAGTTGCATTGAACTGATCTTTAAGTTGTACTTACAATTTAGTGAGAAACATGGGCTTCACTGAGGATCTTTGTCATTCTGACAGGGAGGCAAACTGCAGTTATTACACTTATGTTTTGAAATATGTGTAACTCTGTTAATATAAAACCCACACTGCTCAAACTTCGTTACTTTTCCTAAAATTGGTATATCTATTTATTTATTTTGGGGCGTGGGGAATGAAGAGAACAAAAAATATGAGCATTTATTGAGCATGGGATTTTTACCCCTCCTATAAACATATGCATAATGCTGCGCTATACTTTGCGTACCTTACCTTTGATAAGCAGGCAGTCATATAATTAACTAGAACTAGCTAGATCTGATAGATTTGGAAATAAACGCGAGTGAAGTCTAACCGGACGCGAGAGAGAGATCAGATCAGCTGCTGCTGACGGAGAACACGCAGCTCTGCATGATCACAGCTCCGCCGCTGTGACGGACCATTGAGTGGAGCAACAGAGTTAGACCTAACACACTTAGCTAGTTTATCTACTCTGGAACTAGCTAAACTAGTTATAAGAAATATATTTATTCTTTACTGTCGTGTCACTTATTACGTTATTACTTATTACGTAACTTATTAAGTTACACTTATTACTTATTCAGCGATCTGCACGAGACTGACGGGCTGTCAGGAGAGGGAGAGGAAAAGAGAGCACCCTGTTTATTTTTCCCATTTTATTGTCCAGAATTACTGTAAACCTTTGAATAAAGTAGTTAATCTACTATTAGTAGTTTGTTTAAATGCATTACTTATGTGTTTTTTTTTCATTAACATAAAATAAATCTCACGTACCCCCTGCAGTACTCCAACGTACCCCTAGGGGTCCGCGTACCCCCATTTGAGAACCACTGCATAGACTGTATAAAATATGGATGTTAATGTGCTTCTAGTGACACATACTGTAGCGGTAACTACCAAAAAAGCTGTTTTGAAAGATTTGCCGGGTCACCCGGGTGTTTATATTTCTGTCTGTCTTATGCTTCTGGCCTGATTTGGTGTTGCGGCTGGTCCCATCCCAAGACCATCTCCGGTTTGTAAGACACTGTTTCTGCTAAACATTAGGGAATGAAATGGAAAGGTCTTTGGGGATTGACACAGCAGAGGTAGTGCTTGGTCCAACAAGTCCAATGGTGAGCAATCCTTTGGCCACCTCAGAAGGGTCACAAAGAAGACTAAAGGCTAAATTAGACTTTTCTGTAATCTTTACTTTTTATATGTATTTACATTATTTCAACTACTTGTATCTCAAACAGTTTTTGAAATGAACCCAGCTGAGACTATTAGAGAGGTAATACCATAGGGTCAAACTATTGAAGGAAATCTGAAACGACCATCCTCCCTACGTTGAGTTATGGTGACATTTTAAATAGGTTGGCATGAATGGGCGCACTCCAGAAGCTTGATGTTCTCCACCAGTCTGTTATCTGGTTTGCAGCAAATGCTCCTTTTGAAACCCACCGGTGCAATATTTATTGCTCTGACAACCGGCCATCTGTCAAACGAGTCATAATATTCATTGATTCATGCTTATCTACAAAACCATCCATGGCCTGCTGCTCACCATGTTTTTTTCTAAATAAAAAATGATGATCTGAAATTAACTATCAACTAAATCTGTAGCAGAGAAGAATGTACAATGTTTGCCTCTGAAATGAAGTGAAGAAGAGTTATAAAGTAGCATAAAATGGTTTCTCAAGTTAATTACAAGTTTTCATTCTCCATTAACCTACATGATCAGTTTAATTATCCAGTAAATGTTCGGAAACGTTTATAATGGAGGAAGGAAGAAAATGAACCATGCAGTCTTTGTATGGACCAGAAGGTTCTGTGAAGAGAAGATAGATGGGTGAGAAATCTCAGTGGCTTCAGCACAAGCCACCTTTTCAAATTCAGTCATTTATTTAAAATTCATATAAATGTCTCTTAGTGGAGTTTAAATATCACTCAATGCATCCCATTTGCCTTGACATTTGAACAACCTGAGAGGGTCTCTGATAAGCTTGCTAACTGCAGTTTGTGCTCACTGTTACATTACGAATAATGTTGATACTGAGTGGCCTGCGGATGTTGGAGTAAAGCTCTCAGTAAGAGGAGTGACAGGGGCAGAGCCATCAGCCTCCGAGGCAGCACAAAGATCCCCCAGATGATTGAGTATAAAGGGGGTCGAGCAGGAGAGTGTGGGGGGGGTAATGGGACTCAGGCCAGGGCTTGATCAGCTGTGGCAGGGTCACCTGGGCCGTGCAGGATGTCTGCAGTTGAAAAGCCTGAAACACCCACCATGATCCCAGGATACGTCACTGATTATTAGATGCTTGTTCACCCTGGACAAGGTATCTCCATGACAATTTTCTCGTCAGATTCTAAGCATCCAACAGATTGCGACAGAAAAGCAATCGCATTTGAAGCTGTCAGAAGAAAGAACGAATTTGACATTGAAATATGTATTTACTTATTGGAATACTGACAGAAATGTCAGATGCTAAGTGTTTGGTGATGTGCTGCGTGACAACATGAGGTTCTTCTTAACCTCCAGCATCGCTAGGCAGGCTTCTGTGACAATGAACCAGAAATAAAACACGAAAAATAGTTTTTATTAGTATTAGCCACACTGACTTACACATACCTACAATGTGAGATTAGAATGTTTTGTTCTTTAAGAATAGCTAGTCAAATTGGTCTTGCTTCCTCTGTGACCTTCTTCAAGTCGATAACAAAAACGACTAATTTCACTCTCTATGGCATTTCACTTAAACTCATACAGTATGCCTTGTTTCCACGCAGTACGACCAACAGTGTTCACTGTAGGGGCATTATTAACCAATGGATGTAAAAAAACATCACAGAAATAGAAGAAAAGTATATTTTTGTGAGCATTTCCTGCCTTGTAGTTCTAGTAATGGAGCACTACCAAGACAGAAACAGGGCGATCAATGCATGGCTATGTGCAAGTATATAAATGTAGATGTAAACTTTTATTTACTTTTGATTTAGCATATAATAACCATACATTTGAATTCCCAATGTTCTAAACTAGCTTCAGTACTCCCTTTTTATTTATACAATTGCTCATTTGTCTATTAATATTGACAAGCAGCAACTGAATCTAATGAAATAGCTTGTGTGCTAATTTGCGCTGGCAAACAGTGTCCTACATTGGTCATTGGTCTTAGAGGCAGACATAAAAAACATAAGGAGAGCATGTGCTTCTGTCTGTGCTTACAGTATGTGCTCATGTATATTCTCTTTTAATGCAATCAACCTGCCAGGGACTGCAGATGAGAATCTGAGCCTTTAGGGATAAATCTGGCACATTTACATGATGGACTCAAGTGCTCATGTTAATTACTGAGCATTGTCCCTTCTTGAACAAACACAAAAAAGCAGTTGAGACAACAGAAGTCCCAATACAAATGAATTGACTTTTGGTTGACTCACATAACCACAAATTGCAAGGTTGAAGCTAAGCGCTACATGGTATTAAGCCAGGGGTGTCAAACTCAAGGCCCGGGGGCCAAATCCGGCCCGCGACTTCATTTTATGTGGCCCCGCAAGAGCTTGCAAAGAATATAATACGTTTATTATATGGTTACATGCCACTTTACAGAAGTAGGTTGCCCATAAACTACATGTCCCACAATGCATCTCGTTTTGTGACATGCACACTGAAGAGACTTCTGCTTTCAGACGTAGTTAATGACTAAGTTACTATCCTATCCGATACTAATCCAATTCAGAGGCAATAATGTAATATAACACATTATTTTATATATATATTATATATTTATATAGTTACAACCGGCCCTTTGAGTGCAACCTTTATGCAAATGTGGCCCGCGATGAAATTGAGTTTGACACCCCTGTATTAAGCAATACTTGTTGCTATAATTAATGTATGCCTTTGTGTGTATGTGGGTATTCATTAGGTACTTGTTAGCACTTGCACACATTGTTTGAATAAAAGGCTATATAAATAAAGGTAATTTGTATTAAAGCTGGAGAAGCTCCTTTTATATTTGCAACCTTTTGACTGTGCAAATGTTCATCTGATTTGCAAGCACAATATCTCTTTGAAGTGCTCAAAATGAAATGAAATATCACTAAACAGATTATCTCTGATGAAATGTGTTGACACATGCTTGTGTTATCAGATTTTCATTTAAGTTAGCTTTAAGCACATACCCGTTGTTCCTGGCAGGACACAAACGTCTGAAAGCCTGGCGCCACTCCGAAGCCCAGCTGGTCTATAAACGGAGGCTCGTCCTGTGTGTGGATCTGAACCTTGATCCCTGCTTCAAACGACGTCTCGTCTGTTGACAAGAAGAGGTGAGGACATTTACAACAGGGACGGTGATTTGTATGCACACATTGGCCTGTGTGATCCACCCAGGAGCAGTTGCTACTAATCACACAGAGAAAAGCTTTGCAACGGGGGAATATGCTTAAGCCGGTTAGTGAAAAACAAGCGAGGAATCAAATCTAAAAACACAATAAAGATAACACAGGGGAAATTATAAGACATTGCTAACTTGTAGTCGGATTTCAGCTAGAAAGAAGCACTCCAAGAGAGTAATTGCTTATTCATTTGTTACATCTGTGGACTTCCAGAGTTAACAATAGCTGCAATGAGGAATGAAAGGACAAAGAAGATGGACCTCCTAAGTGGAGCGGTTGATAACAAAACGTCCCCCACAGGAGTTTTATTTACTGCAGGCTGAAACACGCAAGTGAATGGATACATTAATAAATAAATGATGATGAGGATAAAAGGAAAATCAATACAGCCGACAGCCCCCTTTGCTCCGGCACTCTGCTGTATAGATTTTAAATGAAGCAGATGTGCCTCTTTGATACTGAGATAAGGGGAACATCACAATGACATGGTGAGCCTATACTTGTGCAAACCCACTTCTATCACATTTGCAAAGACCTGGAACTGCTTATCATGGTGTCGGCAGGCCGGATTGAACAGATTTATTTCCTTTGAGTGTTGGCTCAGGGATAAAGTAGGATGTCTGTTTCCTGCCGTCTTTCCTCCCGCGCTTGTCACTCGCCCTCGTCTTCTAAGTGCTAGGGCTTTCTCACCATTTTCAATTAAAGAGCTCGGGGATGCGGATATAATTCAGCAGACGACGAGCTTCGACAAAGAGCGACTGACTTTAACTGTTTCACATTGCTCTTCTGAGATCCGGTGCAAAACCATCTTCGTCTTCTACTGCCGGCCAAGACTAACGGTACGTCCACACAGCAGCTTTAGATGAATCTTCCACCGCTTCCAATGCTTCTCTGCCCATTGACTTTGAATGGGGATGACGTCACTTTGCCTCGCTTTTCGCCGAACTGCATTGTTGGGGAGCGAAGCGAAGATTTCCAAGGATTTCCAGGATTCAAAAGTTGAGCAATGTTCAACTTTTGAAGCTGAGCTGGAAGCGTCAGCCAATCAAACACGTTTATGCAAATCTGACAGTAGAAACGCTAGCCAATCAAACCGCGTGTAAGCAGGGAGAACCAGTTAATTTCCTCATATTCCAAACGAGAAATTACGGTAGCAAATCACCCGGTTCTTTACGACCAGAACTATTAACGGGATACAAACCGGAGGTGGCAGAGACAGTGGGTTAAACTGGTAGGTTTTCGCCTGTTTGGGGAGTTTATATATATATATATATATATATATTGCTCGCATAAAATCCCCGGTTTTTTTTGCTTTGTATGTCGGGGGCGGGAGATTCATGTGATTGGTTGTTGGTCGCGTTGCTCGCAAAAAATCCCCAAGCTTTCAGACACGCCCAGCTCCAAGATTTTCGAGATTTTTGAAAAGCTGCTGTGTGGACGTACCGTAACGATTGAGGCTTGGAGCAGCAAAATAAACATAAGTGGTGCCCAAGCTCTTGCCTGGAAAAAGCGCATGTCGTCTTTAAGTCATGGCCATCTGTCAGTATTGTACGCTGGGAACGATTATATGCAGGCTGGCCCTAAGATTGAAATAGAAACTTGATCATAGTTGACGCTGTACAAGTTTGTCACTGCCTATGCTGACAAGTACACAGAAAGGGTTTTATAGTTAGTTAGAACCCGGGGACGTGCTGTTGCTATGGTTTTAACAACAAAGTCGAAAGCTCATCAGTTAAACGCCGCAGGAAAACTAATTATATATTAACCAAAGTACTGTACATCATCAGCCTACCTGCCCACTCACATTTCTTTGCATTCCTCTTTTTAATCTCAACATGGTGAGCTCTCCTGGAACGTTTTGATCGGGACAGGGCCTCTGTGGTTGCTACGGTTGCATCACAGCATGAGGGGGTTGAAAAGATGCTCCCATCTGTGATGTTTATGTGACGAGTTTGAATGTTCTCCCATGCCTGCTAAAGTTTCCTCTGATTGCTCCTTTTTACCCACTGTCAAACAGGACATGTGAAGGAACAACTCTAAATTGCCTGTATGTGTGAAAGTGAGTTCTACATGTGTTGGACCAACTCTCATAGACTCACAGTCACAACCTTTTGTGGGATACAAAACACACTCTAGCACAATGCATGCTGGAATATCCCTATGAGACGCCGAATAATATGAGTGTGTATAAAGACATCATGGTGGATACTTTTTAGACCTCAGGCCAATTGGGTTATCTGCCATGCATATTCAAGGTGTTTGTGGTGCTTAAGAGCAATACATATAACACCGCTCCTAATCACAAAATGAACAAACCCAAAATCAATGATGTATAAATGGATAGATTGTAGCCGTATAGGTTAAACAAGGTAAGTTAAATTCTGCCTCCATTTTCAAGGGTTTCTCCATGAGTGCATCACTGGGCACCTGTGGAGTCATTAAAGAGATCACAATGATTTGTTGACAATATTTAATTAAAGAAAAATCTGTTATAATTCACAATTATGTTTTGGATGTTAATTGTTTTAACTGAGCCAGATATACTTTGTGTTAATGAGTCAGTTTAAAGTGAATTCAGGGCAACTTTGTTTTATATAAAAATTAGGGCTGTCAAACGATTACAAATTTTAATCAGATTAATTACAGCTTAAAAATGAATTAATCATGATTAATCACCATTCGAACTATGTCCAAAATATGCCATTTATTTATCTATATTGTTGTGGGAATGGAAAGATAAATGAAAGAAGGCGGATATATCCATTTAACATACAGTAGGCTATCTATGTTTATTATAAAAAAATTCTGCATGTCAAAATGAAAGACAACCCACACACCTATCAATCATCAAACCGTGGGGTCTTAATTCATTACGTGTTGATTTCTATCAACGGGGGAGTACTTCAGGAAAGTCGACAGAGAGGGGGGGGAGAGAGACTAGTGGAGTACTTCGGGACCACAGAGTGTGAACGTTGTGATCAGCTGTTTTGCAGTTCTCCAGTGAAGGGGGGAGTCTCCCTCCGCAGCCGGTTGGCGTAGTGTTGGCACAGTTCCGTTGTACAGACCGACGTTAACAGCAGCCCTGTCTGTGCACACGGAGACCGACTCTGTCGTCCGGTGTTCTAACCGCCTTCTGGAAAAGCTTCACAAGTACGTCGGTACGCAAATGCGCTTTGTGACACAAGTGACGGTACGCATTTCAGATTACGCACATACCCTGCGTACCAGTTCTATTTCGTCCCTACTGACCGCCAGAGGCGGTGCTTTAGCACTGGATATGTCCATCACGCGCGCATGCGCAGCTCGAGTACCAATAACAACAAAGTCACCTGTGACCCACGTGACACCGGCTATATCAGCCGGTATTGTCAGAGGATCTGTTCCTTTTCATCTACTCGCTGCGCGAGGGTACCGTGGCTACGTTTTCGTAGCCTACAGCGTTCAGGCTTGAACGTTTGATCGGAGGGATTTCTCTGCAAACAGCTGGCCGCGTGAAGCTTCGCGACTGACAGTCGGAGCTACGGGTCGTTAGACGCGTCCTCCAGGAGCTGCGCCGGCTGTGCAGAGCCTCGACAGACAGGTTTGTGTCAGCTTGTTGCTAGTGATGGCTGTGTTTCCACACCCGCTCCCAGCCAAGTTGTCCTGATTACCGTCTTATTGTTTGTGGCTTAGACTTTCTGGTGACGACAGTGTTCCCGCTTCCTCTCCCATAAAGTTGCCCTTATGCTCTTTTGAAAGTTCTGCTTGTGGCGTTGTGCCCGAGCTATCATTAGCATTTGAGTCCCAGCTTTGGCTGCGTCCCTCATTCGATTTAGTATGGAAAGCCAAGAGTGTCATACTTTAAACCCGTTTTTCGTTTAGATGCAGAAAGTAAGGTAAGTACTTTCTATTTTCTAGAAGCTATTATCTGGTCTTAACATTTGTGTTCTGACTTGGTCGCTTGATTGTTAGCAGCAGCCGCTTGGCTAACACCTTGCTGTTGAGCTTAACTATTAACTCAGGGCAGTGCTCCCGCTCCCTGTAGCATAGGGTTTGATTGCAGTAGCGCTAGTTCGTTGTATTACTGCTCCTAGTACTAGACTCCTAGCACTAGGATGATATGCAGAGAACATCTTCACGGCGGGTGCTGTGTGCTCGGCATGTGCGGTTACTACTGTAACCAGACACGGTTATATGCGGGCTGTTCTCTTTCTTAGAAGCTAATTATCTGGTCTTAACATTGTGTTCTGACTTGGTTGCTTGATTGTTAGCAGCAGCCGCTTGGCTAACACCTTGCATGTACGGTTAAGCTTCATTATTTAACTCAGCCGGTGAGGGCAGTGCTCTCGCTGCTGCTCCCGGTAAACGCATGGTATGGTTGCAGTAGCGCTATATCGTGGTATTTACTGCTCCTAGTACTAGACTCCTAGCACTAGACTCCTAGCACTAGGACGATATGCAGAGAACAATCTTCACTGTGTGTGCTGTGTGCTCTGCATGTATGGCCATTAAGGAGGATTTCATCCTCCCAATATTATATTGTCTAGTGGGCAGCCGTTGGCTGACACTTTTAGGCACCGGCCACAGTTACTATTGTAACTAAGGTTCTAAGCCGTAAGTACTGGCCATAATTACTACTGTAACTACGGTTCCAAGCTGTGTAAGTACTGGCCATAGTTAATACTGTAACTACGGGGTTAAGCCGTAAGTACTGGCCATAGTTACTACTGTAACTACGGTTCCAAGCCGTGCACGTACTGGCCATAGGCAATACCGTAACTACGGCTCTATGTCGTGTAATGGCCATAGTTACTACTGTAACTACGGTTCTAAACCATGTAAGTACTGGCCATAGTTACTACTGTAACTACGGTTCCAAGCCGTGCAAGTACTGGCCAGAGTTACTACTGTAACTACGGCTCTATGCTGTGTAAGTATCCAAGCCGTGCAAGTACTGGCCAGAGTTACGACTGTAACGACGGTGCTAAGCCGTGTAAGTACTGGCCATAGTTACTACTGTAACTACGGTTAGATGCCGTGTGAGCCCTGGCCATGGTTACTGCTGTAACTACGGCTCTGTGCTATTCTATTCTTTAGAAGCTAGTTATCTGGTCTTAAACATGTGTGTTATTTGACTTGATCTCGCTTGATCGTTAGCAGCAGCCGCTCGGCTAACGTCTTGCGTATACTGTTAGCTTCTTTATTTTACCCAGCTAGGTGAAGGCAGTGCGCTCGCTCCCGCTCCCTCTACCGGTAATGCGGATGTAGCTACATCCCTTTTTCTGTTCGGCGAGTAGTAGCACCGCTCTACTCTTCCCGTTCAGCAGGTAGCCGGTGACGGCTGTGTTCCCGCTCCCGGTTACACTGCATCTGGCTACCCACAGAATGGTTCATTCATGTAGCGCCTGTAGGGTTTCTCTTGAGCCCGAGGACGGCCACGACCGCTGCCCCTCCTGCCTCGGCCGCTTCTGGCGGTCAGTGGGGACGAAATTCGAGCATCTGAGGGAGGTTCTCACGGTAAACACCTGCATGAGCTGTAGCTGCATGCCTCGGGTGCTCAGAGTGGCTCGAATCACTGAGGTGGAACGTCTGGCAGCAGCCAACAGACACCTCTCCTTGTCACGTACTCCTCCAGATCAATTCGGCCGTTCCCGGCGACTTGAGGGAGCGATGGCTTTGTGTGCTCCCCCCAATAGAAGGACTAGAAATAGGCTGTCCTCTAAAGTGGATCGGCTAGCTGCCGATAGGGGCATGATGAAGTCGCCTCTTGGCCCTTCAGCCTGGGCCCGGTGTAGGGGCTGCTAACCCTGTAGCTGCATGCCTCGGGTGCTCAGAGTGGCTCGAATCACTGAGGTGGAACGTCTGGCAGCAGCCAACAGACACCTCTCCTTGTCACGTACTCCTCCAGATCAATTCGGCCCTCCTTCGGTGGGCGCCCCTCCTTCGGTTGGCGCCCCTCCTTCGGCTGACGCACCTCCTCCGGTTGACGGAGAGTCCTCCGTCGCGGACCAGTCGAGCCAGGGGAGCTGTTTAGATCAGCTGCCCTCGGAGGCACTGGAGTGTGCCGCCCAAGCTAGGCAGACCAGGCAGCAGCACTCGGGTCCTCGCAGACCTGTGCCCACTCCCAGCAGGCCCAGGGGCCGCTCTAGCAGCCGCACTCAGCCGCTGGATTACAGGGGTGGTCTGCAGAGGTCTTAGCGGCCCACTCAACCGCCTCCCAATGACTTTCGTGCCCCATGTCGCCCGCCTTCCAGGCGGCCTCGTGCCCCAGAGCCTGACCGGAACCCCCCAAGAGGCTCCAGGGTCCGGGGGGCTGGGCTCTGAAATCCCGGGGGTGGTCGGCGGCTGCTTTCCCAGCAGCAGCTCAGTTTCTGGGCAGTCTGTACTTCCGTCCCTTGGGTGGTTTTCACCTTAACCCAGGGGTACGGACCGCAGCTCCGGCCCCTAGCCTTCGGCTGGGTCTAATTGACAGTCGTCAGCGATCCGGCAGGGGCCCTACCTCTGGGCCAAGAGTTGTCCGTCCTTTTGTCCAAGGACGCAATCAACCCAGTAAGACCCTCTGCTTAGCCAGGGGGTTCTACTTGGCATACTTTCTCGTGAGCAAGAAAGTCGGCGGATTTCGCCCGATCTTGGACCTCAGAGGAATCAACAGATTCCCGAAGGTGCTGCCATTCTATATGCTGACTACTGCATACGCACAGGTGGAGTGGTTCCCAACTGAGGGATGCCTACTTCCACGTGGGCCGGGCAAGAGGGGGCCTTATATTCAGTTCCTCCGGCCCTTGGGCAGACTGGCAGCTGCCTCGGCCGCTGGGCCCTTAGGCCCGCGGTCGTTGTGCCCCATGCAGATGTGGCTGAACAGCCTTCACTTGGACGCCAAGTGGCACAGGCACAGTGAAGTCAGGGTGTCGCAGCATTGCTCCACTCTCCGTCACGCTGGAGGGGCAGGGCCTATCTCTGGTAGGCGTGCCCATGGGCCCCATCCCGCCAGGAGACCATCACCATAGGTGCATGTCTCTCAGGGTGGGGTGCAGTGCGGCAGGGCAGGACCGTTCAGGGTCAGTGGTCTGCCCAGCAGAGTGCGCGCCGGGTCAACGTGCTAGAGCTTCGGGCCGTGCAGCCTGCACTCACGCACTTTCTACCCCAACTGGGGGGCAAGAATGTGCGTGTTCCTTGGGGACAGCATGTACATTGTTGCTTAGACAACAGTCCCTTCTAGATAGTGGACGTTCTCACTCCACTCTGAATTTATGTGGCTGCGATTCTGCCCGACATGTTCGGGTCGACGGCGCCACGGCGGGGTGCCACAGGTCGGTGTCCCTCTTTATGAGAGGGGCTTTACGGCAGCGTCCCCCTTGCACCCCGAGGGCTCCGGCTTGGGACCTGCCCTTGCTGCCGGATGCCCTATCACCTCCTCCCTTCGAGCCCCTGGCCCAGGTGGGGCTTAGGTGGCTGCCCACAAAGGCAGCATTTCTGCTTGCCATAGCCTCAGGGAAGTGAGTCGGGGAGTTGCATGTCCTCTCCATAAACAATACATGCCCGAGGTGGGACTCTCATGCGTTGCCCTTTGGGCAAATGTGGCATTCCCGCCCGGGGTCCTTCCACAAACTCATTTCAATCAGCCTGCCCAGCTGGCACGCTTTGACATTCAGGAGTACGGCACATCGAAGTTGCTGTGCCCGGGGGGTGCCCAAAGGGCGTATATCAAGGCTACTGCCTGTATACGGCAGGAGGAGCAACTCTTGAGTTTGCCCTGGCGGCACTAAAGGAGGTTAGGCCCTCTAACCAGTGGCTTCCCCACTGGGTTGTCGATACCATCTCACAGGCTTACGGGGCCAGTGGTCGCCCCCTGCCACCAGGCTGAGATGCCACTCTACAAGGAGCATCTCAACATATTGGGCTGCCCTGAGAGGGGTGCCCCTGGAGACCATCTGCGCCGCGGCGTCGTGGGCGTCTTCTGGCACATTCTCCAGTTGTCATCAGGTCAATGTCGCCACTCCCCATTCGCCAGAGTTCCCTGTCACTCAGAATTCTTGTGTGCTCGCGAGAAGATTCGGGGAACAGATCCTCTGACAATACCGGCTGATATAGCCGGTGTCACGTGGGTCACAGGTGACTTTGTTGTTATTGGTACTCGAGCTGCGCATGCGCGCGTGATGGACATATCCAGTGCTAAAGCACCGCCTCTGGCGGTCATCCGGGACTCATAGAACCGTAGTTACAGCCGTAACTATCGTTATGTGCACCCCTGTACCAGAGCCATATTATTACTATTATATGGCTCTGCCCTGTACTACAGCAAAAGTATTCTCTGTCGGGACTTCCTGCAACAACACCACGCCGTTATCAAAGATGTTCTATTGAGAAGACGATCACTACGTGACAAAAGTTTTCAAAACCGTGGCTACTGAAATCAATCTTACTAACTGCTGTCTGTGCAATTTACTCCGCGAGTTGGCAGACTTTATTTTGCTTACTTTAACATCATTTTTCATGGTGGGGCTAAGCCATTTCTTGGTATGGGTGTAGCCTACCCCAGCCATACCCCGGCGCTGCCACTGGTGGCACGTATGGGGCGGGCCATTCTGCACATGCGTTAAATGCGTTAAATATTTTAACGCAATTAATTCAAAAAATTAATTACCGCCGTTAACGCGATAATTTTGACAGCACTAATAAAAATACATCCAATTTCTATTTTGCATACTGCAACTTTATCCGACCAAAGGTTACTCATCTGTCATGAAATATTCTTTACACTTTTATTGAACTTGATTGATGATCCCTGGAAAATACACGCTCCGATCATTTAAAAAGCACCCACTGTGTCCGTGGGATGTTATCGACTAATCTGTATAAGGACAGATGGATATTGATCTGGGAATTGTTTTCATTGTAATATAATTGTATCACTTGTCAGTTAGACTCAAAGTCCACATGAATCAAACAAGAGCAGCACAATCTGCCGGATTTAAAATCAATGGAGGGTACAGGCTCTTCCAACTTTCATTGCCTGTCCCAACATTTCGATAAGCGTCTTATGGAAGTGTAAAAAAAAACAACAGTTTAGTTTAGCGTATTTAGGAGATGTTAATGAAGATTGTACATTATTTAGACCAACAGCAGAAACAACATCTTTGTGTGCCCAAAATGTTGGATGGCAAAGACTTAAACAAAAAGTTAGGCATTTGTCATCAATTGTCAGAAGCACTTACAATATTACAGTACAGTCCATCAAATAAGACTATTCTCCACAATAAAAAAACTCTCGGATTTTGAGAGGGAAGTGTTGACCATATTTGGCATTCTGTATGTCAATAAAGTATTTTGAGCCTTTTAAATTACGTGTTACTTGTTAGACGCTTTTATCCACATGATTACAATGTAAGTAATTGTATGAAGTTGTGCGTGTACATGTTTAATAAGTACACATGTTCAGGCGTGGATTCAAAGTGCACATTCAGAGCTTGCATGCTTTGAAAAATGAGGCCCCAGGTGTTAGAAATGGAACATTATGCAATGCACGGCATACAGCCAGATTAAACAAACAGGTGCTGAATGCTGTCTAATACGACTAATCAATGGCCATTCTGCACCATTTTGGCATTAATGACAACACCTGCAAACGACCCTCATGCAAATGAAGCCATACATAATCATAAAGACAGAATAAAATATGCCTGTAGTTACTGCATCGTTATCTTTCAAACACATACAAGTCTTTCATCATTTAATGATCTTGCATAAAGAGCATTATATATTAATATCTTTAAATCATTTAGCTCTGGCATACATGCAGCCTTATGTTTGAACATTGTAGTCATAGCTTTCGGCTTCATGTCAATGATCATGTTCAGAGTTTCCGTGACCATACTGAACTGTCTCTTTACATTCATCGCCCACTGCATGTCAAATATTGATGCCAACACACAGCAGCATATGTAGCTGCATTAAAAACCTAAGTTTCAGGTGGAGACTCAACCGCCTTGATGAGGGCTCGGCCCAGAATGGAAGAGCCTGTACCCTCCATTGATTTTAAATCAGGCAGATTGTGCTGCTCTTGTTTGATTCATGTGGACTTTGAGTCTAACTGACAAGTGATACAATTATATTACAATGAAAACAATTCTCAGATCAATATCCATCTGTCCTTATACAGATTAGTCGATAACATCCCACAAACACAGTGAGTGCTTTTTAAATGATCAGAGCGTGTATTTTCCAGGGATCATCAATCAAGTTCAATAAAAGTGTAAAGAATATTTCATAGTCCAGGTCTGAAGTATGCACTTCCACTAAACTAAATGGAGTTAGGGTTTCACAGAAACATCAATAACACCTAGTCAGGCCTCTATCTTACAGATTAGGCGGGAATCCCTGTGATAGAGTCTTTCCCCAGACATGTTTCTAACAGCGCTGAAAGCTACTCCGGTGTTTAATTGATAAAAAAAGAGAATCTCTTTTTAAGTGTTCGCTTAAGGGCAAACATAAACACCAATCCTGTGGTTTAGGCTGAGTTTTTTTCATACTGGATGTTTGATGTAATGTATCCTGCAGGTAAACTTACCAGTTTCTCCCCATACAGGCAAGTATTCATCCTGCTGGATATCCAACATCAGTTCCAGGCCGTTACCCATCCCACCCTTCATCGTCACCATGAGGGGTCGTCCATCTTGGCCTGAATTAAAGGTGTAGCACTTCCCATAGCGTGTGAATATCTGAAATACACAAAGAGACAAATGCAGGGGTTTAGGTGATACATGGTCACAACAAAATGATAAGGAAAAAAACCCCTGTGGATATAAAGGTAGCGCAGAGAAGGGGATTGTTTTAAAAGCTCCTACAGGAAGCCTTTCTTGTTAGGCTGTCTGCTGCAGGCCTCAGAGGTCTTAGTGCTGACACACTGAGCCCTCATTCCTCACAGTGCTGCATGATAAAGTGGATATGACATGAAAACAAAAATGTTTTACTTTGTTCAGAGAGTGACTCCCTCAAACAAACAACAATGGCTACTGGCATCAAATCAAACTTTGCAAAAAGATACTTCAGATACAAGAGATTTAAATATTTAAGAGAAGGTAATGATTTCAGGAATTCTGGATAGGATTTTTGTATTATCATTAGAGCTCTAAAGTCTATTTCAGTCAGTGTGCAGGTTATTAAACAGCAAGAAGCACAGACAACACACATTCTGGTTCCAGCTGCTTGCATGTAAGTGAATATTATGGGTTTTTTGACTATCAGAGGACAAAACAAGTAATTTGAAAATGTCCCCATGCGCTCTGGGATATGAAAAAGGGTTGATCAATAAATCAAAGTAGTTGTCAGAAGATTTATCATTTTGTTTTGTATTTATCATCAAATCTAGGTTTGGGTCCTATACATGTCAACAAAGCAGAATATTTAGACATGTAAGTGTCTCGTTTGAATGCAAAAATATTTAGCAATTGAAAACTAATATAACCATAAAATATTCCCTTTAAAAAAAAGCTAGAACTATTGAGTTTGGGGAATTTGTCCTTTGAATTGACTACATTTTAAAGCTCTTATAAAATACCAAGTGTCATAATTTCCTCTCACAACTGAATTCAAAGCATCACCAGATCAAGTGAGCCCAACCAGTTCCAGTCTCTCTTTATCGCCACAGTGCACAGTTTATCGAAACTGCAGATGCAACTTAAGAGTTCAGTGAACATGCTGCCGCCTCATGAAACCTGAACTATTGATGCCCTTGGATTACATGCCTGAAGTGTGTTCGTCTTATTATTGGATCAGGAATGAGCTGTACAGTAGTGCTGTAGAGCTACTAGAGCCCAGCAGAACACGTTGATCTATAGGCAAAGACACAATGCCAGTGAACTAATGGATGGTAATCAAATCATCGACATTAAGAAATTGAAAGCCATGGCCAGGATCCAAAATAAAATGTCTGCCTACTTTGTTGTCAAGCCACATGATTGTGAGCCCTGTATCAAAGCATCTTCACTCACAATTAACTTATTGTTAACCTTCAACGTTTTGACATTCATATGAGGAAATGGTAAAAGGAAGTGGGGGTGGGGTTTGTTGAGTACAATATGAGCAGGAAAGTAATAACTAATAGAAGTCTCCCTATATTTGTCCGCCACTCTTATGTCTAACAATTGTACTCACTAGAGATAAGGCATCATCGCGAGGTAGTGGTACACATAACTTGATCTAAACACAGATAGCTTGCACAAAAGGCTTTTCTTCAGCTGGGACTGCCTGAAGAATGTTTCTTATATTTCTCGTGAATGCATTATGAGGTCCTTGGGAACACATCAGTAGGCGTTCATTACAGGAGTAACAATGAGTCAGATATAAGCACGTCATGGAAAAATGACTCAAATGTCACAAACACCAGATGCATAGAGTTGAGAAATTGCAGCCATGTCTCACAAAAGAAAAGTTAGTATAATGTGAATCCTGCTCAGTGAAGTGTGCGGGGAAAACAATGGAGAGTGAATCACAATGGATTGCCTCCCAGGGCGCGAATATATGGGATCTTTTAAGACACAAAGTGGAGAAATGTAATAAAAAGCGTTCTGAACCCAATATAAAAGTGACCTTTCAAGTGCACAAGTGGCAGAAGTGAATCAAAAACAGTGAGTGCTGTGCCTGCCAATGTGCAGTGACTGCAGAGCAGGATACAAACATCAATACAATGCCCCTGAATCCATCTCAGTCCTTGAGTCGCCGTAATCAGATCACTGTTTATCATTACTTTTTTGAAAATATAAGGCAGGGGCAATCTAATGATATCAAAGCACAACCTGCACAACACATCTGATGATAGGAATGGGAAAAACCTGCAGAAGAAAACGGTCTCTGAGACTTTTCTATGCACAGTGTTTTCCCATGAGACCCTGCAACACCCAGACAAATCCAAAACCACGCAGTTTGTTAAGGCAATTTCTTTCCTTGGTTTTACCCGTTTACTGCTTACAATGACACATTTTTTACGAGACAAGGTGGACAATCAGAAAAAGCGGCTGAATGCATTTGGCAGATATACATCAAGACAACAGCGATGCGATTGCTGGTGATTGTTTTGTAGCGTGCGCCTGAGCATGCACACTTTTGTGAGAGGGAATGATGGGCATACCCACATGGTGATGTTCCGAGTATACAGTATGTGTGTGTTCGTTGCCATCTGCGTGTACGTGTTGCTAACGTGGTGACTGACTAGGGGAGGTCTATAGTCAGAGTTGCTGTGGTAACCAACATATAGTGCTGGGCTCATAGAGAGAAGAACAACAGCAGCAGCAGCAGCAGCGGTGGGTGCTGGTGATGACCTTGGGGAGTCGGATCTCCATTGTGCTCTACAGCTCTGAGGCTTGCACTCAGTCTCTCTTCATGTCTATCGATCGCACAGCCTGTCTATCTTCATCAATGGAGTTGGCGGTGTTTGTGCAGCATAAGCAATCCTAAAATACATTCTGGACTAACTAGGGGCAGAAACCCCATTTGAACAAAAACAAAACAATAGAGAACTGTTTTAATTTAATTATTAATTATTTTAATTATGGAAGCAATCAGCTGCATTGAAGGACTACTCACATTTATGGAAAACATTGTTGTTATTAATTAAAAAGGTTAGAAGTGAGTTTCTATATTTGAAGTATAAAAGGCTTTATTGTCATGTGAAAAATAGCTATAGCTTAGGTTTGGCCGTCCAGGCTTCCCCATTAATGCAACATACAATAAAATAAAGAAATAAAATAGTGCAATAAAAAAGACAAAACGTTGCAAATTGCAGAGATAAGAAAAGTATATACATATAAAGAATATTGAGTACGATAAACCACAATGTTAAATGTAATACAGCACAGTTAAATTAACTGTATAAAGTAATAATATATAATTAAATAAATAAGCCAATATTTGTGATGCCTAAGCAGCTTTTTTGTATTGCTCAAACTGCCTATTGCCCTTAAACTGAAAACCACTGTATTGTGTGAACTTGTTAACACAGGAATAAAATATTAAAACCGATCCCACCTATGAGGAAAAACACTGAGAGAGACATCATTCTCTCTTGTTCTTGTAGGGTGTAGGAATGCCATAGTCTCTTTCTGCGATAAATAATTCACAGTCACACAGCTCAAGACTGTTGAGATGGCCCTCGGCCATCCTTCACATGACAATGTGACAAGGCTGCACAAGCTGTTCCTTAAAGTTGCCAGGGAACCACTTTCCCTCCTCTCCATTGATTTCAAGATCAGCGCTGAGCACCAAGGTGCAATGTGTTATGACAGCTACAAAAACAGACACAAAAGAAAGATTGTCTGTGTAGTACTTGGCACTAAATCAACTTGGCATCACATAGGATTCACTGATTTTATCACTGAACTTTAGTATATAGAGTATATATATTTACGATCAATGAATACAAGTAACAGGTAGATAATGAAGCGTGGTAATTTACTGTTCTACTGCATCGACTACTTAATCTGTATGTGGAGGGAGTGTTCACATCTCACACTGTAAAACAAACAAAGCAATAGATCTAGCCAAAAATACAACAAAGAGTCATATTTTTAATCCAGCCCCAACAAAAATTGAACATAACTGCAGGCTCTCTAAAATATAATCTCACCCCAAGGTCCATTAAGCAGTTTTGTGGAGCTTCTATGCATAACACAGTCATTCAGCAGATGAGAATCCAAAAAAAGCTGCTAAATGGACCTTGGGGCGAGATTGTTTTGTAAACTGCTGTTTCCACGGTCAGGAATGAACTCTGAACCTAAACTTTTAGGGCATTTCATCATCATTTTCAGACAAAGCAGGCGGCTGTACAGCTGAAAAACTCTGATAAACTTACTATCTGCAATGCACTCAAGTATACAAAATATAAATAGCCACTTACTGGTGAAAGAAGCGAAATATTAAGCAGGCTAAGAGCTAAATATTTCCTTCAAGAGGAGAGCAGAACTGAGCCAAAATATATCGGACTTAAATTCAAATCTTTACTGTGTCTGCTGGATGTGTAAATAGGAAATATGTCAATGTTGTGTTAACAATCTGTAGTGCTGCATCAAAGTTGACCAACCATAACAGAGCCGGCCAGCTAACCAATCAGAGCAGACTGGGCTCTGGTTTCAGACAGAGGGTGAAAAGAGGATGCTGCAGCACAGGCAGGATGAGAAAAAACATGTCATAGAAGCATAAAACACAATTATATGAAACGTGAAAATTATCCCCCTTAATGCAGGTGTAATGGCATGAATATATCAATACATTAAGTTCACGGTTACTGCAAAGATGGTTGCAACTACGTTCAGTTATTATGCTCCAAAAATCTGGAACAAACTCCCAGAAACCTGCAGGTCCGCTGCAACTCTTACTACTTTTAAATCCAAGCGGAAGACTTTTATTTTTGCCATTGCTTTTAATTGAACTATTAATACCTTAAACTGCACTGTTACTCCCTTCATGTACCTGTGTTACTCGTTTTTTTTATTATCTTTGCTTTTAAATCCTGTTTTTAAATGCCATTTTATAACATGTTTCTGCTGCGCTATTTCTTAATGCTCTTAATGTCTTTCATTTTTGTAAAGCACTTTGAATTGCCTTGTGTTGAAAGGTGCTATATAAATAAACTTGCCTTTCCTTGCCTTGCCTTACTTCACTTCCACAGACTTCCATGTCTTTTTAGTTAATTATAAGGTAGCAACAAATTGATATCCCAAGCCCAATAATCTAAAGCTATTGGCAGTAGCTGATCCATGCTCTAGTTTTAGGGTGAAGTCTTTTAACATTTGAATCATAAAACTAAAAAGGAAATATCGAAGACACTGATTGTAAGGAATACAGAAGGTAACCACCCATTAAGTTAGACTTCCCTGTACGATTTAGGTGGGGAAAGCTGTCAATCAATAGGGCGAACAAGGGTCACCGAGGCTTGCACGCTGCATGTTTTTGGAGGGATTTCGTGAGTTAAATCATTGTCTGTGGAAAGGCCTACCTGTTGAGAATTAAGCATTTGTTGTTAAAGTGGTGATAAAGAAGGATGGTGCAGCCACATGGAGGGAGGGATGGATTGATGAGGCCAGTGGACCAAACTTAGGTTTCAAGAGAGAACTGGCAAACAAGTCAATACATAATGTGACCTGTTGTATGTAGACAGACTCCCCTCCCTCCTCCACACCTCACTTCTCGAGTGTGACTGATTATATTGGTCTGGCTCATGATGCCGACAGCTCCTGCAGCCCTGAGGCCAAGCAGGCCATCATTGATTATCAATGCACAAGCACATATCCCCAAAACACAGACATCGGCATCAAGCTTATCTTTGAAATAGATTGCTGTTGCTTGGTCACCCTTTTAAAATACTGCACACCATTCCTTAACATATTGGTAGGAATAAATGTGTTTGACTGTGATAACTTGTTTTGTGGTTCGAGTTGCGTTGCATAGACATTTGTGATGAAAGAAAAAGAAAAGCATTTGTTTGATGCATTACTTTGCGAATATAGTCTGAACCTGAGGAGGGTTGCCACCAAGCCAGGCAAGTAAATTACACATTTTCCCTTAAAAAATAAAACGGCTTTCAGTCATGCCTGCTGCAAACAGCAACAATCTGATTTCTAACATCAAACAGTTTTTCGAATACCAGAGAAATCTACTTAACTGAAAACAAATTTGGGTAATGAAGTGCGAGAGAGAAGGGGGGGGCTAGCTCTCACATTGTTCTCCAAGCGATGATGGAGTGCAATCAATGGGGCTGCAGTTTACCAATGAGGTGCCAGCGCTAACTGTTTTCCATCACAGTATCGGGGTGTGTTGTAAAGCTTGGCTAAATGAATCAAAAGTCTTCACCAGGGGCTGATTGCTCTCTTGCGAAAATAGGATTGTAAACATTGATCCCGCAGTGATTAAAGACAATAGAGGGACCAGTTCCCACCATATATGGTGAACACACTTCGAGCATCTTCAATAAAACAAAACTTATTTTGATATTGTTTGGTGTGGAATTGACGATCATAATATGGCACAGTGTTTATTTATGTGGGTGATGGTAGGGCCGGCCCTTGGCATAGGCAGTATAGGCGAATGCTAAGGGCGCATCAATCTATGGGGGGGCGCCGAAAATAAATAAATAAAATAAAATTAAAAAAAAGTTATAATTAAAAAAAAAAAAAAAAATGTATTTCATAACAACACAATTTCCCGATTTTGGATCAACAAAGTACATCTTATACTAACAGAACTACACCTATATTGCGTACAGCGCCATAAATTATGGCGCACCTCCCACCCAAAAAATCAAGTTCAACCGCCCCAAAACCAGAGGTTTATGTGAAATAGTTCTTTTTTTGAAATAATGGTTTTAGTGTGCAATTATAGGTTTTAATTTTATATTTGTGTTAATTTAAAATAAATCAAACTCCCAAAAAACGTATACAGCTTTTATTAACATTGGAATTTACTGTGTAAGTGGCCGCAGGAGGGGGGGAGAGCTTTAGAGAGCTCTCTCCTGAAAGACTGAGAGGCTCTGATAACCTCAGCTCAGTGAGGTAAAGGCACATCTTTATGATCGTTATAAAAAAATAAGAGAATAGATTTTCATCTATTCTCTTAGTATAAAATACTATATGACAGTAAAAAAAGTTGTTATTAATAAACAAGAAATACAGTTTAAAAGGGGAATGATTTGTAAAATATCCATAAAGAAAAAGGCAATCTGTCATATGGGTGTTGAGAGATGTATCCATAGATCTCCCAATGTTGCTCTCAAAGTGCACCAGATTGATGCTTTTAACTTCAATATTAAAAATATATATTTTTTTACTCCCCCGGACCCCCCTAGAGGTCCCCCCCCCCGCTTAAATCATGTCCACATGGATAGGAAACTAAATACAGTTGCACACATCTTGTGTCCATATCTTTCTGTTTTGGTGGTCATGCCACAACCGTGCACGTGCATGCATGCGCAAGTCATAGTGAGTGTCTGCATTTTTGGGGGGGGGGCGCCAGCTAAAATCTTGCCTAGGGCAGCAAATTAGTCAGGGCCGGCCCTGGGTGATGGTACACAAAAACAGAGGGGAACTGAGTGAAGGAGAGAAGAACAGATGCTATTAAGAAATGGCATCCAGCGATCCATTTTAATATGCAAATATTATGCACACTTCCAATGTTTATAAATCAGTCAATTTAGTTACAGTACAGGCATAATACAGCCAGATTATGGAGATATATGGTGAGCTGACATCCAAATATGTAAGATAAATCACTGTACACACTATAAGGAGCGCAACACACCATAAGTACATTAATACATATTATATCAGCATTTATATGGCATACGCTTAAGAGATGTAATGTATCTGCTAAGGCGCATATAGCATCGGTGCAGAGGTACGCGCCTGTGTGCAGCCTGGTGCCTGCTTCTGCTTGTGTTCAATTCAAATTAATTGCTCAGCGAGTTGATATCTGTCCGCGCAACACATAAAATATACTGACAGGCAATTACTAACGTTTCACCTCCTGACTCAGCGCAGTAATTGAAAAAGCGGCATCCTGCTCTAAAAGCTGCATCAACCTGTTGGGAGGGGTGGGTGGAGGGAGGGAAGTTCGAGCAAACAATTTAACTTTGTCGACACACTCACGGTGCTGAAATTCCGCGGGCCGCACAGCTCCCCCTGGTAGCGGCAGTACAGCAGCATCTCCTCCAGCTGGTGCCCCAGCCGGTCCAGCAGCTGCCTCATGGACGGCTGGGACTCCCGCGGAGGAGGAAGAAAGTGGTTAAAGTCCAAAATCCGAGACAGCGGGGACCAGGGAGACTCGTCCCCCTCGCTCCCTCCATTATCGCCCAGCGGTATTAGTGCCTCTCTTGCGGCGGGGGACACCTGCCAGTTCTTACCGAAAAGTCCCAGCCACCTCCCCGCGCTAAATATGTCCGTCTTCTTCATGCGCCGCGGCAGCAGCAGGTTCTGGTTGCAGATGGTGACCGCGGGAAACACCAGCCGCTTGGCGTACACCATGTGCGCCTTGCTGTACACGGGCGAGGAGAGCAGGTACCGGACTCTGTTGGAGGACCAGGTGAGGAGCAGACCCAGAGCCGCCAGGAAAGTCAGCAGCCAAGCCACTCTCCGCGGGTACGAGCCGCTGAGGAAGATGTGCCTCAAGCCATGTAGGGTGGTGTGTTTCAGGAAGAGCTTCCCGGCTTCGGCGAGGGAGCCCGGTCTCGGTTTGGATCCAGATGAGGTGCACTGGCACATCTTGGACGAAGGCTTGTGCGCGCTTTGAACATCGGTCCCGGTGTGGTCACAGTGAAATGAGACTGATCTCGGATTCGCACTCTCAGATGGATGCTGTTAGGAAGAGACTTGGAGAGCGGAGAGAGAGTAACAAAAAAAGAGAAACAGAGAGGGAGAGAAAGAGGAAAGCGCACGAGCTCGCGCCTCGCGGGCAATGAGCGGCAGCTCGTGGTGGTGATGGGGGAGTATTTTGTCAGTCGCACAGCGCACCCTGGGCTTGTCCAAGGGGTGAGCTGGAGGAGGAGGAGGAGGAGGGTCGGGGGTCGTGGGGTTCTTCAGAATGATTTAGTGCGCGACTGTGCAGCAACAGGATACCAGGGGAATTATTTCATCAACATTACAAGATTTTTTTTTTTCCGGAGACAATGGATATAGTTAAAAAAAAGACATTCATATCTCACTTATCCACCTCCAACCCCCATACAACAAACACGCACGCACGCACGCACACACACACACGCACGCACACACACAGGTGCGTATATTTCACAAAGTACATATAGCAAAATTGACACACACAAATTCACATTCAGGCAAGTCATGATAATCCCTTCTGACTCACAATTTGTATTCTTCCTCAAAATTGAGCACTGCATCATGGAGGGCAATGCTGTAGAGACTCCAGTCTATTTCATTACCGCTCCACGAGATGCATTTTAAATATTGTAGTGAAGAAAAACACTCACTGGG